>NW_011948416.1:1692595-1707396 GCF_000503995.2 Ceratosolen solmsi marchali | reverse complement strand
TGTTATTGTTATTATTGTTATTATTATTATTATTATTATTATTTATTTTACAGATCAACTTCATATTTATCTTCTGATAAAATGTATAATATAATAACTGTAACATAACTGTACAAAGTTGGAAGTATATTTAATTTACATAACTTATGTGTGATTCGTAAGCAAGTTTAATATTATTATTACATACTGATTAAGCAATCAATACAATATCATTGCGCGTAAGTTACATCAACAATTTGTTACTAATAAAAAATATCCTGGACTTTAAATTATTCCGAAGATTTCCGTTAATTCAGTATTGTTCTCTATTTTAATAACCCACTTTTCTTAAAGCATTAAAGTCTAAATTCAGTCGAGACCTCAACTTTTGATTTCAATATAATAGTGCGGAACTTTGAGATTTTTTTATTTTTTTACCTCTCTTTTCATTCATTTCTTTTTGTTATCTTATTACTTTCATCTTCTATAAAGAATCGCATTCATTAACTATGAATCTAAAATAAAAAAGTTTTAATGAATTCAAGAAATCCTTTCATAGAATAGCTCTTAGAAAATCAGTCCTTCACTAAAGAAGTGTTTGTGTAATTTATTTATTAAAGAGTCGTTTAAGATTCAGTGTTGCTCATTAAATGTTTTTAATTAAAACAAAAAACTGCATAAAATTTCAATTCTAATTGTATAGAAATTTTTTAAATAATCAGATCTTATACAATTTAACAATATTTTGGTATAATATAACTAACAGATTGTCAATACGTTTTTTGTGTAAGAATAATATTTCACAAATAACTATAAAGATTGAATATTGAAAAATGAATTTTAAAAAAATTCATGTTTTATTTCTTTAATGAAAACTGTGACTCGTAGTCTTGTGTACCGGAAAGATTGGTTGCATAGAGATTGAATGTGTGCATTGACGATGGCAGCATAAATGACTAATGTATGTGTTATGCGAAGATTGACTAACCAGATGACTAGATATCTCCAAATTTATAATACTTATAATCTATAAACAACTATGATATTAATGCATAAGTACTAGTATTCTGCATCCATCTCTAACAACATTACTAACGTATGAAATAAATTCTGTAGAAACAAAATATGCACTGGTATTCAGTGGTTCTTATTACATATATTGCTGACATAATAATTTCAGAATAAACGAACGCTTTAGTTTAAAATTTAATAAAGAAAATAATATAAAAAATAGAGTAATTAAACAGTATTATAAATACGATATTATAAAAACATGATTTTATCAAGGGCTTATTATGCCAAGGGCTGATGAAATGCATTTATATTTCTTAAAATAGATTAGTTTTTTCATTGAGCTGACTATTTTTAAGTGGGACTACATTATTAACTACTCAATCTTCCATATTTAATCATTTTGATTATCATTTTCTTATCTTTTTTTAATCAACGGATTACCACCTTTTAATTAATTTTACAAATTTTATTTGCCTTTCTTATTTATACTATTGAATTTTAGTATAATATTTATAGAATACTATTAGAATATTCTTTTATGTAACAATAACGACAATAATAATAAAGACTTTAATTAAACATATTTACAATAATAATCATTATTGTATACATTAAAAAAGATTCTATATTTTTACGTACACTTATTATTGAAAAAATTCTATTATAAATGTAAAGATAAATTCATTGACCTAAAATCTAATAATAATTATTATTATTCCTATATATTATAAAAATGCTAAATGATTTTGATTAATCCCAAGAAAATAATATTAAGAAAAATAATTTTAATATAGAAATTATATTTCATTTTCTAGTTTAAAGATTAAATAAATTAATTTTTTTTAATTGTTGACTACTTTAATATATGAATTGCAATATTTTTAAATTAAACTTTATATAATGAAGTTCATTATTTTTAAATAATTCAAACAAACAATTGAAAAAGTGCCCTTTTAAAAGTAAACTTATAAATAAGATATTTTTAACGTTAATTTTAGCAGGTTATATTGATTTGCACAAATAATCTTATTATTAAAAGTGATTACTTTTCGATATAGTGCCTTAAATATTTAAATTATTAATACTTAAAATAGTAATTATAGTGAGTTCTCTATAAATATTAAAAAGAGATGAAATAAGTTTGATTGTGAACATAATTTCTTCTTATAATTTCTTTATCATAGCAATTTTGAATCTTAATTCATGAAGTTTAAATTGAATATTTTAAAAATGATATACTTTTAAAAATATTGGTTTTTAAAAATCGATACTTCTATATTTCAAAGTATTTCGAAATTCTAAACTTTTTTGTAATAATATTGATAGTTAAATATCACAATTCATCAAACTCTCTATAAAATTTTCTGCGACTGTAGGTATGGAAAATGTTTAAAAATATTGACATAAATAATAAAAATTTCAAATGACATCTTATAATTTAATATTAGTCAAGATTTTTAATAATAATAATATATGAAATAACTTAGATAAACTAATTATGTAATTATTTTGTACTTTGTCACGTAATTTAATAAATACGCTATATCTTTCTGGATCTATTTAATTGAAGTTTAAAAATTTTTAATAAGGAATAAGTCAACTTTAAGTTAAAGATAAGGTTTCGTGCCTTTAAAGAATATCAATTTATTTAGTACAAGTATTAGATTTCATAAAAGTGAGTTAAAACGAAAAAAATTTGGGTGCACATTAAATGAATTATAATTTAGCAAATATATTAAATACAATAAATAAAAAATAATGTAGCAATAGAAACGAAAAAATTATCACCTACGAATAACTTAAAGTGTAGTCGATTTTGGTTGTATTAACATTTACACTTAAAAATGGTTTAGTGTTATCATTTAGATGTGCTTTAATGTAATACACTGTACAACTGAAGAATTTGAACAAACAAAAAAGTTATAAATAAGTAATAATATAAATGTTGTGCATTATAATATATTTTATTTCTCGAATAATTAAATACCTTCGATTTATTTTACTTTATAAAGAAAGTATAGGAAATATAATCATATATATGCAATGCTCAATTTAATTTAAATATGCTCAAATATAAATTTCTTTAAAAATAATATTATTTAATATATTTAAAATATTGGATTATTTATAAATAGTAAAATATTGCAATTACTAAAACTAAATATATCTATAATATATTTACAGTTTCAAAATCTATTATATCATTAAATTTTGATAATTGATTTCTTTTATGTGTACTACTAATTATTTACATATTTATATCACATAGGTATACGTACACATTCCAGTATAATATTATAATAAGGATTTACAGTTTTTACGTATTGGTTTCGTTCCTGAAAGACGGAGAAATGTAAATAATTGGAAGTAAAAAAAAAGAAAAGACGGTGCTTTGAGCGAAGGAACGATAAGAAAAGGAGCAGATAAATAGAAAAGAAAGAAAATTAGCCCATGATCCGCATCAAGAAAGAACATAAAAATTGTCAAATTAAGGATACAGATATTAGATATTAGATATTCATTAAAAAAAGCTGAACAAGCATTCAGGAGAAAAAGTCGGAGGAAGTTGGAGATAAAGGAATGAGTGATGAACCTGTGGTAAGCTGATTTACGTTAATTATATTTAGTCGTTGACAATTGCTGAAGCAACATCTCCGAGATTACCCATCCCCTTCAAAATCAATATTAATAGGCAATTCAATCGTTATTTATTTACTTGTCAATCCACTGATTTCATTTCTTATTTAATCGTATACGATTATCTTATTAAAAAATTCATAACAATTTTCTCGAATGCTGCAGCCTTTACGGACTACAACATCATTTAGGCTTACCTTACTGAGTTTCCAACAAGTAACGAAGTAAAAGCAAAGTTGAGCAAAAAGCTTTCGGTACGTGAAATTTTCTTACAATGTATTGTATTTTAATAATATATGACAATTTAAATGATATATATATATATATAAATAATGTGATTATTTTACTAATTTTTCATTTTTATGTAATAATTCTGAAAATTATATTAGTGCTAATTAATACAACATATTCAATTATAATAATGAATAAAATTCAATTTTACTTTTTTACACAATTCAACATAAAAATTTTCAAATAGCAGTTAGTAAATATTAAATTAAATTTAAATGGTTGTATATTTGCAATTAGAAATCTTTGAACATTTACTTACTGGCAAATAAATTATAAAGTTTACTTAGAATTATAATGTTTATTTTCTTCATGAAACTTCAATTAAGATTTTTTCAGTTTTTAATTCTTTAATTATCAAAAATCTCTCAGAAACCCGGTCCGAATTGATTTTAATTAAAACTTTGTATATCTATTAAATTATTTATATTGCAAACTTTTACTTAATACCTTTTTATTTTCATATAATGAACATATTTTTAAGCATATGGTAATTATAAAAAATAACGTGTTTTCAATTAATACGTAATTATTAAGAAAACTAATTAAAACACATTTATTAAGAATCTAATTATAAGAATGTTCAATATTTTAGTTATTTTTAAATTTCCTTGATATTATTAATAATAACGTTTTAGCACATTTTGAAGATTTTGTTCGACAAAGGAATATTTTATGAAAGACTTAAAGGTTTTACTTCCACGCAAAGCCCTGTCGTTATTTCTTTCAAATTGAGTTTTGATTTTTAAATGTTACTTCATAGAGAGTTACGATCTTATATTTGAAAAGCCGCTCACGTACATTCCTTGATGTATATTAATGAAATCTGCAAGGCTTAGTTTCTATCACGAAGAAAAATATGAGGTTTTTTTATAAAAAATTGAACGAATTACAGTGTCCCACAGCTTCAGAAATTCCTTGTGTACAATCTTAATAAAGAAAGGGCTATCAAACTCGAGGAGATCATCCAGACTTGCATTTTTCCATAAGACCTCGATATATTGCCAATATAAAAGTACGGCGTACCTTTGTCAAAATAATCACCGAACTAGCATAATGAAAGAGAACGCGGACAAAACGGATCAAGCGCAGCGCGTAAAGGGCGGATTTGCTGTACTTTAATAGATCTTGAGCTAGACGGATATTACTCACCGTTCTATTCCCAAGATTCTTAACCTTGCAGAAAAGAACTGCCGGCTGTCCTATAAGGGCAGTCACGTTCTCGCTACCCTCTTCGGCGAAGTGAGCCTTGGCGCTCATCGCCGTTGGCATCCCCACCGTTCTGGGCTGCTGCGCGCGCTTCTCGGCCCCAATGTCCTCCCGCTTCTCTCCGACGCTGGCGGTGGCCCCATCGATCAGCCTGAGACCGCCTCCTGGAAAAATGACCGGGTGATTTCCGCTTTAGTGTATACACGCGTAACGCTCAAAAGCGCAAGCTCTGGCAGGTCCATTTAAAACGCAAATTCCCTTTTTTTTTTTATGTGGATTGAAAGAACGAGTGCAAAGAGTTGGAGTGGGGATGGGATGGTTGGAGGAGGTGGATTTGTGGGGTGTGTGGGAAGGATTTTTTATTTTTCTTGCTTATATTCTATCTTTTTTTTTTTTTTTTTTTTTTTTTTTTTTTTTTTTATCGAGTCGATTTCGGGGATCGTTGGAGGCCGAGGCTGATTTGTTATCGAAGATTTGTTATAAAACTTTTCTGTTTTTCGTTTGTAATGAAACGCGGCAAAGAGGATTTTTCAAACAAAAATATGTATGCTTCTATCATCATTTAAAACATTTTCCCAATACATCTATATGTTTTTCGGTATATTTACTTTAGTATTTTACTCATACACAATTATATAAAAAATATTATTTAGATTGCGCAATTACATTTATTCAAATTATATAAGATGTAATTTTAGGTTGGTAAAAAATTTTATATAAAATGCTGCGGGAGGATGAGCTGCCGAACGATGTATTAAAATTAGTTCCTGCATAAAAGTATTTGTTTTAAATTTATTTACTCTAACATATTAAAGTAAATTATGAAATAATAGACATTATACAATGATTGTAAATTTTAAACATTTCAAAAATTTGTTCGTTCATGCGGAACCATTGGGAGTTTTTAGCTTTAAACGATTTCGTTACTATAATGTAAAACATATATTCAAAACAAAATAAAATTTGATGATTATTAGGAATAATTTTTACATATAACAAGTTTTTTGAGTTTTAAAATTTTATCTATTCTTTTAAATATAACTTGATTTAAGTAAAACAGTAAAATTGTAAAGGAAAACAATATTTAATATAAATTTTTTGTCTAAAGTTATTTAATATTATAATTAATTAAATATTTCTTACACAATTTCAATTGCAGGAACGTGAACATAAATTTATTTTTAAATATTGTGTTAAATATCATGTTATTTAAATAAAGTTATTAATTTCATATAAAAATTGAAAATTATTGCTCACAATTGATTTATTTCATATAAAATTTTACCCTGATATTTGTTCACTATATTTTAATATATCTTTACTATAGAAATACTAATTTTTATGTTTTATATTCTTCTTCATTCACTTCAAAATTTCATTGAAAGCGAATATACAAAGCATTAAATTATTAACACAGACATAAGATATAACAAAAGAAAAATTTTCTGTGCACATTCCTCCAGTTTACATAAATATAAATTCATTGCCTATTTTTGTACGGCCTATTTCACTCTTTACAATAACAAATTAATAGAAACATTAATAAAAAAATATAATTAATAAAAAAATTGTAATTACTAAACTACTTTTCACGTAAAAGAATTTATTAATCTTATATTCTTTGTGACAAATTTTCAGGCGTGCCGATATTGTACATGCCGATAATTTTTTAAGTAAAAGTTCAAAATTGTAATTCAAATGTTATTGAGCATTATAAAAAAAATAAGTTTTTAACAATACAATGAAAATTTAAAAAAATTTAGACTGTAGCATATCAAATTATAATAAATTAATATAAAAAATTTTGAAAATTCTAAATTAATTCTCTGATTCATTTGTGAAATATAAATATATAATCAAAATTTTCAATATTTTAAGCAAACAACTCATAAATATTAAACAAATCTAAAATATTTATATGGAGGATAAAAATAAAGTGTACATGTTCTGCTACTCTATTGTAAAAATATAATTGTAAAACAATATATTTTAAAATAATATATGAATGGTATAAAAGTATGTGTATATAATAAATAAAGCAAATTTCGCTATCGTCGTAGAATTAAAATTGCTTGATAAACATTAAAGAACTACGTACATTTGAATGTAAATCAAAAGAATTATGATTAAAATATAAAATAAATATTAATTGAAATCAAATAAAACTTCATTATAATTATTTATAAATTCAATTTGTTAAAAGTAAGAACCACAGTCTTCCATAAACGAAATAGCTAACACAAGATCTAAATTTATCTTTTAGCTATTTCTTATCATTTCAGATACACCCATCCAGCCTTCAGATTAATGAAATTTTCTATAATCTTCCACTAACAAGGAACTCATATTCAATGTTCTAATAACTTATCAAAATCCTGGATCGAATTCAACATTCTTGTATAATTAAACCTTCAAGACCATCTTTTGATTAAAATTGTAATATTAACTATGAATTGATACACATAATTTTATACAGTGAAATACCTGTAAACTTCTGGTTTCTTCTTTCAAATACTTCGAAGGAAAAGTTATATTTTAAGAATTTTCTCTATAGCCACTCTTAGAATTGAATCTTTATAATTATTCTATTATATAAAATGTACATTTTAAAACTATTATATATTATATAAATAATATTAGTTAACTATTTATTAGTAGTAATTAAGTAGTTATTAGATAATAATTAATAATATTTATTGTATAATATTAATTAATAATTAATAATTAGGTAATTATTAGTTAACATTAGTTTTATATATGATATATAATAATATATAAAATTAATGTATATAAATTGTATAAACAATCTAAATCTACAAAATTATTATTATTTGTTTTACTATTAAAATAGATAATAAAGGTTACAAGATAAATTATAATTATACGAAAGTTTAATTATATATTGAACTAAATTTATAGAATCATATAATAATTACAATGAACAATATGTATATAAATTGCTTATTAACAAATAAATAAATTATTTATATATATATATATATATATATATATTTATATTATTACATATCGTATATACTTTTTTATTACATACATATCTTATATACTTTACATATTTATAATAAAATTTTTTGTATACAAAAATATTTTTGTAATTCTAATAAATCTAGCATACGAATGTTTAAATTTATAATTACTATATAATATATAATTTAATAAGAATTATAAGAATGGTCGAATACACAAATCAAAATAATATATCATTTAATAGCATTCGGAAAATATACTCATTTTCCAAATAAAAAGTATATGGTTAAAAAAATATCGTTATGAAAATTTTATTATAAAAATAATATAAAGAATTCTTCACAATTGTTTTATGAAAGAAAACTACAATTTATATAAACATGTAATTAAAAAAAAAAAATTAAAAATTGCTGTGAATTATACATTTTATATTTTTACCATAGAATAAATTATTTCCAAAAATATTAAATTTTATTTATCTGCTATCTAAAATTAATAAAAATATTTTTTGAAAAAAAAATAATTCAAAAATTAAGATTGATCAATTCGTCAATAATGATAAAAGATACATAATACTGGATTATTTGAAATATTTATTCTAGAAAGAATATTTTCATATAGTATTGATTCTATAAAATCAAAATCAATACAAAAGCTGTTATAAGTCATGGACAGAATTACAAAATAGGATTTTCTGAAATTCTATACAACATCCTAACTCAATAATTGATTGTTCAATTGACTTTGAATTTCGCATGAATATTCACAATTATATTTAAACTTGCGTTATAAGCCTTTTATTTTTATAATAAGGATTTATTTACCGTGAAAAGTTTTTTCATGTGTAATACCTTTGATAAAATTGTAAAAGTGTAATCTTTGATAAAATTATGTTTTACAAATAAAGTATATATATATATATATATATATATATATATATATATATACCATAATATATATACCATATATATACATATAACCAGTAGTTATGTTATATTTTTTAGTAAGTCAGCATAATCGTCGCAATATATTGTATTTAATAAATTAATTAAGTACGAACACATAACGACATTACATATTCTCCATTACATTATAAATTTATTTACAAAATACTTTTATTGTATGATATTAGTACATAATGGTAGTCTGGTTTGTATTAATCGTATTACCTATAATAAGCTGAAAGCAGAGTACTATTTTATCTGATGCAATAATACTGCAAATACATAATTATGTTGTAATATTCAATAGAAATTTTTTAGTATATCATTCCGTTAATTATTTATTATTTAAACAATAATTTGTATTTGGCGCATTGAAAATCATACAATGCATAATATTGTGTAATACATAATTTGATAATTGACTTGATTTGTAACTTAGAATAATACAGTATTATAGCTTGTAATTCAAAGTATTTTTAACAAAGAATGATTATTATTATTATTATATCTTTTTATTGTTTTTTCTATAAAATAATTTTATACAAGAGCTTATAGTTTTATATAATTATATATTTTTAAAATACTTCACCGCTTTCAGCTATTAATCATTATTAATTACTAACTTGATTGTTCTGACATTATGAATAAAATTTTAATCAAGTTCAAAGGTTAAAACATTATATTTTATTAGATATAATGAAATGTTAATTTATTAATTAATTGATTGATCGTTAAAAAAAAAAAAAAAAAAAAAAAAAAAATACGCACATTTAATAAAGTTATCTTCAAAGTTGTTGGTAGTTTGCGAATCTCTCGATAAGTGATACTTCTACAATCTGTGAGAATTTCCGAGAAAGAGGTAAAGTTATCCTAGGACTGTAAAGCCAAACTATAATTTCACTGCCTTGACTTACTCAACAATTCACAGATAGCCTCACCAGTTGCAACAAATGTTATCCAGCTGTGGTAACTCATAATATTCACAACTTTTTACTCCTAAATTTGAGCGTTCGCGATAAAATTAAGTAATTAGCATAAATTAGCAATAAAAGTACATTGTATAAATTCAAACATAATGCGAGAAAGTGGAAGCTCTAATAAATTGAATAATTCTATAAACATAAATTTTTCCTTTTCAATAATATAAATTTTAATAGTTACTCTGACAAGAATCATTTAAATACAGTAATTTGCTTTTAAAAGAATTAAAAATAGATAATAAAATTTAATGGTCAGTGTTGTATTTTATTTCAATAGACAATATACGGACTATTTGTCTAAATTAATATCTACCGTAGTCGATCAGCGCAGCAACTACAATCTTGTAGTCAAACATATTTTCTCACTTTTGAATGATTAATTTGCCGAGGAAGTAAATGCAAGTCTAGGTGACCCGATTCACCATTGTAGGACTACAAGTCACAGTGTCAGTCACGTGCAAGGTCACAATGCCAAGTCACATTTATGATCGACGAGTACGAAAATCAGCAGAATTAGACAGGAGGCACACTTGCACTCGATTGCACTGGTAAGTACTCAATAAAATCATTCATCATGATTTTGGACTTAGAAATCCACTGAAGCGCAAGCAGCCACACAACCATGCGCTAGGAGATTTGAGAACAGCAATAATACACCCGACCATTTGGTCTGTAATTAATTCTTCGCGATCGATTGGCGCTGATACATCATTCACGCTCTACTGATTCCACTGCATTTTCTTCAGCGATATTTCAGTTATATATTTCGCAATCACCTTATTAATATATACATATTACTTTCATTAACAAAATGTAATTTAACATTATTTTTATATTTTTAATAAAATGAATGTTGTATTTTGTTGGAATTTCTTAGTGGCTTAACATAATCTGAATCTTAATGATATAGTAATTAATATCTTCGGGTGAATTTTAAATGAAAAAATGATGAACGTACGTATTAAATTTGAAAGATAATTTGAATACAATTTTTACATATTAATAATACTAAATGCTAGAATTTTTAGCGATTGATTTGAAATATAAAATGAAAACTTAAAAATTAATTCTGAACCAATATACAGAACAAATAGTATACATAAAGAATGCCTGATTTTATAAATTTACTAGAATCTGACAACTTAATAAAATTTATAAATTCAAATTTAAGTTCATAATGAGATACTTTCAAAAAACTATAAAGGTAGATTTGCATTAAAAAAAAAAAAATAGCTTTCGAAATATGTCTCTGCTACAGTTAAAATAACCCACATTAAAATTTGATAAACATACTTTAAAATTGATTGAACTGACCTCAATTTTTTCCAGAGCAATACAAAATATATGTTAAATTGGATTTTAAAGAACTTTAATTACTTCTAATTGATTTTTTAAAATTTTCCATATATTTAAAACGTTTTATTAATTCAACTTTATTATTAATTATAATACTTAATATAATGAATATTTGATATAAAATAGCAACAAATTATACGTAAAAAATATCATGTATTTTAATATAAGCTTCTTCCTCTTATGTTTAATAGTATTATATAAATAATTCACATAAAAATGACTATATAATACTTCAATATTTATGAATAAAAAAACAATTTAAAAAAGAAATGTATAACAAGTAATTAAATATCTTTGTTAATTGAGAATTTGTATCTATTTTACTATAATATTGCTATTTTACTATATTATTACATTGATTTTAATATATATCAATAATTGAATTTGCCTTTCATAATCAATATCTTAGAATTAATATTAATCATAGAGAAGTATGAGCTTTGCCTTATCGATTTATTATACTATTATAACAATGTGAGAAAATCAAATTTAGTGATTTTCTGGTTGATTTAAAAAATATTAATTATTAAACTAAATTTAATATTCATAGATCGCGTTTATAATTTAATTCTTCATGCTATATGATAATTTATATGATATACAGCTATTTAAGTGATACAGAGTATCTTTAATAATAGAATGAACCTAAGTAACACATGCTGAAACTAGTAATACTAAAGCAGTGAAATTTACTGCCATTTTCTTTTAGAAAAAAATTCTATAAAAACTAAAAATTAAGTAGCTTTAAAAATTTAATTTTTTTATAGTCAAAGAAAAAAGAGGGAAAGGTCAATTCATACAGCATTATAAACATGTATAAATCATTGTAATCGTGTAATATATAAAATTTCAGAATAACTTAAAAGATACGCGTTATAACTTGAAAACGGTCAATCAAAATAAAATATTAGAAAGAGAAATAATTAAAAATTATTTTCTAATGTATTATTTTATTATATGAGTATATTATTTCAAAACTATTTAGATATTAAAATAATTTAACTAACTATTCAACGTATTTTGCTAAACAATAAATTTTAATCTGATGCTACATATGGACTTAGGGATATTAATAGAAAATTATTAGTATCAGACTACTATTATATAAATATTATAATTATTAAACTACATGATTAGCTTATTAATTTACTGTATTTTCATTTAATTCATTAAAACAAAATTGTATTAAATAATAAATTAATTTAGCCTACAGCACTTCAATCATAGATATACAAAAAAAAAAAAAATTATGTCAGCATTAAATATTAGGTCGCCAATTAAATATTATTACATCACGAAAAATTTGTTTTAACAGTTAATGAACTATACGTGTAAAATATATTATGTTAGAAAACAATATTCATTATATACATAATATACATAATCAACAACATACACTCCAAATATAAGTTTTAAGGAAATGTTTTTTTATGTACAAAATTATGTTTTTGTAAATCAATGTGTTAATGTATATAGTATCTGTTTAAGACAACTAATTTCAAATAATCCAAAAATATATTTTATTTAAAACTAATGACTGAAAAATTGAATTAAAGGAAATAATTAAGGGAATATTATAAAATAACTTTTTATTAGTATTTTTAATTTATTTATTTCTTTAAGTTTAAAATATCTGCATTATTTAGAATAAATTCCTTTTATAGACTATGTCTATCTAATTACAATTCAATGATAAAATGTAAAAAAAATTATTCGTTATAACCATTTCAAATCGTACTTTTCAATACGATAAAATAAAAATATCACTAATTTTAATGCATTTAATCCTGAAAAAGAAATATATGTATATATTTATATATTACACAATATGTATTCATTACATTCACAATATATATTCGACTATATATTGAAAGTCTTTCTCCGCAAAACCACTACGTGCGAAATTCCATATTTCCATATATAGCTTATATTGTGAATTCCCAGTAACTCATTTACTTTCAGCTATCAGCAACTAGATTTCCGTTATTGCATCTAGACTGTTTTATAGAAGCTTCTACATTTATGTGCGTATACGTAAGCGCGGACGTAACTTTAAAGAAAAAGAGAATGTTAATGTTTGCTAACATAATATCAAAATACAAATTAAGTTTAGTGTAGTTTGGTTTATATAACTATTGTTTTGGTTAAATAAATTGTTCAGTACCAGTACTTAATGAAACTTTATAATAAGAATTTATTCGGGTGTATTCATGAAAAAAATTGCCTAAAATTTGAGTGGGGCGAAATCTTTCATTATTTTGATTTATTAATATATTTAGGACAATGTTAGCAATGATATTGATGTATAGATATTTTTACAAATAATTTCAGACAAATAAGAATATGAACGGAATTTTAGAATTTGACAAAATCATTACTTATTTAAATTTCGACACATTATAAGTTTCACATGCAAAATACATTTGTAATACATCATATTATTAAATATGACGTGTACATTTCATAAATATCATTAAATATATTAAATAAAAATAGTTTTTTACAAGAGTTTAAATTTTTTCTTAAAAAATTGTTATTATAGATTGAAGGAAATTCTTGATATCGACAAAATCATGTCAGAAAGCAGAATAAGTATCTGAAAATTTCATAAAAGCCATTACAGCCAACGTAGTTTTCAATTATTTTTTCAATGATGGCTATATACCCTATACTAATCCTCACTATTGTATATAATTTCATTGTATTTTCTGACTATATAATCTAGTATATTTGTAAAAATTCTTAAGGTCAATTAAAGTTTATATAAGCGTGATTTTCTTTTAATCAAAAATGTTTATCATATATAACCTCTGATTTCTCATATTTTAATGGAAATATAAAATGAAGTTTCAATTTTACATTATAATTTAAGGCAATAAGAAATCTATTTTTATTTAATTAAAAGCAATCTATACCTTCTGTCACTGTTATTACTTTTTAAAAACTATTAATTATCAAAGAGCGGAATTCCTAAATTTAAATTTTCAATCGCTTTAATTCGAAGTAATTCGTTACGTAAAATACATATCCGTGGACACGCATTTGCGTGCGTGTAAATATGTATATATATATATATATATATATATATATATATATATATATATATATAAATTTTCTCCATCTCGCTTCCAACTGTCATCAGAATCGGAATTGAAATTGATAAAGCTTTGGACCGTTTTATGTTTCTACTCATTTTATGTTCACGAATTCAGGCACATTTATATTTTTGCAAAAGGTGGGGTACAACAGTGGTGCCATTCGGTAGGATTAATATTTCAACAGCGGACTCTCATACGCATACTCGACGATTGGCCTTATCCGACATCCCCTTATTCGAATATCCCTCTTGGCATGTATATATATATATATATATATATATATATATATATATATATATATACACGACATC
>NW_011948416.1:1552980-1692558 GCF_000503995.2 Ceratosolen solmsi marchali | reverse complement strand
TCTGGAGGATTCGAATGCGCCCACGTGCTGGAGGCCTTCTGAATATTAATTCTTGGCCAAGTCCTCCACATATCTCTTTTTTCTTCTGCACTTTCTCCGGCTCTCTTTCTATTCTTCTTGCTAACGTATACCGAAATGCGTACCTTTCCATCTACACTTATGACCACACATATACCCAAATACTCCATCTTTTTCTATCCTTTTTTGGATTTGGGATACGAGAGATACAGTTATATTGCCTGAAAGCGAGGGGAGTGATTTCATACTCTTGTATTTCACACTCTTTTTCCCTAGATGCGTCTTTTTTCATCGCTTTCAGACTACGAGCGAGCAGGAAGAAAAATCTACGGGAATAGGGCTTATCTTTTTTATGGGATAGCTATGGGCAAAAAGAAAAATGACTAATTTACAAAAGGCTAGGTTTGTAAAGCTTGTTAATCGCAAGGTTTTCAAATTCAATATCGCTCGCTTTCAGCGGAATTAAAAAAGCAGTGGCCGAGGATCAGTTTATTATGAGCTTTCTCTGTTAATCATTAATTAGTTCGAAGTGAGGTATAACAGCTAACACTAAAAATAAATTAGATCAAATTCATTTTAAGTATGACATTGGTAAAACTAAAGCATTCAAAATTATTTTACACAAATAAATATGCATATTCGAGAAATATCGATACAATTGCAATGGGGAAATTATATAAACGATGTCATTTAAATTTCATTTTATTTTATAAAAGTTTTAAAAAATTTTAAATATTTCTTAAATATTTAATATAAACTATAACAATATAAAAAAAATTATTCTGTTAAATTTACATAAATGCAACTTTTAAAGTAAAATATATTTCGTAGTAAAACGAAAATATTTTACTATTTATGATATTTTGCAATCTAGTTTTTCTAGGAGAACTTGTATAAAGAAAGTTAAAAATTCTTCTACTTTTAGCAGTGCAATCACATGGCAATGTAAATTGGATACCAAAAGTAGAGAATATGAAAATAAAATTCATTTAATTTAACTATATTATTATTTATGAACTGTATTCTTGCATGGTTTATAATAAAATTAAAGTACTTCAATCCTTATTTTTGAAATTATTTAACCTTATTACTTAACATTTACAATGCTTTATATATTATTTAATATTAATGATCAAATATTAAATAAATATGTACATTTGTTAAGAAAAAATAAATACCATTCAGAAGAATAGTTTTGATAATATATTGAAATTTATAAAATACCATATAAAAACATTTATTTATAAAATTGCTTTCGCTTTAGAAACATGTTCAATTGTTTCAATAATGCTAACGTGTATCTTCTAATAGCACGAAAAAAATTTATAAACATATAAATTCAGAATATATTTAATTATTTCAGTAACAAAATTAAAATATGCTACATACAAGAAAGTATCGATATTATTGATCCTAATTTATCTCCCGTCCAATTATTTGAATTTTAATCAACTTTTATAATAATAAAATTTAACGAAAATCCATAAAGTAACATTCAAATAGATAAAAGATTCACTTTATGAGGTGCGAAATGAGAAAGAGAGTCAATTTATATGAGTGGATTTTACAAGTGAGCCCAGAACAGTTTTACGGTTTAATGTTTCCTGATAGGATTAGGAATGAGAAAGATTATGTTGAAGGAACAAAATGAGTAATTTAAAATTTTCATTTCGCTAAAATAGTAAAAACTCGTTAATTATTTATATTTGCACAATTACACATTAGTCGATCAATTTTCTGTATAAATATTTGCGTTAAATTAATATATTATCAAATTATATATAGTTAAATTAATGTATATTTTTGGTTATGTACGAATTATTGAAACACATTATGACAATTAATTATCTACTCATTACTTCCAAACATTGATTGAAAATTATTCTTTGTGAAAGATTATGAATATTGGAACGGACTTTCAAATGTAACTTCAACATCCATATAACCGAAAAAAGTTAAAATTGTAAATCAATAGATTAATTTAATAAATAAGCTTTTACGCTTAGTTAAAATGTATTAACCAGTAATTATTAAATTTAGAATGGGTAATTGAATATTTATGCATGACAAATAAAATAGATGTATTTCATCTTTTGTAAACTACATCATTCGAGAAATTACTTTTTAATGGAATATCGATATACTGGAGTTGCAATATTTAAATATTGTAAATAAAGTTCTATACATTGAAAATTTAGTCATTTTATAATATATTAAAATAATAATACATAAGTACTATTAATTATTTTATATAATTATAGTGGACCAAAATTTATTTAGGGATTATAGTAAATATTATTTTAGCATGAATTCTATTCTTAATAAAGATTAAAGTAAGTTAAACTTTAAGTCATGAATAAATTAAAAAATTTAAATTATATATTTTTGTAATTACTATATATATATATATATATATATATATATATATATTAATTTTCTAGTTTTAAAATTTGATCCTAAAATAAACGTATTTTTATTTTTATCTATAAGTCTTCAAATTATCTATTTGAATTAAGTTTTGGGCAAAACTCGTACGCAACTGTATTTTATAAGATTTTTAAATACACCAAAGTCAATAAAAGAGTCATAATAATACTTTTAAAATGACGTCATTTTAAAATAATATGTAATATAGAAGTATATGAGAATTTTAATTGTATTTCTAACCAAATAATAGCTGTCTATATAAAATATAATATTATATGTTTCACAATTTTATTGTTTAAATTATTGATTGAAAATTTTTATTCAGAATTACAATTGCCGTGCAGAGTTGACAATATAAATAATTTCTCTCCCTCCTAAAGCAGCAGTCTTGCATTTATTTCCGTTCTCGCGCCATTTCCCTTCTTGTTCATAATTGCTGTGATTACGAAGGTTCAGGGGGTGGAATCACATTTCATTCATTCCCAGAGATACATCTACGAATACTAACGCACTCGCACGACTTGAAATCGACTTCCCTATTTTAACAATATAATAATTGCAAAAAATAAAGTTAAGATAAATTATGAAACAAATAAAATAAATATGGATTATGGAATTTGTTACTTCAAACATATTATTATAAAATGAAATGTATATATATATATATATATATATATATATATATTTGTGTAAATTTATATTATAAAGCTTAAATTTATTCATAATGAAAATAGTACATTAGATTAGAGTTTTGCAACTTGAGAAATAATATAAAAATCTTTGAAATATTAATTAACCATATTAACATACCATGTGCAGAACAATATTAAATATTTTAAGCTTTTGGATAGTATTTATTCAATTTTTGTTAATTAAGATAAAATAAAAGTTTCTTTTTCCACTCCCATTTATATAAAAAGTACAATAAAAATTCAACTAAAATAAAACATTAACAATGCGTTTGAATTAATGTTTGAAACTTCCAACTTTAAAATTTCAATATTTGCATTTGTTTATTTAACTTTTCGTAATAATTTTTACTAATTTTTGTATAATTGTATTAATTTATGAAAATATTTATGTTATTAATAATATAAGTTTATGAATACAAAGTAATTGGATTTTTAAGTTAAATCACATTATAAAGAATAAATCTTCTACATCCGAATCCATAAAATTCCTGGGAATACACATAAAATAATTTGAAAGTTTTTCGTAATTTAATGAAATAGTAAACTATTATGATTAAAACAAAATTTTAGAAACAATAAAAAAATAAAAATGAAATATACATTATATCATTTATTAATTATTAGCTGTAAAACTTTTTTTCAACTCAATTTAAACAATATCATTATATTATTGAGTCTTGAATTTTTTCAAATAATATTTTGTGTTAAATATAATTATTGACAGTGCATAAATACTGTATGCAATTCAGATTCATAAAGCAATAGAAAAAATATAGCATATTTTTATTCTAAATATATAATCGTCTTTTACTACACATTTACAAAATGATCGATTTAATTGGATAACTTAGATGCTTTATTTTGCTAGCATTATAATAAATTTTTTTATAAAAAATACGGTTAACACCATATCTGAAAAAAGAATTATTTTTTTTTTTAAATTCGAGTAATTGTGTCGAGTATTATAGTCAACCCTCCATCTGCAGATAGAATTTATTATCTAAAATGGTTCGTTCCTCAGTTACCTCGAACTTATATTAATTTCATCATTGACATCAAGTAATATATGAGTTCTTGAATTGAAATACCATAAATAATTCTAAGAAAAGCCAACATATTATGTATATTTGCACATACCGAAAGTTTATTCCATGCATTACATTAAGTTTTATCACGACTCCTCTGCAATTGATTCGTAAATTGTCGTGCAGAATCTTCGTGTTCGAGTCGCACAGCTGATCTCTCCACCCATAGCCGAAAGCGTCCGAACATAACCTAACTCGACTTATATGACCAGCGACTTGGCGAAATTTGTCCCCATCCGCCCGAGACCATGTGACGAACTTTTCGGACTGCCCAAAGAATCCAGACTTACAAGTTCCAACGGGATCAAAACCATCCGCACCTATTCAAGGTCGATCTTTCTCGGTCATCCCCTTGAGAGAATACTCTCGGGGAAAGCTTTCAGCGAGAGAGTATGAGATTATATCAGGGCGTGCGTAACTTCGCGTGGTCGTAAAAGAGCAAAAGGAAATAATAAATTGCATTAACGGCCATCCCTCTCGGATATTGTAACCGCGGCTGCCGAATTCAACGATTGAGCGCACACGATCGAACGAGGTTAAACGATTGTGCAACGCGTCAACTGTAACCGATCGTTACTTACCATACCTCACGGTTACGGACGGCGTATTAATTGGGCAAGATCGCATCCGCGCTAGAGCGACACCCACATCCCGAGCCCATTCTAATTCAGCGATTAATACTTTCCCGCGATCGTCAAAGTACGCCGATAATTGCGAAGAATAATTTCAACTCCGCACATTTCGGTATTTCCGATTTTCGGACTCCTGAGTAGTGCTTCATTTAAAATAGTTATATTCTAATGCATCGTTCCATGAAATATAGTTTAATTACGATCTTAGCTGACACGGCGGAAAGAGCACTGGTAAAAAAATAAAAAAAAAAACAAGAAAAGAGAGAAAAAAAAAACTAGCACTTCCGCTACGCGTACACAACGACTAATCAGGATAATGCTGATGCAACAATAAAATTCAATACATAAATAACTTCAATTTCAAGAGTTTTCTAGAAATAAGCTTTAATAATCTCAGAGTCTTTAAATCGCTAGCGCAGCTACGGAATAAAATACCTAGTCGAATATAATTTCCAAATATTATAAATCTTTTAATTTCAATTACATATAAAGGGGTAAATCAATTACTAAGATAAAAACATTTTAATAAAATATGATGAAAGACTGCTGCATTAAAAATACAATTATATATCTATTATGATATTATTTTCAGCGAAGCGTCGCCGAACTAAATACAAACTTCTTTAAGTTTAGACAGAAAAAATTTGGAGAGTTTCAAATCTACATAATCGTCACCTACATGTTCAGAATTAAGAAGAACCCGCTATTATGTGCAGACTTTTATACATAAATTCTCGAACAATTTTAGAAGTTTTCAAAAGTATGTCAATAATTCCGTTTTTCTCTCAACTTTGCAGAATCATTTGGAAGATTTTGAAATTTAAATTAAGGAACATACTTTAAATCACCCTACTGTACTCATACTTGAAAGTAGGCTGCTCTATTGATTCGCTTCATAGACAAGCTGACACTTCTATATAATCGCGGAAGGCTCATTTGAGAGTTGAAATTTTAATTACGAGATTCTTTTCT
The DNA here is from genome assembly GCF_000503995.2 of Ceratosolen solmsi marchali. Taxonomy (NCBI): domain Eukaryota; kingdom Metazoa; phylum Arthropoda; class Insecta; order Hymenoptera; family Agaonidae; genus Ceratosolen; species Ceratosolen solmsi. Next base: position 1,686,732 of record NW_011948416.1, on the reverse strand, counting down.
TCAATGACGGATATTTTAAGCTCCCTCGTTCGTTTTTTTCTCAACTCTTCGCCCCTCTACAGTTACGCTTTCTCTCGATTCCATCCCACTTTTATATTTTCTCTTTTTTCCTTCGCCGCTTGAAATTCCGCATTGCACGGAAAAGGAGAAGACAAAAATTCAGATCGACGAGGATGCAGCCACGAATTCCTGAGTGTCTAATTGACTTGGCTCTTCCTCGAAATTGCTCAGCTCAATCATGGGGGTATGATAAAATGCGCGTGCTTGCCCCCTCGAGAGTGCCTTAAAGTAAATTGAGCAGAGCATCTGGCCACAGCACCGCTCATAATGAAACTATGAAGATGTAATTTTTTGTGCAATGAGAGAAATTTAGAATTTTCTCCTTGAATTATAACGAATTTGAATTGTTATGGGAAATATTTAGAATATGTATATTTTAAAAGTATTATTCTGAATAAAGGGGAAAGAATTTACAGTATATGAATTTAAGTTAAATATTTGAAGCAATAGACAATATAGTTTATTTTTCATGACTTTTTTAATAATTCTGATTATCAAAATAGAAATCAATATAAATATTTACATTCGTTTGAACATATGAACTTTTGAATATACAAATAAAAATATATTCGCTGTATTTTACTTTTCTAATAAAATATATAATAGTAAAGAATATTTAAAATAAATATTCCACTGTTCTCCAAATATTATCTAAATTCAAAACTCAATTATCATTATATGTTTTGTTCATAAATTCATTTTATAAAGCAAAATATTAAATAATATTAATCTTATATTTAATTTCATTTACTTAAAAATTTACATACTTTCTCAATAAATTCAACATGATTGATTTTGTTTATTATTAATTATTTATACTATGAATTGTGTATGTTGATAAACGTGAGTTCATACATTAAGTATAAATATATTCTAGTGATAAATATTTGTATATTTTTAACGAACATTTATTCGATACGTATATATGTGTTTATAAAGATTTTAATACTAATCAATGATGTTTATTTTACTACAAGCTTGAAAAAATAATTTTTTTTAAATAAAAAATTTTGTCTTTACCGTTATATATATATATATATATATATATATATATATATATATAATGTAGTTATGCACTTAAAAATGGCGTACATTCAAATTTGTGATTGAATGTACATTCAATTTGTAATTCGATAATTTCAATAACTTAATTATACATTGATTTTATTATGTAAATTATTTTGCATAATATTTTAATTTAGATAAAATATATATATATATATATATATATATATATACATACATATATTAATATTTTTTATATTTTGTTATTTAATTATAATTATAATATTGTACAAATATTCGATATTCATTCATATATTCTGTTTTTTGTAATAGAAATTCAAATGTAGTCCTTTTTTAGTACTATCTGATTATCCTTTTCATACTACCAGCATATTAAATAACGTTATTGTGTCTTATTCTAATCTCATTTATTATACAAAATAAATTAAATCATCAAATAAATAAGATAATATCATCTACGTATATTCACAAAAGTTTAAACATTTTATTAATTCCATTACACGATATTTTAATTATTTTCTGCGTATATTAGATATTTATAGATATAAGTCTTTTGAAATGATAAAGCATTTATAAAAATATATTTCCAAGTATACGACTAATGAATATGTATCAATCTATTACTGAGTTTTCGAAATTTTCATTGTAATAGAAATTTTTTTAAACTTATAACTGTGATTTAAGAAAATTACATATTTAAATAAATATTATACTTTACAATTATATTAATTATATCAATCCATTATAATTTATTATATTTATTACATTACCTGATTAATATATTAATTTTGATAAAATTATCTATTAATCGATAAAAGCGATTAATATATTAATCCTTACTACTTGCCATATAAAAGCTCATTTAGGCTTTATTAAAATTATTATATTACTTTTGAAATCTTTATAAAAAATCTATCATAAACCAAAAAAAAAAAAAATCATAATAATACATAATTAAACTTATTTTTGAATTTAAAACTTTTTTACATTATTTAATAAGAAATACTAATAAAGTTTTTATTTGAAATACTTCATTTTAAAGAATATAATAAAACTGTTTTTCTTTATGACAATTATATAATCAAATTACTTATTATAAAATTAAATTATATTTCTTAACATTTTTTTTAAATATAAAAATTAACAACGATTGAATTTTTTGATACTTTTATATCGAACTGAATTAATACAAATTAGAATGAGTCTACTTATAATATGAAATAAAAATATATAATAATATAACTTGATTTTATTTTCAAATAATTTTTTAATAACAGTTAATTAAATTTTTTTGTAAACTGAATTTTTTCTCAAATAATAATGTAATCATTGTAAAAGAAAATCAATTATTACTAAAGCAATAAACATTTTCATGCAATTTGACGACTGAAGTTGTCTGAAACGCTATTGGATATACTTTAGCGCAATCGTCACACAAATCTAGACTCAAGTAAATTATTTTTATTATTTGAATTTTTTAAATAAAGAATAACTTATCTTTAAATAATAAACTTTTTAATAATTGATAGATGATCTTAAAAACTATCTAGTAAAAGGTTTATACTATAAAGAAATATAATCCTTGAGATGCGTCATTCTCGGGTATTGCGATTAATTTTATTTTCAAACTTTATTTAATTCTTCCTTATTTAATACTTATTATTTTATTTCCTAATATTTAAAAGTAAATTATATCCCCTTTTATATGAATATTTACTGTGATCGATTATATTTAGTTTTATTTTGATTACTTAATTAATTTAAATTTAAAAAAAGTCGGCTTAAATATTTAAAAGTGCTCTTTTCACTATTGAATATAAATATAATTTGATTCACAACTTAAAAGTAATTATAATGACGGATTAGAATAATTAATAAATATTCCTTTGACTTTCCTACATGCATATATAGTTATTTGTTGCAATTAACAATCATATTACCTTAATTGATCTAAATTTCTCTAAAATACTGGATAAGATCAAAGCTATGAGCGTTCACATACTCTTCTACATTTAATTCATACTACGAAAATATAATAATTTTTTTGTTCTTTACTTCAACTTTACTTGTCTTATTTATAATAAGCTAGAGGCCTATAATATAACCAATCTCTTATACTTATATTACTTATCAGCTGATTTAGTTTTAACAGTAGCCGATAATAATTTACTGTCGAATTATTCAAAGAAAAGCAACAGTGCCTATTCTGAGAACACCTCTTATGATTAACTTCTTTATAACCAAAGAGTTTTTGTCGAATCATTGTAAGTAAGGCCTATCTTCGCAAATCATTACAATCGCGTGAAAATTAATTGTCTATTTATGTCATTGTTCCTCGATCGTTACTTAAAAATAAAGGAAGTTTGTTACTGAGCAGGCTCCGTGAACGTATATAGACAGAATTTAGCTTAATGCGCTTACATTTTTAAAGTACATTTATGAGCAGTTGGGGCTGAAAAGTATAAGAAAGTAGAGGCTTATATTGGGTAAGTCGAGCAGTAAATAGAGTGTACACAATTGCAATATATACCGTAACAAAACGTGCAAAAGCTAATGGCTCTTATACAAAAGAAATTGCAGACGAAGTAATTTATCATAAAGAATATTTATATTTATGCCTTTATTTGTTTTAAATGATAAAACTATTGGAAAATTAAATCTTATTTTTTATAGTTAATTAAGAATACTTGAGCAGCACTATATATTTGTTATGTTATATAATTCTCAAGCAATAATTTAAGCTTCAAACCAAAATATGAATACATTATGTATCTTCAATGATAATCAAAATTCATAATTAATTTCTTGTCAATACAAACCTTTGAAAATATGAAACTGTAACTAATTAACTGATTTACAGTAAAGTAAATGAATTAGTTCATTAATTTATTATAGTAAAATGTGTGCATCCATTCAATGCAAGTGACAAATTGTATACATTTATTTCCTTTAATATTTTAACATGTTAATATTAAACTTGAAATTAAATCTATTTGGCTTCCGTCAGGATTAAAAAACTTTCAGCTCATTATTTAATTTAGTATAAAAATTATTCGTGTGTCACACAGCTTATATTAAATTAAACAAGTTTTCATAAATTCAGTCTGTAGTTAGTTTAAAATTCAAATAAACGAAAATAGTTTGCAAAGATATTCTGACATTAGAAAAGTATAAAAAGTATTATAAATAAATAGCATAAAGAATTTTTATACATGTTGCAATAAAAAATATCGTTGAAATGTTAAATTGAGTTGTAGTTGGCATATGCAAATACCCTACCAACTACATGGACCAATATTACGACAAAGTGTTCACACACGCGCGCACACACACACTCATAGCCTTCTATATTTTATTTGAGTGTAGAAAACATAAAAGATCCAAATTTATGATTTATATTCGTTCGGTACGAATACCAGTCATCATCCTCATTATATCGACGATATTCATTAATACGATAAAAGTAACAAGCAAGATTCAAACACAAGCAAAATTATTTATCATGTCAAGTATCGTGTACCTCTTTCGCTATTACGACATTGTCATCCTCCCAGCATTATTTCGCGGTTATTCAAAGTTTATGGTGAAGGTGAGTGGCTTACCGAAACACTGGTGAAGCAAAGTTATGCATTGTGCTTCGGTTGGTGCGCGATCCTCTTTCGTTCTCCAGACTCTAGGCGCTGCTAATTTTCAGCCATCCTCGTTATTGCCATAATAGTGAAAGTGGACAACTTACCGGGAAGCAAAGAAGACGACATTATTCGTTGTATCCTGCCTCAGTCTTAATACACTATTAGTATTGTTCTCTAACAGGATGGCCGACATTGGTAGCTTACCAATACGAGAACTTATTCGAGCGACTTTACTACACGTAGTCAATCACGTTGCCATCCTATTATTGGATAACCAACGTATTTCAGTCATGATTATTTGATGCAAAAGAGAAATAAAATTAAGCTATTTAACTCGGCACACGCTGCTCAACGACGTCATTTAAAATGTCCGGCAAAGTGCTGATAGTTCGCCCCTTTGAATTTTGTATCCTGCATCGTTAATCAAAGAGCTCATCAGTATCTTAATTTATTTTTAACCACTCCTGTTCAATTAGTTTCTTACAAATCTTATCATAAACATTCTATGCCATAAAAACAATTTAGAATTTTTTTCATCATTATTCTACTTGCGATATCTGATATTTTCAATAATATTAAGTGTTTCTCTATTATTATACTTAATTATTATAAACACTTGATACTTTTTCTATTTTATAATTCATAAAACGACACGTATTAATAATATATACATTTCTAAATAAAATTCCCTTACACGTAGTATTTTATTGTAAATAAGTTGGATATATTTCATTTCCATTGATCTTCGTTATGAAACTTAATTAGTTTAATCAAATTTAACTGTATAATATATTACCAGCTATTCGCCATTCGTTAATTGTACTACCCAATTAAGAATGATCTATACTCCTCTGAAGCGTCGATTGTTGTTAAATTAGATGGTGTCTAAGCCACCGATAAAACGGCACCTGCAAAATCGGTATCCTACAATTCGATAAATGCATTCTCCGTTATCTGATTTTATATGTTTCAGATTAAAAATAAACCAGAGCAATTCATATCATTGTATGAATATCCAAACATTTGGGCTCTTGTAATATTTTGCGACTTACTTTTCCCAAACAATCCTCTTATGCGTGAATTACAAAACTTTCACCTCCACGAGTGTAATCCAGAAAGGATCGGAAAACGTTAGAACCCATAACTTGTCACGTTATGTAATATATTGTTTATCGCTTACTAAGTATAATTTAATCTATTAGAGTTACAAAACTTTTGTTTTCATCGCCAAACTGCAATACACAATAACAAAAATTTGTATCTACAATTTACTTTTTCCTATTTATTATACTTGCAAATCCACGAATCTTAATGCTAATCGATTCGAACTGCAACTTTATTTTTTATGCCTCCGAATACTTTTTCGCTACTGTCTTTTCTACTAGTAGTTATAACAAAATTTAATAAAAATAGTAGCTAAAACAATAATAATATTTTTTAATAATCATAATTTTTTCTCATAATCTACGATTTAATGTTTTATTATTGTGGATATTAGTCATAAAATCGAATATTCCTATGCATATAAATGAGAAAATAATTCCAAGATTTTTCAATAAAATACATATAAAATTCTACATTTATATATTGTGTACTTTTCAATGACTTATAATTATTAGCAGTTGCTATTAATATAGGCAAGTACCTTATCGATTCAATATCACAGGCAGTAAAAAGAATGCACAGTGACTGCGCTGATCAATAAAAGTAATTAAGCCAAACTTGTGTAAATTTTTCGATTATAAAATTAGTAACAGGCATTGATACTATTAGATTGCAGTGTAAAATAATGGATGATTACCAGTATATTTTAACAACTTGACAAATCTCGGATTAATGTTAAATAAAATAAAAATCGGCTCCACAATTCACCAAGCATATTTGTTTAACAATCATTACATTTTAACAGACCAATTTGTTTATTATTTTTCTGGCAAAAAGTTCCTTAATCCATTAATAATATTATATTTATCATACCATTGTGGTAATATTTTTTGGCTTAATGTATTTGTTGGACTGAACAAACAGAAATATAATTGAAATCAAAGCTATGACACTAAATACTAATACTTTATTTGTAAAGTACTGTACTTATATTGTATTTATATTGTATACTATAATACTACTGTATTTATATTGTAAATAGTGTCTCATCATTCATTTCCAAAATATTCCTCAATGAAACTTAATATAATTTAATGATGTGAGAAATATCATATGTAAAATATAAATTATAGAATAAAAGAGTGAACATAACTCATATTGATTTTTCCCTACTGCAATGAGATGTAAGAAATCCATATAAAATTCGACTTCTGAAAAACGCTTTAGATTTTATAAAAATTAACTCTGTTTCTTACGTTTCAGCGTAAAAACATACTATGGTATAAAAAAATCCACCGGTAGAAAAATATTTAAAAAATACAAGAAATAAAGCTCCCAGCCTTTTAATAAGATAAATTGAATAGTAACTTTCTCGATAATTGGTTATTTACGATAAATGACTGCTAATGAAAATTTTAATAAAACAGTCAAAAGATGTAAACTCTACTTTATATCGTTGGTGGGGAGAAGCGATTTCGAGCCAAATGACCGTTGGACCCAAGTTATCACACCTGCGACCATCCGTGAGTTGCTGCTATTCCGCTAAATTACAACCGCTTTGTAAGCTTACATTTTTTGCAAATGAGGTTACCATTCTAAATAGCGCTAAATCCGTATTCGATAACTTCATTAAATTGTAATTTAAAATATTGTTTAAACTAAATTTATAATTATATTTTGAAAGCTGATGCATTTAATCAAGTAAATTATATCTTATTACTTATCACTGAATCAATTATAAGTTAATAATTCAATTGTTACAATAAAATATATGAAATTATTTAATAATTCCATAAAATTAAAAAGTTTTATTATTTTTTATGTATTATTTACATCACATAGAATAAATGATAAAGATAATTGAAAATTTTAAATCGACAACTAGAAACTATGCAAAATTGATTATTAAAATACTTATGCAAATAGTAAAATATAAAGTTATACTATTTCTCGGCCTTCTGCATAATATTGAAAATGAAAACACGAATAAACATTATACATTTATTTCATAAATTATAAATTTATATGTTTTTATTAAATTTTTTATTAAATTATAAACTAAATATTTTTTCTCAAATTATGAATTTCAAAAGTTTAATGAAAGATCTAATAGAAGATTTATTTTTTATTTCTAACGTTTCATGAAATTTTTTGTTTAATGGATATTACATTTATTTGAAAAATTACAATTCAAATAATTGGCAAATTTTTAAATATATTTACCCTTTTTTTTAATACAGAAAAAGTCTAGATAAAATTTTATACTAAAGGCAGAATCTGAAAAATTCTGTATAACACAAAGAAACGTTTTTATTCAAACTAAATTCATTTTAAAGAAGTCTATTGCAAAATTTTATTTTAGTAATAAAATTCGATTCTCGTGCATACGACTTGCATGTACGTATCTATATATATATATATATATATATATATAAGCGTACGTGCTTGTGTGAATTTGTACATGTATGTGTGTGTGTGAAAAAGGAATTAATTCCAATCTATATGTACAGAATAAATATAAATTTAACATTATGCAAAGATATATATATACGTATTAAATATTCGTCTTCTTTATTTTACGTTAATTCAAGGCATTATAAATATTAAAAATTAAGAACTTTAAAATGACATATTGAATTTTATTTAATTAACAATGTACGTTATTCTTTATATATATATATATATATTAATTTTAACATTTAAATCGGCATTTTACAAATAGAAACTCTTATATATAATTATTATTAATGAAATTTGGCGATCCGAGAAATATCATATGTATATAGAAACTATCGAATTAAACTCAAAATATCAACTTACAAAAATTAATATTGTGGTAATAAAGAATATTAAATTTTTTTTATCAAATTTAGTTCAAATTTAGATGAGGTTGGTAAATAAAATATCAAGTCTACCAATTAGGAAAAAATCGCCAAAATCAGATTTCTTTACAAAGAGCTTTAATTTTTTAATCCCTAGTTTACAATAGCTTAGAATATTCTTATAAATCATTTGATCGGTTTCAACCTATATTTTAAAAAAAGTTGTCAAAAAACCTTTCAATTGCTTTATTTAATTTAAATTTGCATCAGTTCTATATATTAAATTCTATATATTAAATTGTTTATTATGATTATGAAAATTAAATTTTTACCTCTTATATACAACAAATAATCTTTTCAATCATGATTTTTAATATGAAATATACAATTTATTTAAGATAAAATACTTTAAATTATATTTCTCATCCAATTAGTTTTAGATAAATATACGAATAAAATATGATTAAAAATGTAATTATAAATTAAAAGCAGAGTTATATATATAATTTCTATATATTTTGGGTTTCTTAATCTGCTGTAATATATATCAATAAAGAAATTCATATAAGTAGTAAAACAATAAAATTTTAAATGAAGAGAACAAAGTAAAAGTATACGTAGAATAATAATTGAGGACATTAAGTTCTTGGTCGATTTGTTGGAATACCAACAAGAATATAAATTACAATAGACTTTCGGCACATTGGTCTTGACATTTTATGGCTTAGCTAATAATACGATTACAATTCAAAATAATAAATCACTCTAACTCCCATAACATATTACAACTTATAGATTTAAAGAATATTAAATAGAACAATAACTTTATAATTTCAAAATACTCTATTAAAGGTGAATATAAAGAGTAGATAATCTCACCTGGTGTTAATATGATAATTTTATTCGCTATAAAGTTCAATTTGCAATTGAGTGAAAACAATTGTAATATTTGTAATGATAAAGAAATAAATATTTTATAGAAATTAATGTTTGTGACTATCGAATACTTTGGTAATTTGTAAATATGTAATTATGTTTTAAAAGTAGCTGAATTTCACCTTTTAATATGATGAAATTGAAGAAAATATGTAAAAAAATTTATCTGCATAATTATCTTTCATCTTTCTAAATAATTTATATATATATATATATATAGAATATTTTAAAGCTTGAAATATTTTTACATTAATTGAAATGTATTGAAAATACAAATTCAAAGTTAATATTTTAAATTATATTTTGATAATTAGTCAATATTATTAAGAAAAATAAATTCTTGTTAAACTATATAAATTATAATGACTTACAATGCTTTACAAGAAGCGCATCATTCTTATAATAAAAATAAAATTTTCTCTTTTTTAAAAGACAGTTATTTATTATAATTAATTTACAAAAAAAAAAACAGAATGCCGTATATATAATTATCAGATACTAAAATAGTTCTATCTTAAAAAGAATCTATTCCTTGTGTTAATTTTATGTTAATATAAAAATTTATACTTCGCCATTTTTCACTTTTACATGTAGCAACAATTAAAGATATGCACTATCTTATACTCATTGTTATTAATAAATCAGCAACTAATATTAATTTTAGATTAAATAAATTTTCCTTGTATTGAATAATCATTATAGCAGTAAATACTGCATTTTTTTTATAAAGCATTCTTTGTATAGTCACGGCAACCATTTACATATAATTCTCATAGTCAAAACAAATTCCAGTCTTCAATATTTTTAATATTTAGAAATATTTTGAACCCCTAGATTTTTTCTTAATATTCATAAAATATGATCCTAACAATTATCAACAAATTCTCTCAATTTGCATAAAATTTAATAATGTGTGTTCTATTACTAATTATTAATGATTTGATATGATTTATTTGTTGGAAAACGACTAAATTTTGTTAACGTTCAAATAAAATAAATAGAAAATAATTATTAAAATAGTACCAACACACTTGAAACTTAATTATTACACAAATATTTTTTTAAAATAGAAAGAAATATAATTTTATAAAATATATAATTGATAAAATTATTCTAGTTAAATTCTTGTTATTAAACTTAATTACAAATAATCATTTTAATGTAATAAATATTAATTTTAATATCAATGAATAAACATATTGTATAATTTTTATAATTGTACCCTTTTTTACCAAACTGAAAATTATATAATATTACATAATATTATTAAAAATTCTTAATACATCATAGATAATAAAAATTTATTTAATAATTCTGTATATTGTACTCATAAATAAAAATAACATAGGATGTTTTCATTAGTGGTATGCACTTTACTGGCTTAATTTAATAGTAAGTTATTTAAGAAATTTATATGCATAATATTTTTAATTTATCTGAAATGTCCATTTTTTATATAGAAATATCATTTAAAATATTTTTTAAAGTAGATTAAGTATATTTATTTGCACATTCATAAAGACATAATTAATTATACATTGATACTAGAATATACAGATAGTACTCGTCATTCGCTTTATTTATACATTAAATTAATGAAAGACTCATATATTTAAAATTTTAAAAGTCGATTAAAATTTTGGAAATCTATAAAACTGAGAGGAGTGAGAAAAATCTTATCATGATTTTTATCGATTATAAATCTACAGTTAACTAATGTTTGAAATATAAATTACTGCCTCGACAGACCCATGAACTATAACATTTATTGATTCATTAGGTTTTTTTTCTGGTAATTGCATTGAATGCCATTTATATAGTTTTATTAGGGTATTTTCAGTTAATCTTTTCTGTTTCAAGATTAAACCAGTTATTTTTTATTTCTTGCTTTTCAGCTGCTTCTAATTAACTTTAAAGTAAAATGTGACTCAAAACGCGGGGATGGTAATGATATCACAATTATACTACCTACTAAAGTTCTCTTAAGAAAAAAAACGATTAAACGACAAAAGTATCAATACTACATCATAAATACATTCTATAGGAAAATACAAAATTAGTCGATATATTTAATTCGGAAAAAAGACAAACAATTTATATTCATATTATTAGAGTACCATTATTATAAGCATTTTCTAATAATAATACGTCATCTTTTTTAACTATGATTTCATGTAGAAAAAATTTAATATACTGTAAATAATATAACAATTATATATTGAAATTAAGAATTATAACCCATAAAAATGTTCGACAAAACAGCCACTATAAGAGCAATAATAACATAAATATTAATCGAATAGCTACAAAATATGAATATAATTATTTTAATTTTATATTCCAATTTAGTAAAATGTAAGTACACTATATTTATTTATAAAAAAAATCATATATTGTTGCATAGCATACATAACATTTCCAAATAAATACTATATTTCAATAAAAATACAATATTGATACAATAGAGATTCAATATCTACAATGCAAGAGTACCAATGAATTTCAATTATTCAATGAAGTTAAACGAAAATTGTATTTCAAATGAACAAAAATAAATAAAAAAAATGTTCACATATTACTATTTACATCGTTAAGTATGTTTTTTTTAATTTTCATGATATTTTCAAATCCTGTTTAAAACTATTATATCATACTATATAATTGGGCACAGAAATTAATAATATTATATGATTCTACAGTTATAAATTTTATTTAAGACAAAAGCCAAGGTGTAATAATAGTAAATATAATAAAAAAATTAAATAAATATATGATATACTTAATAAAAACCATGTTACCTCTCAATTAATAATAATCAGATCTTCGTAGTATATATTTTTCTACATATTTCGACAAATTATTATTGTTATCTACTACCGTTTATTGTAAACAACTTGTAAAATATGCCATTTTTTGTATATTAATTAGCTTGTAGTCTTCCCGAATTTATTATATAACTTAAATCACAATTTTGTCAGACAAAAATAAACACATACTCAATATTAAACATTCAATGTATAACATATCAATGTGTGATATTAGTTGAAATTTATATTTAAAATAAATACATATAATTAACAAATTAATGCAATTAATCGATCCAAGTTTTATAATAAAGTATACGATTCTATTTTATACATTCATAAATTCATAAAATAAGTAGAGATAAACATATTTATTTTAACTGACATGCTACTACTGACATCTACTTAATTTTTTAGTGGTCTGCTATTAAAGCAATTATTTTTTTAATTTTATAAAATATCAGTTACAAAATAATTGTTAAGAAAAATATAATAAATTAGAATGAAAAAATGAAATATACAAAATCTAAAAACGAAACTTTGATTAAAAATTTTCCAAGTAATTTTTTACTATCTCATTACTTGAACAAAGAAAACAAATTTTAAAAAATGTTTGTGTGCATCTGAATTATATAAATTTTTAAAAGATTATATAAACATATATAACTTGTAAATGGAAATATTTTTAATCAATTTATAAATAAATTCATTAGAGTTTTGTTTCTATTGACATTTATAAATAAAACATATTATCTCAATTAATCTAGCCACATACACTCATTTTTCGAACTCTCAATTTACACTCATTGTTAAGAATATTCTAAAAATGTATTTTATATATTTAAAAATAGAAAATTCATAATTTAATTATAATTTAATATTAATTTTTTCATACATTACCTATCCAAATATTTTGTTTATTAACATTTTCGATGGAATAATATACTAATCATAATAATAATTTCATATTCCATGAATTTTTAATTTTATTATTTTTTTAAAATATATTTAAATTATCGAATAAAAGATACCTTACTTTTAAAAAATAATTAACTGAAATAGAGACGAATGTTGATATGTTGAAATTATTAGTATAATTTATTATTTAATGCATTATATTAAACTTCTATTAACTGTTAAAAGTAAAATTATTTTACAATATTAATTAATATGACTAAATACTCTTAAATTTATACAGTTGGTTTAAATTTACTTTAAAAAATGTTCATAAAAATGAATTTCTTACGCGTAATCGCAGAAATAATCTTATTGACTATATGTAACATATAACAATATAATGGTTACAAAATAATTATTGCTAATTTATCATTCATTTTTCTATTGTTGTCATTTTAAATCATGCATCGATAAAATTGCTTATAAAATTTTGAAGAAAAAAATTTAAATATATACAACCGTACTTAATAAATAAATTTATGTCATAAATACACTTTGAAATTGAGTATGTGAATATCATAAAATATAATTCATATACAGATTCATAAAAATTATGCTCTATTACAAAATTTTTTCCAGGGAAATAAGTTTTTTTTATTAAAAATTAAAAATATATAAATACCTTAATAATTACAACTAAAGTGTAAATTTTAATTGAACAATAATAAAATTTTTCAATACTTCAAAACTTATATAATTTATTCATGTAATATTTTTTCTGTCGTTGAAATATTTTTACGACATAAAATACATTGTATTTTATAGAAATATCAAAGTTACGAATGTATATATGAAGGCCACAATCCATTACGAAGGAAATGTACAATTTTTTCAAAAGGAGAATAAAAATAAAGACGACGAAGAAAAAACGATTTCACCTTACATTTCTTAGTATCCGCACATATACCCAAAAGTGAGAGAAGTATAAGATAAAGCAGAATACAGAAGCAGAGACTAAACGTAGACCACTAAAATGCTTTCCCATTCCATTAGCTTTATCCGCACTTACGTCTTCAAAACTTTTTATACGTATCCGGCTATTCCAGTACTAAGATATATTATCTAAATTTATAATGACGTTAAATAATGTAAATATCAAAATATAATTAAGTTTAATACGTTGTGAATGATGCAATTAGCTTCAACACTAAGTGCCGGAAACAAGTTGTCTAATGATCGCCTAGAGAGTTTTTTCATTAAAAAAAAAAGAAAGTGATAAATCCAATATTATTCTATTTGCGACAAAATTCAATTTTCATCTAACGCTCTTATCTATGCAACAGAGTGGTGCTATCTGTCTTTTAATGAAACTTCTGTCAATGTATTATTCCTTCTTTAAAATTAATATTCATTGATTTTAGGTAATAAAAACGAGAAACCAATTTGCAGTAATCTACTACTTTAGTGATTAATTTGCAATAATTATTATACAAATAACTTTTAATATATAAAATATATCAAGAATGCTTCTTGCATTATATTCTCTTTAAATAATGCACAATATTTTGTAAAAATAAGGATTTTAATTAATCTAAACATTGAGAGACAACGTTTAAGTATTAATAAAAGTGTATTTATAAATGAATATTCGTAAATATATCATACGCATTATTTTTCGTTATAATTTCAAAGTAAAATAGAAATATTAACAGAAGCAGAACATAGATATATCCACAGATTTATAGTAAAACTTATTACAGTAATTCTACAAATTGAGAACACCAACATATTATCATTATTCTTATGCTTTATGTTTTATACATTATCATTGTTATACTTATTCATTATATGAAATTCAAGCTTATCAAATACAATATAATTTCAAATTCAATATAAAAGCATAAAGAAGGAATCTTTAGTATTTAAAAAATAATTTACTTAGAAGGAACTGAATATGAATCGGGATTAAAACAACGTTACTTTTACTACCAACATTCTTTCGGAGCAAGAAATGTTATTACCCATACTAGTCCCTACTATCCGCCCTCCGACCATTAATATATTGTTACATGAAGCCGTTAAACTTAAAGTAAAGTTGTAAATTTATAACTGCTTCCTTGTACAAAGATTTGAAATATTGTACTCGTTTATATATAATTTAAATATTAAAAAATGGTAGAACTGGTGAAAGAACAAAAAATTACAATATTAAAAAATAAAACTATTAATTAAAAATCGACTTTGTCATTGATTCTGTTATAAAATTTTACATACCATATTATTCACTATAATTTTTATCTATAATTTTTTAATAACCGTTAATTAATTATTAAGTTACTATTTATTAGGCAGTTAACATTCAGTTTTTAAATAATATATTGATCTTTCTCTTTTCAATAAACTTCACCAAAATGAAGACAATATCCACTAAATTAAAAAATTTATCGAACTTTAAGAAAAATATACTATATTCTAGATAAGACAATTAAAACATTATTTAGAGCTACACATGTAAATTATATGCATAAAAAATTAACCTGATAATGAATTATCCTGTAAATCACGTATCGTATAAGAAATTAGAAATATATTAAAGGTAAATAAGAAATTTTCATTGTTTAATCAGTTTTATAATTAAAAGAAAGAAAACAACTGATTTTTTTTGTATAATATTCATTTAAGTTATTAAAAATGAGATGGAATACAAATTCGAAAATATGTTTTTGGATAAGTATTCAATAAAGAATTCTATTTTAACAATCATTTTATAGCATTTCATTTCATTACATTTCACTTTATATGAAAATATCCAACTCCGATAATAATTTTGTTCAAATTTTGAAAGTTTTTCAAAAGTTGATATTTCTATTAAATATTAAATACCTGTAGGCTATTTATTTTTCGATGTTTATCAAAATAAGTCCGAATTGAATATCATTTATTTCTTATTTATTATTTTAATTTTAATAAAAAATTTCTTTAATAAGAATTTATAATCTTTTTTATTATTTTTATCGTTAGTTAATATGGTTTTCTCCTTGAGAAAACGATTTAGTTTACAAGAATAGAAGTGCGATATTATTCTTTAGTTATTGTAATAGATAGTTGAACTAAAGATGTTAGGGAATTAACAAGGAAAGGCTGATTTATAATTAGAAAAAAATTTTAATATGAAAATTCCTTTTTATATATGTTTTAATTACAAAAATCAGACTTACATTTTTAATTTATTTACAAATGTATGTATGTATGAGGATATTATATATGTATAAGTAACTTTTAATCTCATTTTAAAAGAATAATATAAAGTTCGTAAAAAATTATGATATTATGAGTAAACAGTCAATTTATCATATCATTATTTTGCATTCATTTTAAGCAATAATTAAAATATTGAGTTTTTTAAATTGAAAATTTTCTGTTTTTCTGCGTTAAAAATATAGTTTCCTTGTGCGTAGTAATAATTCTTTAAATATTTGTAAATTATATAATTCAAAATATTTGTTTATAGCTTATATATATTTATCATTATCATTTTAAAAACTTCTTTTAGGCAAAATTATTTGAAGAGAAAAAATTATATAAAAATTGTATAAAAAATCTTTAAAAGCAATTGATATTTCGTGGATTAAAGAAGATTAGGATCAATTAAAACATTACTGTATTCTTTCAAAATGAATTACATATTTTGTCAATTGCTGTATTTAGTAAATTATTATTTTCATTTTTAATTTATTGTTAAATTACATGCAATTTATTACGTAAATTTCAGTTATAGATTTTCTAAAATACTTGACTAAAATAATAGTTTGATAAAATAAATATTGTAGCGATGACTATTAGAATGGAAAGAAAAACAATGCGTTGATTATTAATTATAAATTAAAGATTTCATAAAAAATCTGTAGCATTTTCTTTAAAACTTTAAAATCTAAAGCATTTTCTTTTTAGTTTCCCTGAATATCTTGTACAAAGTTTCATTTTTTAATCTATCCTTAATATCGAAGCTCGTTAAAGAATTATTAGAAATTTTAAATTGTCCTCTCCTAACTGACTATCACCCAATAATATGTGAAAATGTTATACAAAATATATCCGTAGATTTTTATTGATCGAATAAGGCCGGACTCGATCACTAAAAGTAATAATATCTGAAAACATGTCAAAGATTTCATTACATTCTTTCCTTGTGCGAATGTTCGATTATTAAAATTATGTTAAAAACTATGCAAAAAATTATGCATAAATATCTTTAATGTAAACATACACGATTATTTATACATAAGAGATACGTAAATAAATGTACTGGCCGATCAAAAAAACATTAATTCAAGGTTGTATTGAATCAAATTTATATTCATTTTTTAACATTCATCTGTATTTAGTCATTAAATGAATTCACAAATAAAATTTCTTTTAAAATAAAATTATTCTTTTAACGACAAGTAAAATTTCTCTTAATAGAATATAATGATATTTTCCTTAAAAACCACTTTTCCCATACTTATTACGATACTAATGAAATTCCATTTTCTCTAAAGTCACACAAGGAAGTAACATCTATCTTTTATATGTCACAAAACTGTACATTTTAAATAAATTAGTGTTCTAATTTCAAGCTTATCGCTGAACCGTACTACACAAAATCACTGCTGAAAAAGTACAATCACGCCCCGTACGAATCCCCCACGCCACTCCCATATTTATTGCATCGTTCATCTCCTAGACTAGAATCTCTCTCGAGTGCAAGTAGATTTTAAGGTTATACTCGGGCATTAGAGCGCTATTTATAACGACAGTAATGACAGACTCGTTCATCCGATCAGTACAAATGAAATTCCAACCTTGAAGGTTCCATCTAATTACCTGGATGCTGGTACTGTTGCACGTGTTCGGCCTCGTCGGCAACCCTCAACGACGACTCAGCGCGCAAAAGACAAAGCAGCCCGAGAAGAAGTATCACCATGCCGCGGTATACTGCCATCCTCGCTATGCTACACCGCGGCCCCGTCGTTCATCTTAATTCATCCGCGTTTTCCAAGCTAATCCAAAGGCACGAGGCCATCGTTCGCCACTGGGAGCTTCCAGCATCAGCTTCATCCCTCTTGATTTTGTCTGCGAGTCAAATCGCGCGCCATTAGCTTTCAGCTAAAAATTTGGTCTCCTATTTCGAAATCTGTTTTTCACGCTTCCCTCGACACTTTTTGCACGGTCTAGTGGACTTTCTTTTCACATTTATGATCCTATACTTTTATCGATTCATTTTCTTGTTAACGGTCCGTTAGTTTTGCACATATTTATTGCGTGTTGACCACTATGTATTCCTGTTTCATCAGTTTGATTCAACTTTCATAGATTTATCTCAATCCTATGTTTTTATTGAAATTTGAATACTCTATTGATCCTAGATAAATAATATTCATAATAAAGATTAAATATTATATTGATAAAGTTTTTTCACGTTCCTCGCTATTTTTAATATTCGTTTTAAAAATGTTAGATTTCTACTTTGATTATTAACTTTATATACATTACTTTATAATCTAAACTAATTGCTTAAATTCATTATTATTTAAATGTATACTGCTTTTGATCCGTAGTTTATTTATGTCCAACAAAATTTGATCGATCTCTTTGTAGCATAATTTCATATTATTGGAATTCTTTATTATTCGTCGAAAAATTTGATATTAAAAGCTTTTAATTCTCAAGATAAACTTTTCTTACTTATAAGTACTTTTACTTCACATTTTGACTTTTTCATGTCCTACTTTCCTATCTTAAATATTTAATAGAATAGATTGTTGAAAAATCTATAAAGATAGTTTGTCAAGCTCGTATCAGTAAATACATTTCATTTCAATTCCATGGTGCAAATATTTCATCGAAATATATCAATAATCATCAAAACGCTTCAAGCGAGTCGTCTTGTGCGAATTTGGTAATCCTGGAATTCTGACATCGTGTACATCACCTAAATCACGCATGAGCCATCACAAGCCCATCTTCAAACAGTTGCACCTAGCTACACGTAAAATCTGCTTCATCTCTTGATTTATCCTATCGTAAATAATAAATAATACTGGATTTACTTCAAAATTACAAATAGCACACGTTTCATCGGCGAAGAAACACTTGTTATTAACTATAACCAAGAAAACCAACTAAAAGTATTAACAACAATAACAGTAGGATCAGCTGTTAACAATAGAAGCATACGTAAAAGAGCCTCCAGTCTCTATGAATTTTCCTAAATCAGAAGATTCATATTTCTCACCTTGCCACGCGTAAGTCACGTTATGCACAAAAAAAAATTAGGCAAACGAACAACGTCATACACCCCCGACGGCTTACCAAACACTGAGCAAACTACATTCGGAAATAACTGGAATTGCGCGGTTGATCACGAGTTTCGCAGCGCCCTTCATCGGCAAGAACCGAAAACGTCACAACCCCCTATTTAACCGATAAAGAGGAATACTTGACACCAGTGTTATCCGACAACGGTCCAGATAAGCTGAATCACTCTTGTCTCAGACGTTAAGTGTTAGAGTAGGCTACTCAGGAGAAATAGAACAGTAGAGGATCCTTGGGCTGTTTATCTCTTAAAACTGAAAGATCTTTAGGTCTTTATTGTTTGAATGATTCTTACACTTTGCTGGATAATAATTTGTATTGAAAGATCGAGTCACTTTATTCACCAAATTAGCAAAATCAATTGTTTGAATATTATATGCAAATTATTGTAGAAACAATATACACTTGACTACAATTATTGTAGTCTTAAAATATAATAAGTACGAAACCATGTTTTCAGTTTTATTTCTGCATAATTCTAATTATCGACATTTTAATTATCTTTGATGTAATAATATATATTTTATAATTGTAGTTATGTATTTTAAAACCTATCGCAGTACATAAATTAATAAATACTTATATACACCGTATATACATATATATATATATATATTTGTATTTATTTATTTTTGTATTTCGATAGGTTCTGAAATAAATAACTACTATTATCAATACATTCAATTCTTCTTTTTGATAAATGTTTATCAAAAAGTATTAAAGTAAGTGTTAAAAACTATCTAATTCTAACTTAAAAGAAAGACACAAAAATGTGAATAGGACTATATGTTGTTTAATATTTTAATTTGATATACATATTACAATAAAATTTAATGTAAAAAAATAAAATTGTAATATACAATATGACTTTTTTGATATTATAAATAAATCACAGTTAAATATAAATTCATTTATTATTCTAATCTAATTTTAATTTATTTTCATGTATAGATATAAATACTATATTAGTTAATAAAGTAAATTGTACTAGATAATCAAATTTTATCGTACAATATCTGATTCTGCTCAAAGTACTAAATATGATTAGAAATAAATTTTCAAAATTTAAATATTATTATATATTTTAAATATTACTATTATGTTTTAAATATTTGAAAGTGGTTATAATTATACATTAAAATTCAAGACAATAAAAATATAATACTTTTTTATTTAATTTAATGAATTAACAAGTTATAAATTAAAATTAATTAAATAATCATTTACATTATCTATCCATAAAATAAAGAATCGTGTATTTTAATAAAATGTAAATATTCTAGATGTGAACCTCTTATGAAACAAATTTATTGCTTATTTAAACATATATTTTCCTAATATTGAAATACTCAAACTCTTAAAAATAATATTTTTGGTTATATACGGTAACATACTGGATAAATCAATTCTTTCGACAGCTCTATATAAATTATTTCTAACATTTCTAAATTATTATAAAAAATATTATAAATTGTATTTTAAAAGTGATTTATCTTGAATTAATTCTTTAAAACAATTAATAGGTATAATTCATGGCATAAAACTAATGAATTTATTTAAGATTAATTTTCAATGTTAATATAAAATTAAAATAAAAAATTGTTAACATTTCTGTCATAATAAAAAAATGTAAGTTTTTAAATGATATTCATGAAACCAGTTCAAAATGATCGTGTTTAATTAGATACCGAAATCTAAATATTATAATGAATTATAAAATAAAATATTACTGATGACGTTGCTTATTATATGACCTAGTAATATAGATTTTAGATTTTCATAAGATTATAATAATGCAATAAATTCTCTATGCATTTTATACAAAAAATAAGCCTATTTATTTAATTTATTCATTATTCGGATACATTATAACATTATCGTAATTATCCATTGATTAAAGGCATCAAATATTGTACTTATAATCTAATGTGTGTGCGTGTGTGTGTGTGTGTGTGTGTGTGTGTGTGTGTGTGTGTGTGTGTGTGTATGTGAGGGGGTGTAATCTATAATCTATAATCTGTATTTTTCTAACTATAGCGTACAAAATGACAATTTTATTTGAAATTTGCTTTATCTTAGTGGAATGAATTTTACTCTACATTTACGCATGACCCGTAAATACGAATTTTAATTTTATTACAGACTACTGATGGCTCAACGTAAATACTCATTAGATAACATCTTGAATTTCCAGAACATTCATTAATACTATAGTACCTCTATCGTAAAAATCCTAGTCAAAATTAACCACAAACAAATAAAAAAGGAATCATGAAATAAATCAATTCCTTTATTTTATGAATGATGGTAGAAAACTGGTGAATTATCGTTTTATCGAAAATAAATGTCTATTACATCCATAAAAATACTTTAGTCAACAATGGAATCGTTATTATCAAAATTAGTAGATATAACAAAATGCATGAAGATTTATATAAATGCCAAATAGTTCATTTCCATTAAATATCCAAAATTTTATATATAGCAAACCGTATTTATTAAAGATAACTTTTGTAATAATATAAGTCAAAATACAGTAGATAAATACAGTACATAGGAAGTAATTAAATATATACTATTAATTTTCATGATATAATAATTTGTATTTATACAATACATAATATTGCAAAAATATAATAATATATCAGTGTAATATTGGAAAGTAACTATATATATATATATATATATATATATTATTGGTTATCTGTTGTTTGATTATGTATAACATTAAAATTAACCGACTACAGCTTTATAATAAAACACATTTTTCCATTTAGAAATATATTAATTATTCTGCTACAATTTTGCTTAAATAATTTGCTTAAATGATTAGTTTCATATTTATTGTAAAACATTTTTTAAATGTTTCAAATTTCAAATTCCTAGGAAGAAATAAATTATGCAAATCATAAATAATAATGCATAAATGGTATTTTAAATTAACATTATGTCTTTAATATCATTTATAGAAAAATAAAATACGAAATAAATTTAACATAATTAAAAAAAGAAAATTAATACATGTATAAATTCATATATTTACTGTTGTCGGGAAACAAACTAAAATTTATCTTCGATTAATTAAAAATTCGCATACTGTTAAAAAATCTAACCCATATAAAATATGCATACGAAAGTATGATTTACTTATCTTAAACTATTTACTATCTTAAACGAATAGTACAATTTTTTATTTTAAAATTCGAATTCAGAATAATCTCCTGCAGGAAATATAAAGAATAGAAATTGAAATAAATGCGATAAAAGGTATTCTTTGCCACCCCAATAGTCGATTCTCTTACTGTATATGAGTAGTTCAAGGATATCAGCCGCTTTGCACTGAAAAGGACGATTGAAGTAGAGAGTTTTAGAAAATGGCACATAAATGTATTCTTTACGGACGGAGGGTGGAGTGATGTACCGAAGTAGTGGATACAACTTTAGGTGAGAGAGAACAAATGAATATCAGTAAGCCAAGTCCATAAAAACAGCGTCCTGTTGGCAACTCCTCGTCTGACTACTAAAACGTTGAATTTTCCATAGTAGTTGCACCAATATCTACATTGGAAGCGGCGGTGATGCATCTTTCCAAGCGTGATGTCATCGGCACGTCTAGTACCAATCTCTGCTGACTTCACACTTTTATCTTTTTTTACGGGCCCATTGTAATCCAAAGTATTCCTTAGGGTAAAATGAAGTTGCCCCAGTTTAGAATTATTTATCCCTTCTCTCGTTCATTCTGCTTTGTTTTACTCTTATTCTTGTTCTTTCTTTTTTACACGACAATTGACCGTCCACAAAGGCTATACAACTATGCGTTCGTAATGGTATATGCATGCACTGATTCAAACAAAACAAAACAAAACCAGAAATGATATGCAACAAGAATGGATATTCTTGATAACCGGCAAAGTCAAAGATCTATCAGTATTTACTTTTATAATTATTTCGGTTCTATATTATTAACAATGATAATATTGTATACATGCGATTATCTTGATATATATATATATATTTATTTATTTATTTATTTATTTATTTATTTATTTAGAATACTACTAGAATTATTTCTTCAGACTTACTTAACAACTACAAACCTACAAAACATCGATTTCACTATCAAGTATTGATAATAATAACCAAAAATAGTATATAAAACTTTTATGAAATTATAATTAATAGTTGGACAATGCTTAAGATTGATAAACTTCCATTACCAAAGAACTACATAAACATTGACAATTATGTATAATTTTATTTTTATACAAATAATTAGGGAAAATAATGTAATATTGTCTAAATTTGAAGGCAACAGATAAGAAATATGAATAAAGCAGTAAAAAAACGTTAATGCACAGACATATTGATAAAATCATTAAGAATCTATTAAAACTTCTTTAATTGAAGTGGCCCCGACATTTCAAAGCTGTTATTTAAGTCAGTATGACTTAAGTTTTTATTAAAAATGTCAATAAGAACTTTATCAATAATTCCTATCCTGAATGTTATAATAATACATCAGCGTAGATAGATATCTAACGTTATCCACATTTACGATAAATTTTCAAAAGTTTTCCCGAATGAGCCAACTGCACACAGAAAAGTGACTGACCATCGTTTCAAAAATAGTCACAATTTTATATCGCATTACCATCGAATTTTCAAAAAAAGTTTGTTAGGAATGATACAACGACATTCAGAATTATTAAAGTCTTTTCAAATTCTTTACATATAAGATGATTCTTTACATATAATGATTTCAATTTTATATTGATTTCAATAAGGAAAATTTTGCCGCTAATCAATACACCGTAAAAACAAGTTAAAACGATATATTTAATATTTAAACATATTTTTTCCTTTTCAATATATTATTTAAAACGATTGATATTTTAGAAGTAATTTATAAATTATAAAAATTGAAATTTTAAAAACTACCTTATGATTCCTGCCTTTTATTAATTTCTTTGGATTTGACTTACATAAAAGAAGAAAGTATCGTTTAATTCATAAATAATATTTAAATATGATAGGTATTAATCATATAAAATTAAAATAAACAAAAAATTTTGTTATTTATTTGAATAAATAGATAAATAAATATTTAGAGTCATTTTCTATTAATTATATTAATCGCACTAAGTAATTTAATATTAATTTTTTATTATATTCTATTAAAAATTTTTATAATTTACATCCTTTAATTAAAAAAAAATAAAAATAATAATTTTCGTACACAAAAGTTGTTTTAATATTTAATATGTATAATATTTACTATAATAATATAACATTTACTAAACATATTTTTATATAGTAAAGAATTTTACTTTACATATTCCGATTAACATTTATACTATATATACAGTGAATATAATATGTACACAGTTATATATTCACATTATAAATACTATAATCATACATAAACCATACATAAATAATACAATAAAACAATAATAATATATACATTTATTATATATGGTATCATTCAATACTTTTATAGTATATAATATAAATTAAGTATTGCATATATTATGACATGAATAAATTACTATATACATATGTATATATATATTATATATATATAATCATATATTATGTACATAATATTATTTCTATTATGGTCAACAAATATTACGATGATAAATTTTTACCAATATGTATTTCGTTATACTAAATTTGTTTATTGAATAATAATAATCATATTTTTACATACATTTATATTCAATCTAAGATAATGTATGTAAAATATTAAAATAAATAGTAAAATAACAATTTATCAGAATAAAAGAAAATAACAATTTACAGTAAAATGTGAAGCAGTTTTTAACATAAACGGAATTTAAAAAGTTTGAACAAATTTAAGTATCGAAATTCAGTAATTTTTCAATTTCTCTTTAATATACAATCATTTGCTAAATGGGCCTCTGATATTTTGCTGAATCTTACAATTAGTAGTCACCATGAATGAAATTTGACATTCGATCAATTGCATATTAAGATTTTATTAATTCGCACTCCATAAACCGTTTATCCATACTTAAAAACAATATATATTTCATTATGAGAGTTTTTTTATTTCTTTCATTTCCTTAAAAAATATTTTCAATTATAACTGTTCAATTATTTTTATAAGTTGCAATATTCAATTTTTATGATTATCAAACGGATCATTTTTATTTATAATATGAATTACAATTATCTTTATTGCTCTTTTTAGAGTTGTATCAAGTACAATTACTAATCCATCTATACTTTTTTTTTAAATGAAAAATTTGGTAAATTTTACCCATCTTTTCTAATAAACTACTATTTTTATTATACATGATTTTTCAATTTTTTTCGAGAAGTATATATTATGAATAAATTTGTAAACATGCTTTATAAAAATTTTTGCTTAAAAGATATAATAAAAATTATTATTATATATATATATATATATATATATATATATATATATATTATATATTATATATTATATTAATTTTTTAGTTTTTTAATATATATTATATTAAAGTATGTCATATTATTACAATCACAACGTTTTTTCCCTTCAAATTAACAATAATATTTAGAAATTATCTGCAGTTTCATGAAAATAATATTCAAATATTTTGTGTATTATGAGTTATTTACCTGCAATTCATGCAAAGGTTTTCATAACAAGTTAATATTTAGTATTAAAATTTTAATTGCATTGGATTAAATTATATTAATTATATTAATGTTTTCGTATATTCTATATTGATATAAGTTGTATTTCATTTCATTAAATACAGTTTCTTTTTAATTAAAATAGATTCATAATTAAATTTAAAAAACAATTCTCATCTATTGAAAAATCAAAGCGCACACAACATTATTCATCGTAGAAGATATAAGAATGATATTATATAATTATTATGTAATTTAAAATGAATATTCAATATGGAGTTGACTGTAAAAGATTTTGTAGAATATCCATTCTATTGGATAGATTTCATTTATTTTAAGTAAACGTGGAAAAACGTTCTATTATTTTATTATTTTACAGAACGAAAATGTATTTTCTAAATTTTTTTATCACAATAAACAGAAATGTAATTTTTTTCCTCATTTTTTATAAAATCATTGTATAATGTAAACAAACTACATTTTTAATAGACAAGTGTATATTATTCTTAGAAGTCATTCAATAATATGCAACTCTACTTTTTTAAAGGGTTGCAATTATTTATCATAATAAAACTTTTCAAATGCTGTAATATTAAATAATTAGAAACCAATATTCATAACAAATTATGTTGCCCTAAATCTTTGACATAATATATATATATATATATAAACATACAATTTTATATGAGAAAAATTAAATGTATAAAAGAAAAAAAAAATTACCTGATAATAAATATAACTAATTACAAATTTTTAAGCCTTTAAGAAATTACTATATTTTATATTATATTACTATATATTCATTATTATTTCATTATTATGAAAACTTGAAAAAGAAAAGGAAATTTAAGTGCAGAAACTTATTTTTAAAGTAGCCAATAATATTATTAGTATTAAATTAAATCTATTCTCTATTATTTAAGATTATTTTAACTGCCGTGTATAATGTAATATTATATGCTTATAATTTCAAACATTATATTTAATATGTAATATGACATATAAGACTATACATGTGTTTAATGATATAAATAATAAATGAACGATAAAATTATTTATCGTAAATATAATTTAACATGAATATTATAATATTTAATGTAATAAATAAAACATTGAATAACTATAAAACACTTTAAAGGTTTTTGTAATGTATAATAAATAAAATTTATTTGTAGTCTAAATTTAAAAACTCTAAGTACAATCCGGATGCGTTCGACCCAGAAACAGATTTATACTTATAATCAAAATCTTATAAAATTAGATTCATTGTCAATATATATATATATATATATATATATATATATATATATTTACTAAGTATATAAATAACAAATTTCGATCAATTGGCAAGAAAATAATAAAAAGATTTCAGTTTCGCTAAAGTTATATCTTCACTTGTATTTTCAAATCTATGGTACTACAAAAATATCCTTCAGTGCAGGCCCGATCTGACTCACAGGTACATAAGGGATGTGACTGCGCGAGAAAACGACGGTGAATGTGAAGGAGGGATGGCAAACATGCTAAGAGAGAGACGGAAAGGAGTAAGCGGCCATAAAAGCCAGATCCCTCGGGATACGTTCCACAGTCGCGCGACGACTTTCTCGACCGGCGGTTTGCAAACGCGGATATCTATCTTATTCCCACAATCTCTCTCTCGTTTCCTTTACTTCACTTACATTCACATATACTGCTTTCCTCAAGGGTTTCGCGTTAGGCGCATAGAAACGTCTCACACTATTTTGGTACCAGTCCTTTTCTTTTCTTTTGTCTCACTGTCTGTGTTTCTCTCTCTGTCTCTCTCTCTCTCTCTCTCTCTCTCTCTCTCTCTCTGTATCTCTTTCTCTCATAGAACGACAAAACTTTTTGCCCTTTATTTATTCTTGTTTTACATATATTTGTTCTTTTATTGAAACATTCCATCCCCACCACCCATATTACAGTTACCCCTTCTCTCTCTCTCTATATATATATATATATATATATATATATATATATATATAGATATAAATATATCGCTTGCGTGAAACGCCTTGAGATCCGCGTGTAGTAGCGGTTATGTGAGCGAAGATTTTCGACTGCTGTGCAAGAGTAACGGGGATAGTCTTTCCAAATACGCAAATACCGAATGGTGAGTAAGAAACTATAATTTCTTCTTCCCGTTCCATTATTACATTTTCGAATAAAAAAGGGAACTTTGAGAACAACTTGGAAATGCATCACCTTTAGGACTAACGAGTCGGAAATACAAGATCAAGAAGCCTATAGAAAACCAGAAAACCACAAGCCGATCTTTTACCGCACTTTTCACTCCTTACTTCTTTCAAGTTCAACTATTGTGATAAGTCATAAGCTGAAGTTATTAAGATTTTATAAATTTATAAATGATAATTATACATAAAAAGTTGTTTACGAAAATATAGTAGATAATTTGGATTCTTTCAAGTAATTTTTAGTATAAAAATTTTTAAGTTTTCATTTATTTAAATAATATACAAAATAGATATGTTGCTTATATCAATGAATATTAACTACTTAAAACTTATAACATGTACAATAAAAAAAATTTAGTTTGTAATTGAAAAAAAAAATCTCATTTTTAAAAAGTTATTTTATGATATAATAAATAATTATTCAATTTATAAATTATTTAAGAAGTTACTTTATCTTTTTTTGAATTTTACATTAAATTTCTGTTTTTAATTCTACCATGCAAGTAAAATTTAGAAGATACTTAATATAAAATTCAAATTTGTATGTATTGCAGTCGAATATTTACAAATATTATAAATATTAGATAAGTACTGACGGCACATATTAATAATTTAAAAAATAAGAAAGTAAACCAACATTTTAATATAAGTTATATATTTTCTAAGTTCTTGATCATTTGTGGAAGTACTTGAAAATTAAATAACATAATTATTGTACAGAATCATAAAAAATTTAAATATTTTGATACAAACAAAGATATGCTTGATAAATTATACATTACTTGGTAAAATTTTTATAAAACCTAATAAAATAATGTTTACTAAATATATAAAAACTATGACTTTAAAACAATTTAAGTAAATAATAATAGTTAATATAGTGATAATAAATTTTGCTTATATGAAAGCAAGTTCACATATTTGAAAATATATTCTATAATTTGAATGTTTCATATGATTGAACAGAATTCATATTCTTTAGGAATATGTTAAAATTTAACAAGAAATCTTAGTTAGACATATTATATTTAATATAAATAACACAGTTTAAATAACTTATATGTAAGAAATACTGTTTTAAAATATATTTAAGTTAATATATAAAAATGCAGTAAAAATTTTATTATAATACTTAATTTTCAATTAAATTATTTAACTTACGTGACTATTGCAGTGTTAAAATAAAAACACATACATATACCTATTAATAAATATTTATATAATATTATTACAAATATGCATATTACAATTATGCATATTAATTTAAAAAATGATAAAAAATTTAATCAAATATATTATTATCCAAAGCAACATGAAGGATAAATTTCATTTTTAATTTAAGTTAAAATGTTAAATTTTCTTCCTTGGAAACATCTGTAATCTCTGTAATATATAATATGAAAGTAGCTATATATGTATTGTACATAAAGAAAATATTTGGCAGTAATTTGGTTAATAATTAAAATAATCAAAAATTTATATAAAATATCATGCATATAATAATATACTATTCACTTACATTTCATAGGATTGTCCTATTACTAATAATTAAAATAATATATTTCTAATATTATATACTTTATCAGGGCAAATAATTTAATACAATTCATTTCATACTATTAGTGTCTTTAAAATATAGTAATTGAAATTATCTGTAATAAAATATTCGAATGATAAACTTAAATTAATACCAAATAAAATTAATGAAGAAAAGCAACTTTATTTATTTCATTTATCGATAACTAATAAAAATTATATTTGACAATATCGAGCATCTCTATTATATTAATACAATGTTTATTTATCAATTATAAGAAACGTTATGTATTAAATAACAAAAAATTTTCGGGTAACAAAATTAAAAATGTAAAATTTTCAATTTTATAAAACTTGCAATTTTAAGAGGAATTTATATGTCTTTTGTAATAATTTAATTTTACGTATTATTATTAAGTAATGCAAATTTATATTTAACTATTTATGTTTACTATTTTTCTTACTATAACATTTTACTATTTATATTTAAACTAAAGCAAATATTAATTTTTTCATTTGAATCATTGCAGATTTATTAGAGAAGTAATTTATATGTATAAATTTATGATTTAAATTTTATTCACACTGTTTTTAAAATAACAATCGTTTCAGCTTATATATAAATATATTTAATCACAAGTATATTATGTTTATATATGTATATGAAAAATATTTAAATAAAATGATTAGAATATTAACTGCTTTATTTTATTCTTTATTTCTACATAATCTAATTAAACGTGTGCGATATTAATTCGTTTCGATAGATATCAATTCAGATTCCTTCAATTATATATATAATTATAATTAATAATTTAGTCCAACAACTAATGTGAAACTAAGAAATTTAATCTTCGGATTATTCCTATACAATTAAAATAAATATTAAAATTAAGTATAAAAATAGTTTGTTAATACCACTGTTATTTATTAGACACGTCGTAAAAAGAAGTCTAGGCAATTAAATTTATGTTTGAGCATTCTTTCGAAAAAAGTAAAATTTTTTGGTTTTACAATTTTCTGAGTCATTTAGTATGTTAGAATGTAAAAATAATTAATGATTAAATTCCCTTTGTATATAAATTTGAATAAGTTTAACTACTTGAAATATTTTTAAGGTAACTTACTAAAATTTTGATAATGCATTCATTCCAAATTATATCAATAATAAAAGTTATTTATTAAATATAAATAATTTAAAACAATATAAAATTAAAAAAATAACAATGCAACCGCTAGCTTGAGTAATGAATAATAGCAAATAAATTTAAACAGAATTTGGATGAATTATCATTTACTTATCGTAGTTTATACATTTAATATCACAATGATACTATCAATTTATCAACACATATATATATATATATATATATATATATATATATATGTAGCCGTATTCAATTATTAGAAACAAATTATTTAATAAGAATTGTTTTAAATAAAATTACATCTTCTTATAAGTAAAAAACTATGACTCCAATAATATAATGATTATTCACTGAACAGAGGAATTCATACACATATTAATTTACCAAATATTTATCGAGCAATAATATGGTTTTTCGTACACACATTAGCCAATAATAAATAATATTTAGAGATTATTAAATTGCGATAAATTAACTTGACTGAATAATACTCTAGTTTGTAATTAACAAATTTCCTGCATGTAATCTATTACATTTAATTCATTCATTTTTTGCAATAAATTAAAGAAAAAAAATCTAAAGCATTATTTGCTTACTATGACTAGGAAACGGTACACTCTACCATGTCTTACCGTTTTTCTTTAACAAATGACTCAGTAGTATACTCGGTCTGTCCCTATAATAAAATTATTTAATTTGTATATATATATATATATATATATATATATATATATATATATATGTCAAAATTTATTACAAATTATTATAAATATCCTATAAATCAAATTTAATTTCTGACTTGATTCTAAAATTATGAGTGAAAGATATAGATATAAATTATTCTTCTGTAATAATATAATAATATACAAGTATAAATATTTCATAGTTATTTAATAAGATTAATTCATATATTGATTTATTTATTGAATATACCATTCGATTGTAAACTATGTTAACTGAATAATTTTTGCTTTATATATACAAAGTTAATAATTTTAATATATTCAAACTAATGAGTAATATAAAATAATAATATAAAATTACATTATAAAACTACATTCGTATGTACATTTCTTATTAATATGCCAAATAAAAATAATACTTTTATGAAAATTCTATAAGATGAATGACAAAAATAACTTGCATATTCAATGATGAGTGTTTTGTTAAATTAAAAAATTGTTTTTTCGAAATATTCAATATACTCTGGGCCGTACAAATGGTATGAATAAGTGATAATATACAATAATACCATATATTATAATATGATACTATAAGTTTCGTTCCATGTGTCATACGATTTATTAAATTTTTCTTGCAACATATTTGATTTTCCAAAATAACAACATATTTCGTAAAATATGTAAAAACGAAATTTAGATTCTGACATTAAATAGATTCATTTCTAATAATAGCTGTATTAAAATTTTTTATGAAATTATAAAATAAATTTTAAAAAATTAAAAAATTAAAATAAAAAAGAATTTGTGCTTTTAACAAAACGGTCAAATGAATTTAAGTAATATGAATACTTTTAGTAAGCTACGTAAAAAATTATATCACCTCGCGTCAATAACTATTATCATAGTTATGATAATAACGTTGAATGTTAAACAAGAAAAAATTAAATAAAGATTAGAAATAATGAAGGAAAGGAATGACATATAAGAGAAAAATCATTAACTGAATTAATAAAAAAATCACTATGTAGTTGGAATAAAATTTCTTCGCTACGACAACGTACACTGAAGCCTTGCCTTATATATCGCTTGCAAAGAAATTACATGCGAGAATTTTTTGCCAATAGTCTCAGGCCATTGCAATTACTTTCTTGATGAAAAAAAAAAAAAAAAAACGGAGGAATAAATTCCGGACTAAGCAGGATAAGGAAAATTGTTGGCATTCGTAACGGCGGAAAAAGGATGGAAGGGTGGGAAAAGCGGAGACGAATGGCCGAGCGTCGTCGAAACAAATGCGTACGATGCGAACGAATTCCGCATTTGTTTGACTGTCGACGTTTGGTCGTAGGGTAATAAACATGAGACTCGGACGGGAAATTGACTGACGATAGAGACGTGTGTCCATCGTGTGTCATGTAATTGCTATGGGCGAAATGCGTATAATATGCGCTGGATCTGCCCATTATGAACTGCGATTGACCGCCTGCTTTCATGATTATAGTTTTATTGCTAAGTTGTAATTTATCTTTTCTTTGAACTTCTATTTCCATTTAATCCCACATTTTTCTCCTTCTCTCCAAGATCCCACTTAGTGATATTGAACATTCTTTAACACTGACAATAGAAAACAACGAACTTTAAGGATTCTAGTGTCAAAATGTTAAAATCGTTTTTAAACGCATGTTTGACTATATATATATATATATATATATATATATATATATATATATATATTATTGTTTTCTTTTCTAAACAAATCAAGTCATCCATTTAAATGTGGACAAATTTAACGGACGCACAACAGCATTTTTCAGTAAATACTTTACTGATACATGTATATCTATTTAATTATTACTTATATAATGATAAACTATCTTAAAAGGACTAAAGTGACTTAATAATGTTTTTCTACAAATATGATTTTCGAATATTCTGTTTCATTAAGAAGTTGAAATTTATTTATTGATAATTTATATCTATAGCAATGTAACAGATTGTCTTAACAGGCACTACAATAATATTAATATTTTTACTTCTAACCATTTTTGGCAAAAGATATTTTCGTCCTTACATTATCAATAATAGGCATATATTTTACTTATATATATATATATATATATATATATATATATATTTATATACTAGATTTAAACTTACTTATATTTTAAAGAAAAATATTATTTAAAAAGTATATTTGTAATTATCAATATCTTTTTATATATTTTAAATTTTACATACGGACTTAAATATGCATAATTGTCATATGGTCATAAAAAATTTAAGCACTCAGCACCATATTTAAACGAATTCTAATGTATTTATAAAAAAATTTACTTTTAGTAAATATATACAATTTGTAAAGCATCTATTGTACAAAATACAAAATAAACTCAATATCTCAACAGAAGTTTAACCATATATTTAGGGGTAAAAAAAAAGTATATCGCAGAAATGAAAATACCAAGTGATAATAATGATTTTGAAGGAAAGACACATGCATAATTTGGCTGAATACAAGCGTAGAAAATCCATAAAATTTTCATCGACCTTCCTCGAAATGGAATCTATTTATTTTTCAAACAAAATAAGACTCTTTTTAAATATTCTTTTTCAAATAAAAAATCCTCTTTTAACATTCATGAATCTACCTCTATTGAAAAATATTTAATTTTCTTCGGTCTTCGTAAGACTTTGAGTTTAAAAATTTTAAAAATATCTGCGGGCGTGGTCGGAGTCAAAATCTCAAAAAACAACAAAGTTATGATTCAGTAGTTTGAAACTTCAAAATTATTATTCAGAAAAACGCTCTTCACAGACATCTTGTTGTAAATAAATCTTTCATACTACTGAACTAATTTACATTAAATTTATCAGAAACTTTTGCATATATGCTATTTATTTTAATTATTATCAATTTTTACATTGTAAGCTCAGTATTTTTTTTTTTTTTTTTTTAATATTAATAGTGTTTGCATTAAAATTTTAATTCTATTTATTCATTTATGCATAATAAATTTCTTTTTTTTTCTTTTAATTATTTCAACAAAATAGACAAGTTAATAATAATTTTTTAAACTAAATTTTTATTAATATGTACATTATACAATCGCACTTTTAGTTAAAAAATCAATATTATAAACTTTAAAAATACATATTAAATAGATAAAAATAGTAATATTATTTGTACAAATATTGAAATTCAATTTATTAAAACAATAAATCGCATTTATGAAACAGAAGATATTTATATTCGAAAACTAAGTTTAATTAAGGTTAATAAAGACCAATTAATATTTCTTTCATTATCTAATTAAATATTTAAAACATTAAAATTTTTATTTCTAATTAAAAATTAAATCACATCATATAAAAAAAACGATGCATCGGCCGGGAATCGAACCCGGGCCGCCCGCGTGGCAGGCGAGCATTCTACCACTGAACCACCGATGCTTATACTGTCTATATTTACACATATAATATAAACAAAGTTATATAGGTCAATTTTTCTTTAATATATAAATAA
Organism: Ceratosolen solmsi marchali; assembly: GCF_000503995.2. Classification (NCBI taxonomy): domain Eukaryota; kingdom Metazoa; phylum Arthropoda; class Insecta; order Hymenoptera; family Agaonidae; genus Ceratosolen; species Ceratosolen solmsi. The sequence goes on along the minus strand of NW_011948416.1, from coordinate 1,651,343 downwards.
GAAATTTTTACAAACACTTTACATAATAAAATAATTGTTAAAAAAATCGAAAATTTTAAACCAATTGAACATATGTACGTATATATAAATTATATAATATACATTCATTGTACACGAAAAAATAATTTAATAAGCAATAGGATTCTTTTCTTCATAATTTCAATGTATTCAATTCTTACACTTTTAAAAATAATTTTGGTACTATTAACAATTTACTAATATTACTTTAATGAATTGTTATATCTATAAAAGAATATACTATTTTTATTTATACGTTTTTTCATTTATATTTTTATTTGTGTATATAATTTGAACTTTAATTAATTTTATGTACAATTATTATAAAATCAAATAAAACATGGTATATATATTTACATATATATTTCATTCGACCGTACTCATAATACAGTAAAATAATTATTTAACATAAAATAATTATTTGAAAAATACAATATATTAAATAGAATTTTATAAATTATTTTTACTAAAGTATGAAATAATGAATAATATTGTATTAAATTTCTCTTAAAAAACATAAAACTGTAAATTTTTTTAAAATGAATATTATATTTCATAAATGAAATATACTTTATTTGTGATTTCATATAAACAAACAGCTTTTATGTAAAGAAAATTTGAAAGCGATTCAGCGTTTAAATATCATATCAACGTGTCTAATGCAAGCAACATTAAGCATAAAACTGCCATAATTATTTTCATAATAAAAATTAAGAAAATAAAATATTACAAATATATGTTTCTCAATGCGAGAATCTTTCTTCTAATCATTAAATAATTATAATTAACGATAATACTAATTATAATTAACCGCCAATCATATTGAAGATACATCTTAAATAATCTTATCTTTCACTATACTTTTACTTTCAATTACGTTTGTATAATATTTACACTTCAATTGTAATGCACACATATAAATAAATAAATATATGTATATCCGCATTGTTTCAACAGCGTAAAAGAAATGGTACATGCCTTTCGGCATTCACTTTTAATTTAATTTTGTTCAACAAATTTGACATAAAATGAAATAAAGATTTATTCATATGTACATAAATAAAAAGAAAGAAGAGTCTAGTTACCTTTTCTTTCTAATGACTTAGCATTTGAATAATGCTCTGAAAGTAAGTCACTCTTTTAGAATTTTGATTATTTTTAATTTACAAGTAAAATTTTCGGCTTATTTTATTTTACCATTATTAAGAATAAATATTGAACGATTTATATATTTTAAAACATAAATACTATAAAAATAAATTCAAAATAAAAAAAATTGATATTCATGCATACAAAAATCGCCTGAAGATAAATATATAAAATATATGTAAACATATATAAAATAGTACCAAAGAATTTGTGTGTTTAAATATTTGTGTACGAATAGTTTGTGTATTAAACAATAAATAATTGAATTACATTTATTAAGATTGATGTTAAAGTCTATATGATAAAGAAAATAATGTTCTTGTTAATTCATTAAATTGAAGTATAACTTTAAATAAAAATATGTAAGATAGAATTCTTATAAAATACCCATTATCTACTATTACAATAAAAATTTATAATTTATATTACAATAATTATAATATTATACCGTATAAAAAATATTATTATTAATATGAATAAATTGGTTTAGAAATCTATTTGTTCATATTAAATTTATTATATATATAAAATATTTTTAACTTTGTTTTGTTATCTTTAATTTGTTATCAAAATTTTCGAATAAAAAAACTAATTATCGTTATACATATTAATTTCACGTTAGAGTATTTAAAATATAATTAAAAAGTTTGTATCTTTGTATAATGTTTAACTGCAATGATGAATTATAATTAATTGTAATAATTTTATTCTTTTCTTTATATAATAAAACCAAATTTATATAATTATATAATATTAATATAATAATCAATCTGCCCATGTAAACATTAAAGTAATTTCTCTTGCATACAACGTATACTCTAATTAATCAAAATTAGTATCAAAACTCCCATTTGAATGAAAATCATATATGTGACTAATAAATACGTATTCATATATTTATAATTGATTTTATAACTTTTGGAGTATTCATTTCCATTGAAACTCATTAGGTTCCATAACTCATCAGAATCGAAATATCACATACACAATTTATTTACTGTCAATTCACAATCATTTCTTAAATTTTTTTATTCGAGTAATTGTTTAATTTCGCATAAATACCTCTTTCTCACAATTTGTAGTACTTGTATGTATGTATCGGCGCATGCATAACGTAAACGTAAAAAACAAAGTAAAACAAAAATATGTACAATACTACTTAAGATTTTCAATCAGACACAATTGTTGTAATAAATTATAAAGTATGCAAAAACTATCTCCATAGACGTATATAATCATTCCAAAATATTTAATAATAATTGACAACATGTTGTGCCAGTACGTGTTTTACGAATCTAAAATTAAAATAAATATTAAGTAAAATTAAATGTCAAGATCTTTTTAGTTTAACACTTAACTAACTTTGAAAATATGCCTAAACCTGAATCTATGCGAAAGAATCGGCTATTACGTATGATATTCAAACAACTCGTTGACATCTATGACAACGACTTATTGCAAGCATAAGCTCCTTTCACCAGTGTGCCGTTGTATCTCTTCTATCCTTCATACCATTCGATTTTAAATCCCGTCAAGCTATTTTTCACATTTTATTTCCTTTATACGGGACTTTCAATGCTTTTAGACAAATTCTTCCATTCTTGTTAAAGACGTTAGATTTATTATCAATGAAAATTTTATATTTTAGTTTATAAATGTTTAATTGAATTTCTATTTAGTACATATTAATCTAATACAATGTTTCCATTAAAACGTGTTCTATATAATTTAAACTTGGTTACTATCGAAGAAACTTGTATTCAAATAATAACAAATATTCAAATCTAAAGATATAAGTATATAAAGTAAATTAAATTTGTATGTACAATGTAAAATTCAAAATTTAATTAATTGATTTTATTTGAATTTTATTATAACAAAATGTAACGTATTAATAGAATGTTAATGGTCGATTTTAATTCAAATGAAAATTACATATATAAATTACATTATATATATTACAAAATTATAGAGATTAAATACGTTTTAAATATATTAATAAACAATTACTTTCTATAAATAATTATCAGGAAATTAAGTTTATTTCTTAAACTATTACTCGCCCATATGTAATAGTCCAAAAGTCGTGTGTACATACGTGGATGCATTGCTCTTAACAAACACAATACAAAAATATGTGTGGCACAACTTCTTTAAAATCATTCGCTTTGTTTTTAAAAATTTTATCACAATTTTGTTAATTTTTGAAATGTATATAGTCTTACAAAATAATGTATTTACTTTCATTTATATATTATATATTATATATAAATCATAAACAAATTTGTAAAATATAATCATTTGGATCAATTGATTTTATTTTAAATATATTTAAAATATTACGATAATTTGCGTGTATAGTGTGTCTTACTATCAATAGTTTCCTACCTAAATATATACTTTTTTACGTCTATCCTTATAATATTTTGTGCTTTGATTTCTCTATTAGCCACTTGTTTATTTATATTTTGGTTGAACACAATGAAATTTTCTATGTCATCTAAACATTTTCTGGTAATATGATTCATCGATTGTCATTTACAAATCTTTGTTTAAATTAAATAACAATAACTAATTTTCGCCCATAAATAATCAAATTTCGAATGAAATATTTAAAAACATATTTTTAATATGGTACTACATAGCATGTTATATAAAAATTAATTATTTAGGTTTTAAAAATTCATTATACATCATAAGGATTATGAAGTTAATACATTCGAATAGTATTTTATATACATTTACGATCTATATGGACGTATGAGATACGTAAAAAAAAAAACAAAGACCCAAAACATCCAAATAAAATGTATATATCCATATATCATATATCAAATGAACAATAAAAAATTAATTAAAATAACATATAAATGTAATGTGCAAAATTATAAACCAAAAAACCTAAAAGTATTCAAAAGATAAGACAACATTTCTATTTTTGTATAATCCAAAAGGTGTAAGTTGCAATTCTGGCAAAACGTACTCATGCATACAAAACTGCGAGGAAAAGCCACCGAAGCGAAATATAAAGGTGAAACAGAAAGAAATTGTCGTAACGGGCATAAAAAATATGTACACAATGAAAATAAAAGGAACGCTTAAAAACAAGAAAAAGAAAGTAAACAAGCTTAGGATTACGTGTGATGAAGAATAAATAACGAATGATAGATGTCTCAACTATAGAAATATTCTAACGGAGGTAAATTTTAAATTTGTTGTTTATCTTCCAATTGCACAAAAAGCTAAATCTAATTTCAATTTTATATGTCTATAAAATAATACTATTGTATTAAAAATATATTATATAACAGCATAAAATTAACTACTGTGGGTAAAATATTAATATTTTTATATGAATTATAATATCATCAACTAACAAATTATATAGATAATAAACTTATTCAATTTAATAATTATATTAGAATTTTAATGGTATAGATTTTTTTGCATTATGTGTCTAACATAAAATTATTTTATGTTTCAATTTGTTATTTCTATCTATATTTTCGAGAATTTCAAAACACATTTATTTGAATAATAATATGTTACAATGTGGCAATACTAATTTTTTTCTCTTTTTAGTTTATTTTTTTATACTACTGAATTTAGATTATCTTAATATAGTAAGACTTAAAGCATAATATTGAACAATAACGCAGTATAACTCTATTATACTATTATGATGTAATATTCAATACCCGAATTAAATATTAGCAAAAGTAAGTTAATATTTTACATAATCGATTATAAATTTTAAATGCTTTGATATATAAATTCAAATATCTAACACCTTAGAGTATAACTTGGATTAAAGTATGTATTTAATACATAACTTTTCTATCAATTTTAAATAAAAGTTTAACATATTATTATTCTTTTAATATATACTTTCTTAAATCTATGAACAATTTGCATTCGATAACGAATATTAATTATTTTGATTAATTTCAATATATTTTCTAACTTTTGTGTATCAATGAACATTTATCATTCCACATTATTTTCAAATGCTATAAATAATTCAAACGAGACTCTTCCTACTTTCATAAACATCTAATAGAATCTTGTAAAAATTATTATAGTAATTATAATAATAATAATAATATATGAATAAAATCTGTTCACTGTCGTCACATTCAAATTTCTTTTAATAATCATGTAGCACATAATTCTGCTTTGATTATTATATTTATATTCTTAATATTGTTATCATATTTATTAAAAGGCAAAAAATTATAAAAGAATTTTAAATATTTGCCTAGCATTAATAAATATTTAAAAATACATATTTTTAGTACCCAACAGTAATAACTAATAATTTGCTATTGTTTTATCCACTTTCTTAGAATTTCATTTCTTAGAATTTCTTGTACTTTACATTATTTAGATTATATAATAATCTAATCACCAAATTAGTCTCTCTAAATTTCTTCTCACAATTTATATATTTTTAAAAATTGTGTAATTTATAATATTTCTATACTACGTTACATTCTTTTTCAATAGCTTATTATTATTGTTACAATTTTTTTTGGTATTATTAATAATTATTAAGTACAATATATTATATCTCAACATTTTACATAAAACAATTAATCAAAAATTGAATATTTACATGACATTAAATAATTTATATTTACCATTTTACTCACGCGCGCCCTCGCACACACACACACACACACATACATGCATCTAATTCAACAAACCTGCTCTTGACGTTTGAAGCCTATTTTATCTATTAGTTATTTATGGCGATAATATAATGAAAGAACAGTAGAAAAATATTTTACAGGAATAAAAATAATTATATTAAAAGAGACTACCAAATGTATGTTTGCTTATTTGTCAAAAAATTGATCTATATATATATATATATATATATATTTAAATAGCTATATAATTGATTTAATATATCTATCTCCTACTTAATGATTAAAATAATCAATTAAAAGCAAATATGTATTTATATATAATCGTATATAATATAATAAATATATTTGTAGTCAGATAAATGCATATTAATATTCTATTACAATATTTTCGTATTTACTAATCAGTGTGCAATAACTTACTTCTCTTCACTTGTATATATAATGGTTTATAAAATTTCTTTGAATATTTAAAAATTTTCAATTTACAACACTTTCCATCTACTCTAATACAGAAGCTGTCAATCTTTCATATTATGGAAAATCAATTTTATTAAAAATTTTGTTTTTACTAAAATATTTCAGTAAGGTTAATAATTCAAATTGCTATTTATAAATTTATTTAAAACACATAATTTAATTTTAAACCATAATTATTATTTTTAAAAAGGTGAATTACTCATTAATCAAATATGATTTTTCACTGTTATTCACTTATTGTATATCAATGATTCATCATTAATAATTTTAATTTCTTTATATTAATTGTTTAAATTAATAAATTTAATGGGCATGCAAATTTTATTATGATATTTAGTATAAGCTATTATCTGAAAGGCTCCAAGTACTTTCAGTATAAAAACATTCCAGTCAATAATGATCGGAGCTCCTTGAGTGTGTTGATATAAAATTTTTCTCTCAGAAAATGCTAGTTAACTTAAGTTTTAAGAGGGCATATGTAAATGATACTTTCCAACGTTCATCGTAAGAAAAATGTCGGTAATCTGCTACATTTTTACCTTTAGTTAAACATTTAATAGATAAATGAGTATGAAAATAAATATCTACTTATTATAATTAAGGTAAGTAATGAAAGTAATGAAATATAGAAAATTCCTAAGGCCAATTTGTAAAGGAGATGAAACCATCGCTAGTAAAACATCTATGAAAACTTATCGAATGAAGAATTATAAATATCATCCGGTAATTTTAGTCATTTTTTTTACCAATTTTTGTGATCATCTTCAAGAATACTAGTTCTGAAGCACATTCACTTTGTACAAATGCAAGAAAAATGTTCGCCATCTTTGAAGTCTGATACAGATCTCTTGTAAACTAATGTGAAATGCCACTAATAGTTGGTAAGTATCTCAGACTTTTCTGCGATCAATGATACCAAACGTTGAACTGTGCTACCTTTAATCTAAATTCTCCTGAGAAAACCATTTTAATTAAAACTTAATCGTCACGATGGTTTTGTACTACCCTTCTCAATTTTCCCTGTCTATCCCAGAGACACCTGCAAACATATCATGCATCTCACGCACTCACTCTATTAACTTCTTCTATTATCGTTTTTAATCAATATACTAGTTCATATACGAATACATCTTTACACAGCTACATTTTTGCCATTAGAAAATATTAACCATACGTCGAACTTATTTTTTTAAAGAAGATCGTAATAATTAATAATTTATGGAATTTTCTTCACGAATTTATACATAAAAGAAAGTAAATATTTGTTGAGTTATATTATAAATTACTCTAGTATATTTAATAACGATAGAATTAAAATTCCAATTCTATGGATCTAACGTAAATTGTATTCAGAATATAAATTTCTAATAATTATTTCTAATAAAATAATATTAAACTAATAATTTCATATAGTTTTAATACTCCTACACAAAAAAAATATTACATAAAATTATTGTTTCATAAAGTGGAAATACTTAATAACGTTATATTATACACGTTATAAAAACAAAAATCAAGCCGATTCTTATTAATCACGGTCACTTTAACAATTTTCTTTGTCATTACTATTATCAGATATTGCAGTTTTTGATAAAATACTTTTACAAATATTATAAATACTCAATGTTGCAAGTTTACCGCCATTAATCCGATAATATATTATAAATAAATACTTTTTAAATTAACTTAGTTAACTTTGATTTTTTATATTTTTGATAATTTTAAAATGTATATATTTAAAAAATAAGCTATTTCGATTTTTAAAATAATGATATTAACTGGAGGATATAGATTTAAATTGGTGATATTAAAAATAGTTTATAAAAATCATCTCTGAAGTACAGTAAACTTACAAAAATGGAATTTCAACTTTAAACATGTTTAAGGTTATATATTTATACTTTGTTTTATATTTCTTCCAATTTATTATGCACTTTCACCTCAACTATATAATTTCAACTTATTTGTTTAACTAGTTAATTGGCTAACTAGTTTATTGTGTTTTATAACTTTAAACCTGCCATACGTCAAAGAAATAAATAATTTAGTAAATATATGATAGCAGATCAGCATTTATACAAATTGTAAAAAAAAACTATTATAAAATTATTTATTTTAGTTTATAAAAGTACATTAATAAATCTACGTATTTAAGAGATTATAAAATTAGATGTATGATGATACATTTAATGATGATATAATTATTATTTTTATTTCGAAATATAAACAAAAATACAAAATTACAAAAATTAAAAAAAAATCTTTTTGTAATAAGAATGAAGTACAAAAACTAAATAGATGTAAATATATTCATGAAGTTGTTGACTCTAATTATTGAGATATACAGTAAAAAAATTACATTTATTTAAACATAAGAATCAAATAAAGATATTGTTCTAAATTTTCATGTGCATTTTTAATTGTACTCTAAGTAATTAAATAAAAACTAATTTACCAAAGAAATTTTTATAATTATTGTAAGTTTTAATCGAATAAAAATCATGTAATGAAAAATTAGATCAACGATTTTTTAATAGAGAACTTTTATAATATGCCCATAACACATCTCCAGAAGATAGAGTAACGAGTATAATGAGAATTATTATGTAAGAAAAACTAATGCATAATACCTTAATTATTAATATAAAATTATTACAAAACTTTATTTAACGTTTATACGCATTTATACAATGTTTATTTTAATTAAAGTATGTATGCAAATTATTTGAATAAAAATAAAAATATTGACATATTTTTATTATTTTTTAATTGATTTTTTTAAATCAGAAAATAATTATTTGATTGTAATAAATTAAAAAACAATATTCTTTTTTTTTGTTATTACAATACTTTGAAGTATACATACTTTTTTACATTAACTATTACTAATTGAGCCCCTATAATCAATAAATAAATTAACGCATATATATTATTGTACTAATTAAAACAATAACGTAATTAAAACAATTATGTTTAATATTTTACAGCACTCATGGTGTAAGGCTCATATGCTGAAATGACTTCATGGGATTTGCGTTTCTACTTTTTTCTATCGACACTTCTCCACTCCACAATTGGTAAACTTCTAAAAACACAAACAACTATGTTTCTTATTCTCTCGTATAAACAAACTCTTTTATTACATCGATATGTATAATTCGAACTATTTGCTTTTTAAAAATATTACTCTTTTATAGAAATAAATATATCGCAAGTATGGAAAGTTACGAAGATATAACATATTATTTAAGACACATTATTACAAATGAAAAATACTAATGAATAATGATTAATGTAATAAATTGATGTAATAAATCTATATTTTATACAGTTAGTATAAAAATGCATTTAAATAATTTCATGATCAAAATTAGATAATAGAAAAATAATTACATAGAATTAAGAAATTGTACTTTCTTTAAAAAATTAAAAATTATCTTAAAAATATTTCATTACAAAAATAATATATTACTAATTTCATATGTAGAAAGTAGCAAAGACATACAGATGGACATTATTATAGGACATTATTATAGGACAACGTAAACTGAAAAATACCTGGACATTTATAATTAATTACATTTTAAAAATGGAAAATTGTAGATTTCATTTCCGGCTAAGTAAATCTACTGTATGTAAATCATCAGAATAATTAGTTATTAATATGAAATTGACAATCCGCTTTAAACAAATAAAATTATTTATAATTCACAAATATTTAACATCATACTAATATAAAGTATAATACACATTATACGAATTTGTCAGATTTATATACTATTCTTTGAATTTTATATGAATATAAAAACAGCAATTAGACATTAATTTTCATTGTAAAAATATTTTAATATTTTTTATACTGTAATAAATTCACTTCATTATAAAAGTAGCTAAGTAATGTCTACTTTCTTTATAAACTGTATAGAAGAAAGCTCAAACCAATAAAAGTCATATGCTATTTTTATTTAATAGGGTTCACAAGAATGATGTCAATATTAAATATTGTTATATATTTAGAAAATGAGTGTTTATACCAACGAAAGTATTTTACATGGCGGTTCACATGTATGGATCAAAAAAATTTCTATTTCATGTAACAGCTGCATTTATTTTTATTTTTATCTAATAAATGTAGTTTTTTTGAATTTACTGTATATTTTACTATTCGTGATTTTCATAAAAAATTATAATATTGACTATGTTCAAAAATTCTATTTTATTATAATTTGACTTAAAGCACCATTATAAAGGCAATAATTAACTTTTCACATTTTAGAATAATTAGTTTTATTATAGTTTTGTTATCAAATTTATATACAAATATATTTCGTTTCGGTTACCTAGTTTCACAGTTACACCGCTAGTAAAAACTATTCAAACGTTCCTTAAGTTCACTATATCAAATTTATTGTTATAATTTTATATAATCTGAGTTAAATGAAAAATAATTGTGTTTCTTTAAACTGCCATACGCTTGAATTTAAGTTAAAGTTATAATTCCATTGTACTACACTTATTTCTACCGAAAAAATACTCTTTTTACGGTAACGTGATAATAAAATACTCACAGATTTGATTATATTTTTAATACTAGAAACTGAAATGATAGCATTAAGCAGATACCTTCAGAAGTAATGAATTTCGCAATCAGCAGTATCTATAATAAATATTGCACTCGTTCAAAAAGGCGATGTATACCATTTTTAGGCGGCTACATAATTTGGTTTCAATATATTTGAAAAATCAGATTACTTTTCATTGATTTAATTTTGTTATTGAATTACAAGAATAATAAACAACATTTTAATAAACAAGGATTTAAAGTCTAACTTGAATAATCAATTAATAATAAAGGAAACACAGTTGAGAATAATTATTTAATATTCTTACTTAATTACTCGGTCTTTACTAATAGGACGAATTAAACGAATAAAATCCATTTAACCATATTTCAAAATTTATGAATATTAGATCAATATAATCATTACATTTATATACATATTTAGATGTTACATACAAGTTCAAGTGATTGAAAGAAAAAACAAATAAGTTTACTCTGCTAAGAATAGAAGCTAAGATCTTCCAATTCCGGAATAGATATTTCCTTCCCAACTAAACTTATAGTTACCCATATATACTTCATTATTCGAGTCACCGTTGTAAAATGATTACAATGCTAATACTCAGATGTCTATAGTTAACCGTGATCGAACAAAGATTATTGCACATTAAAAACATTAATAAAATTTTAGAATTTCACGTATTACATTTTTATCACACGTAATCCATTTCAATTCATATTCATAATTTTCTTTTGGAAAATATTTAATGTGAAAATTAATAACTGACCGAAATAGTTCGTTAAAAGTTAGCTCCATCAAATTATGTAATTCAGTTAAAGCAAAATAGTACAGCAATAAAAAAATATATGAATAATAATACATCAATTTTATTCATCGTTAGAAATATTATAATTGATAAAAAGAAAAACTTAATGGTCCTAATTTAATTTTGATTATAAATTTATAATCTATACTTTGTAAATTTATTTGAAGTCATATCTGAAAATCTCAAAAAAATTATACTTTAATAAAATTGTGCAGGAAAAAAAGTACGAGCAGTCAACTTTTCAGGTGATAGGTATCTCGAAAATATTAAGTATCTCGAACTCCAACCACAGTTCTTGGCACCACTAGAGAACCATACGGTTACTCAAGGTCGTGATGTCTTCTTCACTTGCGTTGTTAATCATCTTCAATCTTATAAGGTACGTGCAATGCATATCATTTTCTGATCGTAGCATTAATAGGTGCACAATTCATGAATAACTGCGTATTTTCCAATTCCATTCTTAAATGCCACTTTCAAAGACATGTGAGACTGATTAATTTTACTTAAGATTTAATATACAAAAACATACGTGAAAAAAGTTATAATTAAAATGCAATTTATTGTATTTTATACTAACTATACAGTTCGCAATACAACTGATTGAATAATAACTATAAATTAATGAATAATGAAAATTAATGTTTAATTACATGTTCAAAGAATAATAATAAAAATCTAAAATGTGCAATGGAGATCTTTTTATAAATTAATACATTTCATTACTGAAATAAAGTTTTTTTCATATTTATGACATAATAGGGAACAATGAAAATTTCACAGTCCCTAATTAAAAATACTATATATTCAATTTATTTTTTTATTCAAATTAAGAATTATTTTTAAATAAACGTTGTAAACATCTCTATGACTAGTTATTTGTTTATAGTCATACTCTTAAATAGTAAAATAGTAAAACAATATTTATGGTAATAAAGATAAATTAATATAGTTGTTAGAAAAAAATGATAACGTATTTGAAATTATATTGACACTATATTCCATAATAACGTATATATCAATTTGAAATTAATTTTATTTCTTATAAACTATTATTTAAATTATTTTCTAATATATATATATATATATATTACTTATGGAATTAAATATAATTTATGTTGAAATAGAAGATTAAATTAGATAACGCTAAAGATAAATTGACAACAAACACTTATGGGTTTATTGCGTAAATTTAATTACATCCATTATCCAAATTAAACTATTTCAGAGATATAGATTAAGAGAATCATTACTAATAATGTTGTCATTTGATATATTAATTTTTTAATTATTAAATAATAAAATTTTGATTGCAAATTTAAACGGTCTTTTTGTGAAAAAAAAATGAATAAAATTATATAATTATTTTGTATCCTAAATAACTATCTTAGAAAGTTAAAATTTACATAATATATTGTTTCAATATATATTACAGAAACTATAGCTTTATATCAGAAATGCTAAAGACCTTGTTAATGTAAAAAAATATGGTGACAGATTATACAGATCCTAATTATTTATATATGTATTATATGTATTCTTATTCCTATCACTCTATAATTATATTGACTAAAATTACATTGATAAATTACTTGATTATGGTGTTTACATTTTTTAGGTTTTTTTTAGAATTTTATTTACTTTTTCAATTACACTATTTTACTTTTCACATTGTGTAGATACATATTAATTTATTATACATTGAATTGAAATTGATATTATGGTGAGATGATTACAACAAATATAGATACGATAACACAATTATGTTATCTCAAAATGTAAGTAATATTTGAAATTGAATGTGTGAAGGTTACTGCTTATCAGTTGAACTGGTAATCGATACAAAAAGTACTGTTGAATTTAATTCTTCATCGAAATTCATAATAAAAATTTATTTTATTTTAATAAATTTATTTACTTTTACTTATATAGAATTATTTACTTTTAATCTATCAATAATTAAGAATTCCAAATATCATGAAAATATAAAATTAAGTAAGAAAATATTGTTCCGAAACTATATATGAATCTAGTGATAAAATCGTCATTGATAATATAAATTAAAAAATTTATATTAAGTATAATATTATTATTATTTGAAAGAAGTTGTACACCAATGAAAGCTATAAAACAAATAATAATACTTCTAAAAAGTAATATTACATCATTAGAATTATTTGAAATATTTTCACCAAAACATAAATTTAATGTAAGAAAAATCAATTTTAAATACATATTTTTAATCTACTACTACTACTACTACTACTACTACTACTACTACTACTACTACTACTTACATTAAGTTCAATTTCATCTAAACAATTATTTGCTTTAAATTAACAAATTTATTTAGAACAATTAGTAATACAACATGTACCTTTTAAAGGAAAAAAAGAGAAAATACACATAATTTTCATCATTTACTATCACTTTGCCTCTTCTATAGCAATTCCATGTTTCCACAGGGTCTTACATTACTAATGGATGGACTTTCCCTAAATAATAATTTTTCAGCTTTTTCCCCTAACAAACAAACATTCTTCCATTAACATACGTTTACATGTATGTGAATTTTTCGATTACTTATTTGTGTCTTTACGTCAATACTAGACTAGTGATGGGGATCAATATGGGAATCAATGATAGTACGATAATAGCTTATTAAATTCGATAAATCGGATATCCGTGACTACTGAAATCGAATCCCAATATATACGAATATCAATATGCATTTTGACTTTCCACCGAAACTCGTTATTATTCATTACAAAATCAAATCTTTTATCACATTTCCAATTATATTCGTATAAACTTTTTTTTTTATTTTATGTCTATTAATGTATAAATATATAATTCAAGGTTTAATAATTTATTGATTTAATATTATTTTCATGACTAAACATAATTTTTTAATTTATTAAATTTACCTTTTTAATCAATTTGTTTATCTTTTATATTACATTTTCATATTTATTTTAATGCTTCACCTAACTGAATATATAAAATTGTTATTAGATTTATTGTTTATAAGCATAATTGCAAAGCAAAAATCTTATTCTATTACTCGAAATAAGCAATGTAATTATGAAATCTAATAATTTGTCTTATAATAAATAATAATATTGAATGATATCGCTAAGACAATCCAGACCCAATTATTTATTCGTCGAATTTATTATTTCTTGGTCTTTGAATATTAACTTCTTAATATAATTATAACATCAATATGTCTGCAATATATAAATGTAAATTTAATAAAATATCAATATAATTTAAAAATTAGATTTATTTTTAATCAGATTTAATAATATTTATATTTCTAAAATACATATTGTGCTTTCCCAAATTTAATTTTAATTAATCTTCAGTATCATAGCTTTCACGAACATCTTTAACTTTTTAATCTGTTATCAAATAAAACCGGATTTTACTTCTATATAGTTCATTCGGAGTTTGTAAGCTAAAATATTTATTAACTTTGCTTCACCGTTCATATCCGTGTAGCTGTGAATTACTTCATAACTGATTTAATACCCAACTCCCTCGTGCAATGATGTTGGCTCAAACCTTTAGTAACTATTATTTTCAGTAAAATGTTTTTTTTTACAAATTATTTATGCGATAATGAGAAAATTTTTATCTGATTATTTTCTATAAATATTGTATGTAGAATAAACAGAATATTCGCTGTATAATAACAATAAAATAATTATAAAATGACTATAAAAAAAAATATACCGAAAACAATACAAAGTATATATAAGTAAAAATAAAGTAAAGTAAGAAATAAGTAAAGTAGAAGTAATATAAAATAAACTATAGAATAAAGTAATAAAAACTTCTATAATAATATCAATGCAAATATCTTATTGTTTATAGAAATATGTAAAAAAAATTTTATAATTCTATAATTCATCATATATATTATGTATATCTTAATAAAAAAAAAAAATTAACTAAATGAGAACTCATTGTTTTTCATTATCATTGTGTCAAAATTGTAATGCATTTTGATTCATATGAATTGATTTTTTCATATGATATTTGATAACCTATAATATAACTTAAAATTCAAATAATGTACAATTTATTGTTAAACATATTAATTTATTTGAGCATTTATTTAAATGTACAATTTTTAAGGGCAAATCAATAATTGCAAATTATTTACCTATATACGTTTTCAGGGATTTATTCACAATACATATAATATCTTATCATCATTCATGGGAATTTACTCACTTAATATGAGTACGAGAATTTAATATTTAAAATATTTTTACTTATTGAATAATTATAACACATGCAATAATCAAGTTATTTTATAACAATTTATCGATGTTAATTTTTGTCTTAATTAAAATAAATATAGTTAGAGAACAAGTGTTTTGCAATTATGTATTTCATCGTAATCAAAATATAGCTAATTCTATAATTAGATCCGAAAACTGAAATATTGATAAATGACACTAATTATCATTTAAGACGAAAATCAATTATTCAAATGGGTCTCTTTAATACGATTCTTGTCATCTATTTTCTTTTCTGCAGTATGCTTACAATTCTCAAGCTCTATAAGCCTCTTAGAGACTGACTTATCTTCTCTAAACGTGTTATTAATTCATTATATGTAAAATTACCCTCCAAGGCATTTTGAAACTTACATTCACCCCAAATCCTTGGAGAAACTGTAAAATTGTCTATTAAATTAATATTTGTTTAATTATGTTCTTAAATTTTTCCACTTTTTAAATTTATACTTTTTAAAAATAATTATGGATTATTATATGTACTTATACAAGAATGTAAAAATATATTTGTAGTAATTGGAAATTAAAATGCAAAATAAATAGAAACATGACCGTAAGAATAAAATAAGGAAATTAAAAGGTTTTTTAATATGGTGAATAAATCATATACAATTGATTATAATATTTTAGATTTGAAAGAAAATTTAATAAAGAATAATAAAGTGTAATATAATTGAATACGCTAACAATTATGCTAACTATGTATATGTAAATACAAATAAAATAAGACATTGATTTTGAAAAAAGTGTGAGGATATATTGAAAGATTTAAATTTTCAGTGCTAAAGAATATAAATCAGTTTCTTTGTAAGCATAAAGCGCACTCTGTGCCATAAAGAAGAATTTTTAAATATAAATATAAATTTTTCATTCACATTATTAAATTAATAATAAATTACATGATTTTATTAATAAAAATATATAACTGCTTCTAAAAATTTTAGAACTAGTTTTGAACAATTACTTATTAATACAATAGAAAACATGACTTTTCAATTTTATGAAACAAATATGTTAAAATGCATTAAATAAATTCTTGAAAAACATTTCTCCGACTAGAATTATTGTCTGAATAAAATTATTATTGCAAAATGTTCTTTAGTAAAAATTTAACGTAAAGTATAGTGATAAAATACAGTAAAATTACTTGGAAGCTAAACAAAGATATCACAGCTATGTAATTTTTATACATAAACTAATTTCTTTTATAAATTCAATAGAATTAGTTTGCGACAACGCTACATTAATTACATTATCAGAATTATTTAATGATTCTTTACCGAGCTATTAAGTATTTGTAATTTTAATTTCAAATTTATTATCTCGTCATATACTATTCATAAGTTTTATCTATTCTGAGAAATGAAGATAGTAAATCGTTGCTAAAATCACTTCATTTTATTCATTTTATTATGTTGACATTCAGCTTTCTTATGATTATATATAAAACTTAGATGAAGAAAAAACATTTCGAAATAAGTTAACACAGAGCTGATGGACCTTATAAGCAATTTATGGTCATAATTAATAGACATCGCTTATTTAAAGCATCTCGATTGCTCGAGATATACTCCCAAGTAACAATGTCACGCAGTAATGTCAGGTCAATCAGCTCCGTCCTTCCGCGGCTATCTCCCCCCTCCCCCTCCCCACCCAATCAAAGTACACACGAGGAAATATGTTGGGCAGGTCGCCTGGATAAAATCAGATTCTCGAGCAATCCTGGCAATGCACACACATATGGTGACACCGAACCCTAGACTGTCCGTCACTCACAATGGCCACAACACGTGGAAGCTCCATGTCGTAAACGTGCAACCCGATGACTCAGGCACATATATGTGCCAGGTTAACACGGAGCCAATGAGGAGCCAGGTACACCGAAACTGATTAGCATGAGTTATTCCCCCGAGTACATATAGCCTAAGGGTGTAGGCGCCTCCGGCATACTGATCCCTCGATACCATCTGCGTAACGTCGCTCACCTTGCGAAACGCCATTAGAGCTAGAAAATTTCTGCACGGGTTTCGTTCACTCTTTCTTCCTACACAATTAGCATAGGAATGAACAGGTGTTTCTGGACTAAGAAATGTTCAAATTTAATATGTATAATGATGTTAAATTATTTTCTGCCAACACCCGGTACTTCTTTTAATGATACTATTAATCAAACAATATTTTACAAATTTTTAATCTGAAACATTGAAGGTTTATCGGTACAAATTCGTTCTGCAGCTTCGAATTTTTTCTTTTGATTGATTAAATATGAAGAAAATATTAGTATTTGAACAAACAAAAATAAAAAAAAATAAAAAAAACATTAAATAAAACGTAAAATAAAACATAAATTACTAATATTCTACGATAATATAATATATCCGATAATAATAAAATAATATCAATTTAACTTAAAACTATTTTTAAGCATATTTAAAACTATTTTAATTTCTTATGTTTCGCTTTAATGTATTAAATATAAGATTTTATATTAAATAAAATAACTTTACATCTAGAATAAATTCAACCTTTAAAACTTTACATTCTCTTTGCTTAGTCTAAAATATAATTCTTGAAAATATTTAAGTACATAACCATTTATTATAGATTTTTTAGAAACGATGAAAAAAGATAAAATAATTCAACAAACTTTTAATTGAATTTATTTGACTTCGCTCTCGTTTTTTTATTTCGAATTTTTAATTGATCTAATCGATAGATTAATTTCGATAAAAGTTAATAGTAAAATTTATTAACACATTAATTAATTAATGATATATTTAATAATCTTTATATATTTATATAATGAAATATTTAATAATCATATGGATCAAAATAAAAATTTTATATTTAAACTATATCAATTTTATTATTAAAACGTAAGAATTTATGTATATAGATATTATCTCTATGGCTTATTAGATGTCAAGAGTATCACATATTCCGTGATCATTTGGTGCAGATTTAAAGTTCAGTTGAAATTTTTAGTGCAAATCATTTTTTAAGAACAGTATAGAAAAACGTGATATTGAAATTTAAATAACTTATTGATTATATATTACAATGTTTTGACATTATATATTATGTCTCTACGATAAGTAATGCAATATAAAATAAATACAACAATATTAAACATATTCGTTAAAAAAAAAAAAAAAAACTTAAATATGCTTTGAAATGACAATAGAACGTAATGTTTTATAGGATAAATTTTGTAGGAAAAAATTTTACCGCCATCTGATAAATAGATGACACAAAATCGAATCTTTTTGAACTTCATCTTAATTAATAAAATTCGTTTATCATTATTTGATTCCATAAACTCTTTCTCGCCTCTACTGGCAATTAATCGTGCTCACATTGATAAATCTTATGAAAGCGTATGTAATATATGCTTTGTACAAAGTCAAATATTATCTAGCTAATATTAATAAGAGCCACGATGGGAGACTCTTTGCTGTGTTCTAAAACGACTCGACTGCATTGGTCGTTAATATGCCTATCTTTAAATTAACGATACGTCCATTAAAGGCAAAGACATTAATACGTTGTTCAGGCTGCATCGAAAAGTAACCGAGACGGAAGAAAAATAATGAGTCGCGCGCATAACCGATTTTCTCGAGCCAGCAGATCGGGCACATGAAGGTCGTAATACCACCGGACATAATAGACGTGGAGGACTCGAGCAACCGACTAACGAGCATCGAGGGAGGATCCGTGAGGCTGCGTTGCCGAGCAAGTGGCAGCCCCAAGCCCGAGATCACTTGGCGCCGGGAAGATGGCCGTAGCATCATTATACGGAGTGAGAACGAACGCGCCTTGGGTAAGTCTGGTGATAATTATCGGTGCACTTTAGACAGTCTTTAGGACCTGTTTACGCGACTATCTTGTAAACACCAATGTACGCGTCTGTTTAGCAAAATAATTGTATGTTGTATCGTCACGGTATTAACATTTACATGCCATTAACTTGAAATATTTTAACTGATTCGAACAAGATTGTAAAATATTATTATTTATATTCATTTGTTTTTGTTTTTGATAGAATATTATCATTAGTTAATTTTATGATTCAAATGACTTTGGAATAACTCATAATAAACAGTTGATCTTCATCCTAATGTACGGCCAGCACTGCATATAATATGATAAAAAAAATGCAAATTATAATACAGGAAAATTAACATATTATGTAATAGATTTATATATATATGTATATATTTAAATAATGTGTATAACTGAATGTAATTAATAATAGAGCATAAATTTTTACGTGAATGAAATTAAATATGAGAGATGACATATCTTAACCTTAAAATCCTTCAAACTGAAATTATTTTTCGTGATTAAATCTAAAAATACCATTAGTCTTACAGTTTGTATGTTTACACAATAACATTATAGTTCTAAAAACTCGAATACTCGTTACAACAATAAAAATTATTTTAAAAATAATTAACTACTCTCATAAATGCCTAGAATATTCATTTTGAAACGAAAACTTCCATGTTTGATTTTAATTAACAACTACACATCTTTCTTATTTGCTTTATAACAAATACTGAAAGGACATCGGTAAATATAAACATAGATAACAGCACCAAAAATAGAATTCGTCGTAAAATACGAAAGCAGTAATTGGAAAATATACGCAAAAAGTAGAGGTCTGGCTATAAATATATTCGTGTTGGTTTTTCTTATAATTAATACATATCCTATTAATGGTCTACTTTTTCATTTGGATTTAATATTATTAGTTACGTAAAAATAATGTAGAACACTATTTGAAATACTGTAATTTAATTCGTTTCATTATCATTTTCTTTGCACGCATAATTCTCCCTCTCCTCCGCCCCCTCGCCACCTACCGTCATTCATTCATTCATTTATTTACTTCATTTAAGCATTTATTTACTTTATTACTTTCATTTATTTATTATTAACATTCATTTATTATTTACAGATATCGTCTTCTATGTTAATGCAGTCAAAGACTGAACGGCGAGGTGTTGGGCAAAATATAGGGCTTTGATTAGGGAAAATGGTGAAACCACCAACCCTTCCAAAAGTACAGCTCATTTGCACATTGTGCGTTGTGTTGGATAGTTCCAACCGCATTTTGAGATACCGTAACCGAAACTGTCCATTGTTATTTATATTTAATTCAGTGATTCATTTTCTGTCTAATAAAGTTTTCTATTATATACAGCCATAATTCATGGTTTATTTGAAATATCGAGTTCATTAATTTAAATATAAATAGGTAAACCATTATTTACTTGAATATTGAATGTAAATTATACTAATGCATATATATATATATATATATATATATATATATATACAATAACTCTTTTGATATTATGTAACGATTAGTCATAATTTTAAGATAGAATATTCAAAAACAAGTGAAATTCACTTCTAATTTGTAATTCATTTTAGTTTCATAATTAAAAAATCAGTAATGTATTTTTGTATTTTATCACCCCTTGGTACATTGGAAAAGTATGAAAGTGTCATCTTTTTTTATCTTCGTATATTCTTCTTTCCTAATTCAAATAATTTTTCCGTGTCGTTTGCGCAAAGACATTTAATATATTTTATAACAGACAAAAAACAAATTAAACAAAAAAATTGTTTCCCCTTTTTTATCATTAATTTTAGTAGAACATAAAACATATCTCCTTGAATTTATATAAACTCAACAGCTTCTTCGTCTTAAACGTAAAATTCTCGCTTAATTTTTCTATTATATCCTCTTAAAATAGTCATTGTTTATACTTCGATTAAATTTACAAAATAATATTTGCCTAATTATTAGAATATTAATGTAATAATATTTTCAAAATTAATATACTTGTTCAAAAAGTGCTAACGAACTATAAAAAAGACTGTTAAACGGCAATTCATTTAATATTAAAAATAACCATTATAACATATGTTTCAATTTATTTAAAATTACAATTAAGTATATTTAATAAAAAAAAATCATTTCTATTTAAAAAGTATCATTTATAATAGGTATAAAAACAGTTTAATATTCCACTCTCTTTTATAAATATTTAATATAATATTCGATAATTAATATTTTGGACAGTACAGTAAGTATTAAAAATTATACATATATAATTAATTTTACATAACAGCTGCCAAGTAATAACAATACCACTGACATAGAATATCATTAAAAAAACTTATAAATTAAAAATGTTATTAATATAATATTAATTAAACGAGAAATTATTCTCATATTTGGTAATAAATTTATAGTAATACAATAATATTAACTATTAATATTATTAAGTGGAATTTTTTATAGTATTCGATGTAGAAATAATTTTTTAAATATGAACAATTATATTTAGTATAATATACACACTTCGATTTTAAAAAGAATTTAATAGTTTTATAAATGTTTTCTTTGTGACTGGTAACAAGAAATAGAGAAAAATATTTGCAATAAAAATATTTTATTTTTCTAAGAATAACAAAAATTAAAAATAGAGATTAACAACAAAATGTACGAGTTAAAAATAATATAAATTATATTAATAGTTTTCGAAATTGCGAGAATCCATCCCAAGTCGTTAAATATCTGCCAAAATCCAATCATTAAACATCTGAAGAACAAGTCGTTAGCCCTTTGGAAAACCCAGCTCATTAGGCATCTGTAAATAGTCGTTACATCCAAAATTTTAAATCTAATGGTACATAATCGCATCCACTGATGTCAAGTTCAGCTATATCGCCGCTTGTTAATTGACGGCGCTGCCGCTAGAGGCGCTTCAAGGGCGCTCCAAAAGTGCTCCAAAGGTTCTCCATGTAGAAATGCCGAAGCCGTAAGGCTCCGATTAGAGATGCCAAGATGACAAGACTCAAACTCATTCTTCCACACCACAAACAGATTGGAGGATATCAGTAACAAGTTACTACCACTACACGAAGAAGTGTCAATAGATTTACGACCTCTTACCTCTCAGTGTAATAATCTACAATTCCACTCCACTGTTATTCTTTTCTAATACTACATAACGAATAAGAAAATTCCAAACCAAGAGAAGAAGAAAACAAGGGAAAACAGAAATCCTGAAGTGACTATCAATCAAGAACGGGAAGAACGCATAACCCGTAGCGTCACTGAAGAACGATAATCAATGGAACACATGCTCAAGGCTCAAGGCCAGTGGAATCTCATTACAACTATAAAGGAGCTTACTCGAGGGATCCCGGCATCTCATTTAGAGACATCCATCAAAGAAGTTCTATGCATTAGGGACCTGATTGACGACCTATACAAAACATAACAAGGCACATAGCTATCTTGAGACAATAAAAATCATGACTACTTTAAGAAGAACGAAGAAGAAGAAATCAAATATTATTCCTTATCGCAAATAGCCATGACAAGGCTATGTAACGAATTTGATGAATCAACATGGAAACCCACAAAGGCTGATGAAATATTGCCCACGATGGTACAAGCAAAGTAAGTGACCCTGTCTATCCGATGCACCAATTTCGAAATTTTATTTAAATCAATAATCCTGAACAGTCAAAAACTCAGTGAAGTACAAAAACTGTATTACCTCCGAATATCACTAGAAGGCTCAGCAGCCAAGATCATCTCGAGTTTCACATTACAAAATGACTCTCTTGCACTGGCATGGGAGAATCTAACATAACGATATGAGAACTCCCGCCGATCAATGAAATCTCATTTTAACGAACTCGTCTCTAAGTCATCAACAGACAATTCGACAACAACAGAGTCGATAGAAGACCTAATTAGTGATGCAAGTAACTTGCTAAAAAACTTGCGTCAGTCAGACATCGAAACTGACCCATGGGATTGCATAGCCGTTCACCAAATCACATAAAGACTTAACCAGCACACGAGAGATCAATGGAAAAACTCAATGGGTGACTCCAGCTCGTACCCCAAGTTCGAGCAACTCAAAACGTTCCTGCTGTCTCGAGTAATGGCTCTGGAAAAATGAAATAGTCCTCGAACACTAGTCGCCCAGCTCTGTCCCGTTCATCAAAGCCTATGAGTCGTCAGTTAACACTGTATCGAAGGGCCTACGAGGAGACCCCAAGAATGACAAGATGTGCAATTGCTGTCAACTGGAACATTTATTGCCGATTGCGGAATAAAAGAGTTTCGTAAGTAACTTACACTTGTGTTACAACTGCTTGGGTCCTCACACCATTTACACGTGCAGGAGCAAACGCAATTGCACGAAGTGTGACAAATGGCATAATGCACTACTGTATGACGAACAAATCGCGATTTCAAGCAACGCAAGTCACAGTTCATCAACGCTTTCTTACAAGGCCGTCCAAGGCTCACAAGAAGCCGTCTAAGAAGGCCTTTCCAATACTAGTACTAACTGAAGCTATCTGCTCTTAGTTTGATGGTCTTAGTCTAATTCTAAACATTTTGGTCATTCGAGCTAGATGAATGGAATTCTGAACAAATAGCTCTAATAAAGCAAAAGTTTCTAAATATGATTAAGTAGTTATTTAATTTAATATTTAGACTTATTTTTAATATTTTCATTAATAAGTGTAATATTTAAATCTTTACGTACATACTACTGAATTAAGCAATTCAGTTTTACAGTAAAATTGAAGAATAAATTAGCAAGAAATTATTCATTAAATTAAATTATAAAGTTACTAAATTATTTCATTAAGTAATGCATAATCTTTTCTTAATTAAAAAAATACTCTAACTAATTTTGTGTGAGCAATAAAAAAGACAATATATATATATAAATATATACGCAGGCGCGCGCGCGAACGTGTTATTATACTGTTAACCATGGATATTCTATTATTTATTAATATACGAATATACAAAAAATAATTATGACAAATACCCTACATATCATCTCTTCTTATATGTACATTACATACACATCCCCGTATTCAAGAAATAATTTGAAATATTTGATGGTAATGATAAGACATGTAATTCTGATGTTCAATTTCTATTATATAAGTTCTAAAAAAAAACGTGCCAAATTGATAAATATAATTATTATTATAAACTATGGAATAAAATTTTGATTTAAAATTTATGATAAATTGTAGGTATATATACTTATATTTGTGCATATTGTAAATAAAACTTATGCATATTAGATTCTATTTTACCAGACTATATTTTTACAATAACAGATATTTCTAATATATGAATCGAATGATGCTTAACACATTTAAAGATAAAGATTCAAAAATAAATTTTTAGTGTGCGGTTATTCGACAAAAATTTTGTATTGTATTCAATGATTGTTCACCTTAATATAAAATATATACACATATATATATATATGAATACCATTATCCTATTTATCATTATTCACCTTCGTTAAATCTATGAATAATTGATTGTTTTATAAAATTTAAGATTTCACAATTTATTAATACTTAACGCATTCGTGTTTTACTAAATAATACCCAATAAACACTGAATATATTATGTGCATATATTGTGCATTATTTTTTAATCAATAAATTTATATTTAGACTCAAAAATAAAAAAATCTACGCTTATATTCCCAATAAAAATTGGTACCATTTTAATATTTACAATTACAATGTTCCATTACGACAAATAAAAATAAAACAAAAAATTGATAATAAGAAAGAAGAAAATAATATTTTATTTATTTAATTTTTACCTTAAGTTAATTGACTTTTAATTATATTAATTTTATTAATAAATATGTAAAATATAGTTTAAAAAATATATTAAATTTTAAACCTTTTAAATATTATTTAAATTTCACTGATACAGAATATGGACGAACATTATGTTTTCATTTTCAAATCTTGCATTTAAAATTAATTGAAATGAAATGAGAAAATAACCATAAATATTTTCTAAATGGTATAATTTGCTTTTATTTACCCATGTAATAGGTATTGGAATAGTATTTTAAAACAAAATTCTATTAAAAAGTTTGATTGGTCTTTGTTAAATAAAGATTCAAAAATTCGAATCTCAATACATAATAACATTGATATTAAATACACAAGACCTAGAAAAATACTGTTACATAAATACGTACAAAATGTAATAAATTAATACATACTACCTGTGTTACTGCAGAAATTTCAATTGATGAAAAAATAATAATCTTTATTTCTTTAGTTATGAAAAAAGTAAAGAGTTAGCATTCATACATTTTTTTCATAATAAACGAAATAGCAAATACTCAAATCGTATTGAGATTATTTCTTTATACCTTCGTATTTTGACATTTTATCGATTAATGTACAGTTTTTTGCATCGATTGGTTGATATAAAAATATACTGTATACAGCTAGCGTTTAATGCAAATCGTTAGAAAAGGAAAATAAAATTAATTTTGCCAACCTTTCTGATTAAAAGATTGATGAATATTGAATCTCTTTCTATCTTTTAAATTGCAACACCCATACATCCACGGGAATAAATACACATGCATAAGTGCAACTTTGATGGAAGACTGGCGTTCGATCTCCTTCATTGTCAAGTAGAAATAATAATACATACAAATAGAAATAATAATATACATCGAAAAGCCTTTATATACACTTGTGCACCTATTATTATAGGAATTAATGTATACTAACATCACACGATGTCACACTAGCCCATTCGCTCACTCGTGCACTAGCACACACCCATTCTCTGTAGCATTTTTTTTTCCTTCTATTTTCTATGAACGGAGCTACCACTTCATTTGATTTATGAGATATTACTTAACTACTATGTGTTTTACATCAAGCAGGTGTATGTATAATAAGACAGCGCCATGATTTATTCCTAAATTATATGTACACGTATACGACTCTCATACTTAATTGATTAGTTTTACATTAAATTATTTAATACATTATAAATATCATAAAATCTATTTATATACAAAAACTAAATAAATTTGCAATAAGAATTAGATTAAATAATACAAATATATACTTTTCAAATAATAATTTTTATATTTCAACATTAATATTGATCAATCAATATCAAAATCAATGCGTTTCGATATTTATTAAAACAAGTAGCTGCTGTAAAGATATAAAAATATGGTAAGGAATCAATATTCTTTAAATATTATTTAGCATTTGGAATTGATCAAATTACGGCAACATATGTAATTGGTCTTCAATAGCTTAAATTAAACTATTACATTTTATAGAAATATTACTTGCGCATAAAAAAATAATTATTAGTTTTATCACATGGTTTTATTAGTATACACGTAATAAAATGTAAACTTGTAGATACCATTAACCATAATTAAGTAGATAAGTAACCAAAAACATTATTCCCCATCCTTTTATTTTCATTATAAATTTCATAAAAGAAAGTAAAAATATCAAAACCACTATTGCTTCACGTAGTAAACTATGCAACTCGGTTTACTCTTAGCAAACTTATGCTATACTGACTTATCAAAGATATAGTAAACTTTCACACAAATCCAATGAACAATGGTATTCGTTTGTCAATGTCATAGCCATGATTGCACTCCAACATATGCTCGCACAAACAATACATTTATGCGATGAACGAATAAGATTACTGAAGTTGAAGTTATAAGAATACATGCATATATATCATACATTATTTATATGCATAATTTACATTTATATTACAACAAATTTTTACTTATATCCTAAATATAAATGACTTTCCTTTATATTTCTATGTGTATGTGAAAACTATATATAAAAGAATTTTATATATAAAAATATTAGAGGTATAATTTTATATAGAATTTTTAATTAAGTACACAAATTTATAAAATAAAAATGGCCAATTAAAAATATTAATTTATTGATCATTATTTTTATACAAATTTCAAAAAGCCTAATAAATTTCCATTTTTTAGTCTATAAAATAAATTTAATATAAATTTAAATATAAATTATATAAATAAATATAAATATAAATAAATATAAATATAAATATAAATTTGCTTCGTAACAATTTAATAATTAAAATAATTAAAGATGAAACATAATATTAAAATAAATATATTAAATTAAAAAATGTGAAATATCGATTTACTATAAAATACAAAATGATGACGTTATGAATAAAAATGAGAAATAATATTTGCTTCTAATATAATCATATTTTTAACTTATTGTATGAACAAAATTTTTATATAATAAAATTAATCACATATGTTTTATTTCAATTAAACTAATAATTTTTTATTTACATGTTGAAAATTTAGTATTTTTGTAAACTTTAGAAAGTCAATGATTTTTTTTATGTAAAGTCACACGACAAAAATCTTAGCCCAAGTAGTACAATTATTTTTAATTGAATTATTATTATTATTAATTAAATTCCATATATGTTTATTTTCCTGCTTTATAATAGGCTTTTCGAACAATCACTAGATTACAGAAATTACAAATATTTGAAAAATACCATAAAACACTAATGTATACGTGGTCTTAAATAATTCTATTCCAATATTTTTGAACTTATAATGCTTTGAACAATTCGTCCTAATTTGTTTACATGGTACAAGGTAAACAAATAAACATTTATAAAATAAGTTTTACATAGCAATTATTGTATAAAATTTTCATGTAAATGACATTCAATTTATATAACTATTTTTATAATTATGCACGAATTAGCCATTGCCTCATTCTTTTCCCTGAATAATTTCAGTTATACGAACATATAAGAATGAGAATCTGTATTTGACTGGAATCCTTAGACAGGAGATGGGCTCATACTTATGTATCGCATCAAATGGAATACCGCCTACTGTCAGCAAGCGTTATTACATTAATGTCCTTTGTAAGTTGAAGTGCGACTATTAGAATAATAGTTTAACACAATGTTCTTTAATATTGTAAATATTGAGAAAAAATTTAAGTAAATTTATATAATTAAAAAAAATTAAGTTCTTTTAAAAACTTCTTTTAAAAACTTTCATTTATGTTTTAATTAAATAATAAGTATTGTATAAAAAAAAATTAATTCATAGGGCTATCAAGTTAAATACTTAATCGAGGAAATTACATGTAAGAAATTACTTTTCTTTTCTGTGACATTATTGAAAAGTTATTTTATAACTGTATAAATATTTTTAATTAAATTTAATTTCACATTTGAACATTAATAATACATTCATACAATTAATTCTGAAAAACATAATACAAATTAAAAATACCACTTCATTTTTATATTTTCCATAATATTAGGTGATTTTATTTCTAGTTAAGCCTACGATAATAATAAAAAATCAAATAGTATTTGCACGTATAAATCACAACGTCTCTTTGGAATGCTACATAGAGTCTTCGCCAAAGTCATTTACGGTGTGGTACACGGAAAATGGTAATTACAAAAATGCACATAAATTTAATTAAAACAATATATTACGCATTTTCAAAGATTTTTTTTTCTACTTTTAAATATCAGGATAAATTAAAATTTTTTACATAAATAATTTAGTTACATTCGCGAATTGTCCACATTTTACTTTCAATAAATAAAAATCGTTTTATAAACAATAAATTCTTTTGTTGAATTGTATAAATAATAAATAATATAAATAATATAAATAATAAATTGTTTGATACAAATGATTTAATATAATGAATATAGAAATTGAATTAGAAATTAAATTCGGCAATGAACATAAGTTTTTTATAAAGAATGCAAAACAAAATTTTGAATTACATTATGCCACACATTTATTTTGACTTTTTTATTATACTTTTAATATATCATTTTTAAAAGTTATAAAATGTACAGGTCAAAAAATAGGGTTTGATGAAAAATATATAATATCTGAAACAGCAGTGGACGATTATACTTTTCAAATTAATTTAACAATACGAGGTGTTCGACCATCAGATTTTAATATATACACTTGTTTGACGGAAAACCCTTTTGGCAAGACAAATGCTGTCATAAAATTACGAGGTATTTTTTTTTCTTATATATATATATATATATATATATATATATATATATGCTATATGTAAAGAATGCTGACTTAGGGGTATCTATAAGTTATATCATAAACAAAATAATTTTATGCCTTTTTTTTTAAAAAAAGTTTCTATCATTAGATTAAATAAATATGATTTTGAAATAAAATAATTAAACGAAATATTGCTTATTTGTAATTCTTTATATACGCATTTAATTGCTTTATTTTACTTTAAATGCCATATTATTATTACTTAAATTTAATTTTTATTTTATTCAATTATTCAATAATTAATTTTCCGTTAATAATAATTAATGAAATTTTCAATTAATTCCACAATTTACATTCCAATTTTTCTTGATTTTACGAGCTTAATTTTTCTCCAACATTTTATCTTTGAATATTTTTTATACAACATAACTTTAGATTCTCATATATATTTTCATTTTTCTTATACAGTTGCTGTCTATCTTTGTATATATTGAATAATAAATGAATGTTCAGATACTTGTTACTATGACAATGTATTATTTTTATATTTTCTTTCATTATTCTTATAAATATATTTTAGACTATTTTTACTAAATTATTTTGAAATAGTCTTGTTCAATTATATAAAAGATTTTCTGTAAATTTAATTAAATATAAGATCTATTCAAATTTTCAACCTATTATAATGAATAAACAATCGTAGTTTAAAATTTTTTTAATACCTATGCTAAATATAATTATACATAAATCCATTTATTTTATTTAATATATATATATATATATATATATATTATTGATATTTACATCGAAATAATATTTTTTATTAATTTATACTTAATGCTTCAATAATACATCCTTAGATTTAACAAAAATAGTTGTCTTACATTGCACTATTTATTTCGTCTGTCATTTAATGTAATTGTACGAAAATTAAAGTATAATTTATAATATTCTTTAAATATTATAAAATTTTATGATGAATAATTTTTAATGTTATACTTTTTTTAATAATAAATAATCATAACTTGTAAGTATGTATTTGAATATGTGCTTCACTTCAATAAATAAAGTATAGACTTTAAATTTATTTTGAATTATTATTTTTATACATATCACAAATAAGTATTACTAAGCTATCTATCCAACATATTAATTCCCTCCTCAATAAAGAGATTTTAATGACTCATATTGTGCATTTAATTATCATTTACAGAACAACGTATATGGAGAACTACAGTGTTGCCATTTCATTTTACTTCTGATAAAAAATCGATATTGAATACGCTAGAAAAAAGAATAACTTATAATGACCATAGTTTAAGTAATAATCTGTCGGAATTTCACCCAGGTAGATTAACGCCATTATTAAAATATAATGGCATATTAGTAACCAAAAATAAAGAAGACCATTGGAATATTACCAAAACTTCAGATACTTACTATGGTTCAACTGATTTTCCAGGATCATATTATCTCAATAGTGGAACATCAGCGATTACTAAAAAACGAATTGAAAAAATTTTCATTATATACATTATTATTTTTGTCATGATTTTAGGTTGAGGAACTACACAAGTAAAATCTATTGTATAAAATTGATTATCACATTTAAAAAATGTACAAATTTTTTGCCCGAAATGATGTTATCGATATCAATAAATTTTTATAAAAAAAATTGTATCTCTTTTATGATATGAATTTGTCAAAAGATCTAAATATAAATTTGAGGGCCTAAAATGTTTGTATCAAACCAGTTAGTACGTAATATTACTATGTAATGTATTATTATAATTTATTATATTATTATAATAATTTTCCTATACAACAAAATTTACAGTATTTCTGCTAATTCAGATTAATACATATCATATTCATATTCATTTATTTATGTAGATTTTTATTAATATTATGTTATTAAAATAACTGGCAAAATATATATATCTTCCTATATTTATTAAAACAAAAATTATAAATATATAACAAAAAGTATTATCTAATTTTAAAAATTTTTATAAATTTTTCCCTACTGTACTATTATTCCTTAATTAGTAATTATGAATAATAAAAATTCTATTATATTTCAGATATTATTTCTTATATATGAATGTCATATTATTTTAATGCTACATTAAATTTTAAATATAATATATAAATTGCAAATAATATTAAAAATGTTGAATAGAAAATATAAATAAACTTCATTACTATTTGATTTACATAATTAAATGAATTTACATACTAGGATACGATATAATATTACCAATGCATTGTTTTAATCGTTTAAATTATGTTTACTTATATTTCTTATTATTATTTTTCTTTAATTTTGTGCGCGCGCGCGAGTTCGCAGAGTTACAATACATTCGAAATATTAGTCACACTTATTTTATTTTCTATTCGTTGATGAAAAACAAAAAATGAAATTCATTATTAATGAATTAGCACAATTTCATTTCTAAATAAATAATAATAATCGAATCGTAATTTGTTTGAATGATTATAATATATACGTAATAATATTTTTCAAGTAGTTATTGTTTTATGATAATAGACCTTTGTATACAGATATTCAATACTTAATCAAATTCAATTAATAAAAAATGTAATTTAATGCTTTAGTTGTCAAGATTAATTTATAATTTTTTAAATGATAATAAATAATAAATCAAATATATTCAATAAAAAAATATTTTGAAATGTTTAATGCTTTTATTCCATAAGTTTTTAAATACGCTAAATTTACTAATCTCCATATGTCAACTTCTTTCGATTCATTATATGTAATTATATTACTTACGGTATCATCTTCATAACAGTAGTATGAAATAATTAAATTTGCAAGCATCAGTTTTATAACTTAGAGTATTTTCCATACCGTTGATTTACAAGTTTTATAATTCTATCTCCATTCCAATAATTATAACCTTCCATCATCGATATAAAAATTGCTACTTTCGTAGCATATATAAAAAAACTTCATAATGTAATAATTGTTGAATTTCATTATTACACAGCATATTATAATATCACGAGGCCTGAGAGCCAAATAATAATAATTCATTTATAAATATTACATGTCTTAAAACTACACGAAATTATACGTTAAAGTATTTTGAAATAATATCATTGAAATGTAAAAATTTCATTATATTGTAAAAATTGTTTGTTTTGATAACTTAATAATACCTTTTCAACGTTTTTTCGTCAACGAAATGATTAAAAACAATCGAAACTTTGTGTGCACAATTAAAAGAAAGTGAAAATTGGCTAAAATGAAATTTAGTATTAATTTAACCTATCTAACTCAATTTAACGCTTAAAATAATGTTAAATAAAAATGAAAGTTCTTATTCCAAGTTTTTATAATAAAATATTAAAATTATAAAATAATACAAATCTTTCTTTTGAGAAAATTCTTTTAAAATGTAATTTACTATCTACGAAAGGCCTCTGATAATCTTAGTATGCAGTATTTACCCCAATGAATAAATAACACATAATATTAATAATTATATAGTTTATACAAAAAAAAAAAAAAAAAAAAAAAAAATCGTACATACATTCTCTACTAATTGACCAAGTTTTATCCTTTTATTAATTTACGATTGTAAATGAAAAATAGGTCGTTTCAAGTAAATACATTAAAAAAATTATAATAAGAAATATGAAATTTTAGTAATTAAAAAGGATAGAAGAAATTCACAAATTTTCATAATTAGATGAAAATATATTATATACTTGATTCCTTCATCAAATTCACATTATCATTGAGTGATAAATTTATCTAAATATTTCACGAATTAACGCTTTATTGTATACAATTAATGAAATATTAAAAGAATCATATTCTATGAAATAGTACTATAATATTTATTATGTTATTATAAAACAAATACTTTAATATGCACAATTAACACGAGAATTTCTTACGAGCATATTTTTTTTTGTACGGAATGCTATGCATTCATGAAATGACGAATATAATGTAAGTAGAAACAAAAGGAACAAGTGATAATCTTATGACTATTAAGCACTACTATTTGGTATTATAAATGTAAACGCACAAACTTTTAAAAAATAATAAAAGTAGTGTCTCAATATAAAACTATTATTACCCACCAGAATAATGACCTCTAATTATATAATAACAAATAATTACTACAAATTTATTAAGAATTAGCTGAAAATAAGAAACTGGATGTTCGCATAAATCTAATTGTTGCAACCACATATCGTTCACCTACCCTATTATTAAATAACGAACATCGAGAAAACTTATAAAACGCTCGTCGTATATCCAAATTAACATTGTAAATATACTTATCGTTAGCACAAACAAAACTTATTTTCTCTATTATAACATAAAAGAAAATGAAGACCACATATGCGTACAAATATATTTTTTCATTCGATTTTATCCCCACCCCGCTTCCCGTCAATTTTTCCACGTTTATGCTTACGTCATGCTCCGTTGCGTAAAATAATTAAACCTCATATTTACTAAAATGGTATACATTTCACAATATTATAAAAATATAATCGTGCGATATTCAAAAAGTACATGTAAATGTAAATAGTAATTTTGTACCAAAATAAGGTGACCTAATGAACGGATTATTAGAGTAATAAAGAAATAATACAATGAGATAATGACGGTAAGCTAAAGAAACAGCTGTGAGCAACGAATGAAGGAATGGTGCAATCAGCCTAGATCTTCCAAAGTCTATACTTGGCATATATACCCAAACTAATCATTGATGTAATGCATCGGACTCTATTGATATGGGGTGAGCAATTAACAGGCAAACCTCATCCACCAACGAGGGTTATCAATGAGCAATTATAAATAACCTCAGTTCAAATTTTATATTAACAAAGAGCGTCTGTATACTTAAAACGGCGGTACCTATTTACCAGCAGAATACGACAATTAAAAGTCGATCGAGAGTAAGAGTCGACATTTTCCAGTTGCCTACAGACAGAGGCAACAAAGTATTTTTTTTTTCTTCATTTCACAAAAGATAATTATATTATTATTTGATTCTATTAAACCTTTAAAATTATTACTCATTCTCTCATCCTCGCATTTTAATATTTTTGTTTCGCATAATCTGATATATTATAATATATTCGGTTTAGCTTATCATTACGTTATCACAAATTCGTTGAACAATAAAAGATATGAAACAGATATGAAACAATAAATACTGAATAATATTACGTTATACTCATAATATATTTCTTAATATATAAATATTACATATTATTCAGTAATAATGAAATTGAAAAGAAAAAAAGGAGCATTAAATTACTGTGACTGAATAATGAACAAATAATTATAATCTTTGAGTAGCTCCGTTAATTTATATTAAATTTAATTTATATCAAGTTTCTAATACAACTCACATTTACTTAACATTTAGTTGATCCTTTTATCGACATTTCAAAATGTCACTTTCTCAAAATGTGCCAAAAATATATTATAATTGATAATAAATAGTACATAACAAACATAATTAACAATCCGTTTCAATATACATGATAATTTATTTAAATATTGAAATGATCCGTCAGTATAAAAATATTCAATAACACGTTATTATAAACGTGCCGATTAAAATATTAATTAATTAATGACTGTGGATTAATAAAAATAATTTTTCAAAATATTTCAAACTGACAAACAATATAAAATATGCAGGAATAATCAAGAAATTTTTAAATAATTTATTCAAATTTCAATAAATTATTAAACAATTAATAATTTATTAAGAATTAAAAACCTAACAATGTAATTCAAAGGCTAAATTTCATTCGCAAGTTTTTTTAATTAGAAATTAATTTTAGTTAACGAAAACTTCATTTATATAATTAACTCTTGCCTTAATAGCTCTTCAAATTTGAACTATAATTTTTATCATAGCAAAGTTCTTCTCCATTTAAAAAAGTTATTGTTGATGATTTAAAAAAAATAAATCGTAATAAAGCAATGATTTTCGCTCCGAGTCATCTTCATTTTGATAAATAAAATTAAATTTTCCCTGATTCCACCAAAAATTTATTAAAATGATTATTGCCG
Source organism: Ceratosolen solmsi marchali (assembly GCF_000503995.2). Classification (NCBI taxonomy): domain Eukaryota; kingdom Metazoa; phylum Arthropoda; class Insecta; order Hymenoptera; family Agaonidae; genus Ceratosolen; species Ceratosolen solmsi. The sequence goes on along the minus strand of NW_011948416.1, from coordinate 1,615,318 downwards.
CTCGTGCAGCTAATAAAACATCCGAATATACCTAGAGTGCCTTATTTCTAACCTGTCCAAAACATTTCTGACGCAGTATCAGCGTATCTTACAGTCTTAAGGATAGCAGTGTGTCGAAAATTATAAGCTCGAGCTACTTTGCTGTGCTGCTCGATGATACTCGCCAATGAGAATAGCGAAAGCAGTTTCGACATTAGAAGTAGTAATAGCTGAGATAGCAGCAGCAACAGCAACAGCAACAGCAACAGCAGCAGCAACAGCAATAGCAATAGCAACAGCAACAGCGACAGCGACGATAATAACGACGAGGAGAAGGAGGCCGACGACAGCATAAGCAAGTTAAAGTTCCACATACCGACGCCTATAAAACAGCATGCAGTCGTTAGCATTGCTCTGTTAAATTTCAACATTCGATATCGAGAGGGTATTCCATGAAACAAAAAACTGTTCTTCGAGCAGCAACGTACCGCGAAACAGTAGGTTAATTGGAACTTTCGAAACTTTACGTAGCTGAAAAAGTGGCAACATAAAGTAAGAAAATTCAATACGGTCTGGTACGTTGGCTACAATTTTTTCTGACTACATTGCCGAGAACGTGACCTGCTGCTAATGGCGAATCAGAATAATTGACGATTCAGAACTCGAAAGTAAAAAGAGGCAATAGCCTTGAGTTATGAATTTAAGTTTATTTGTTATTCAAGTTTGTGTATGGTAATAATCACGCAACAGGCAGACATCTACTTGGATTAAAAATCCAAACATTGGACAAATACATAAAGTTTTACAGTGCTCTATATCCCAACTCTTCTCTCTCTCTCTCTCTCTCTCTCTCTCTCTCTCTATCTATCTATCTATCTATCTATCTATCTCTCTATCTCTCTATTCGTATGACTTTGCATCTGAATTCTGCGTGAGGCTTTCGCAGAAATTCAGTCGTGCTCGGCCCTTCGATTCATCGTATCTCATGAACGCTCTCATGCATCAAGTAGTAGTTAGAACGATAAGAAGAGGCAGCAGTCGTAATTGGAGAACATTTTCTTTGCTTAGCTCAGTAGCACCACTCGTACAGCAGGTAATGCGTAATTTAACCTTGACTCGCCACATTGTTCTCGACTTTTTTTTTTTTATGATACCGATTCCACATGTATTTAATGATATGGCAAATATAGGCTTAAAATGGTTATAAAATATCTTTATCGATGAGAATAATAAAGCATCTACATTCCACTCTAATAGCAAAAGTGATGTATTACAGAATTTATCATTCCAACTAATCGCTTGCAGTTAATTAATATCTAAGAAATCCAAATTATATTCACGTGAAAATATCGCATCACACAACACATTTACGTTTTTAGATATTTTATATCTATTAATAATTGGCTTTAATTTTTTTTTTTTATCTCGGTTGTTATTAGAGTAATCATAAACTGAATTTCAAAATATTAAAGTGTTTAACTTTATAAGTGTACTTCATAAAATTATACACCTTAAAACATTCCAAAATAAATTTTTAGGAATTTTATAATAATATTAATTTATTATTTAAACACCCTCTATAAATATAAGCTTTTATAATTGAACCAATTAATAATACCAAAATATTCTTATAATTTTTATAAATTTTATCAACATTTTATTATTTATTATTGTAATTATTAAAGTTAAATTCTATTTTTTACACAATTATACTCTATATAATTAATATTATAACAAATATTGTACAAAATAGTAAACTATAATTCAGGCTCCATTTCTTTTTGTCATTTGTTATCGAATATAGTATTTCTCAATGCTATTTTATTTAATACTTTATCATCAACTTAAATGTATTAAATTAGAAATAATTGATATTTTTATTTTAAATTTATTGTAAAAGTAATTCATTTATTTTTTAATCTTGTCATTATATAGACCGGTATAATAATAAATAGGATCTAACAATATTACATAATAGTTCGAAAAATTCAAAGAATTAAAATATAAAATTACCAAATTATAATTTGAAAATGAAGTTAATATGTTTGGTTATATTATTTATGGTTAAAATTTACAGTCACAATTAAACGATGTATATTAAGAATGTATTAAGAATATTGAGTTTTATTTTTGTTAAAATCTACATAAACGTAATCAATGATTATTGTATAAAAAATCAATTGAAATAAGAAAGAAAAATAAAAGAATAGTATATATAACCTTTGCTTTATAATTTAAGTTACATATTTGTATGCATATATTTTTATAAGTGAATGAATCATATATATATATATATATATATATTTAAAACATAGTAATCATAGAGTGATATTGTTAAATAATAAAGTATATTAAAATATCGTTGCATTAAAAGTTTTAGAAAATAGGTTATTTATGTGAGTAATAATAAAAATGAATGAGCTGTCATTTTGAATATTTTTATATACAAATTTTCTTAATTGAAATACATTTTGATAAAATCATCATAAAGTATTAATTTCATTATAAAAAACTTTCTTTGATTACATATTCTAATGAATTTAAAATTATTCTTATCTATTTCTTAATTATGTATGTCAAATTTTACCATAATAAAATTAATTTGAAAACAGCACTTATATTAAATAAAAATATCTAAATAAACAACAAATTCTATTTGATTAAAAATACATATTTAACGTATAATGAATACAATTGCCATAGTCATTATATTTTACCAACATCCCTCTATAATGTTTGTTTTCAAAATATATTGAGTAAAATATTGTGCATATCATGAGGAGGACGAGGAATGGCCAGTGACTTGTCCAGCAGTTGTACAGAAGTCAACGAGCTCTTCAACGATGAAAAAGAGGAAGGTGAGATATCCCTTGAAGATGTCAGCTCGTCTGAAGAGGGACAGCCATATATATATCCACCAAGAACATTTGAACAATGCCCATATTGTCTGTCAACAAAGCACTGTGCTATGTGGTGTAAAAGCCTGACAATTAATAAAAATAATATCAAGCGAGGTAAGAATTTAAAATATATATTTTTACTATATTTTGACTAAAAGAAAAATCCATTGTAAAAATAACATTGTTTAATTTTGTGATATAATTTAATAACTTATTAGTTTTAAATTATTTATTACATAGCTACTTTTGTATGAATTTTTAAATATTGAATACTAGTAAAAAATTACGGTTCTTATATAATCATACATTTCCAATGTATCCATTAATTAAGAATAATCGATTCAATGAATTTACCGTTGCATATTAGACTATTTAAATAACATATTTTTGCATAAATATCCATTATTTGAATAAATTTTGAAGAAAAAAAAATATTTTACTTCTAATAATACATAAAAATACTTTGAAAATAACATATCATAGCTCCGTTCATTAACTTAATAATATGATAAACCAGATGAAAAGCAATTAAAAACTTATTAAAGATTTATATTAAAAAGAATAAATTTATTTAAATAATATATTTGACATTGAAACTAGTACTTTAATCATAATAAATATTTTAATTACAAATAAATTTATATTTTTCATATATTAAAGATGATTATTTGAAATTATGAAAATAATAAAACAATATTTTCAATAAATATTGTACGCCAAAAAAGAATTCTTAAATTAATATACTATTCAAGCAAACATTCATCAAAATTATTTATAAAAACTTTTCTCTACATTTATACATCCCTTTTATATTGAATTAGGTCATTAATAAAATATTTGAAAATTGAACTTAATATCAAAATTTTTGTAATTATCTAGTCATTTTTATTTATAGATAATTAAATTTATACTATCATGGATTATACTGTTATATAAATTTTTAAAACAAAACGATGGAGTTAAAATTTTATTCAAATGTCAAAAATAAAAATATGTTATTCGCCATCATGTATTGTAATTTATGTATTATTGTAAATATTTTAATTGTTAATATCAATTGATATTTAATTTTGTATTTTTATGCAGTCAGAAATTATAATTAAAATTTTTTTTTTTAACAAATTAATAATAAATCTTTAATATACAACAATATTTTCAACGTTGTTCATAATACAATTAACAGTGATTTGTGTATTTTGAATGGAAATTAAAAACTAATGGTACATAATGCAAACATGTAAATGTTTCTTAAATTAACTTAACGCCTCTTTACTTCTTTAATTGCTAATGAACAGAAGCACATCCTGTTATTGCCAAAGATGCAGGCCTACAAGGGAAGGAAAATCGCAGTCGACGACATTATCACAAAGACATCATGGATTCTCGTATCTCCACCGATACGATCGGATCGAAAACAGCCAGCGCCTATAGTACCCTACAGGAAAAAAATAAAGATGACGACGCAACCGTCATTAGCGACCTTGTGCCCATCTCGAGTGATAGCGATATGGAACTCGTGGGCTTGGGTCACGATACCAAGTTGGAAAAGAGGTCACGCCGATCAATTAAGTCTAGCAAAACGCGAAGAAGACGACGTAACAAATCACCATCAGTCGCCTCATCATCGCTTTCGCCATCTTCAATCGATCTCACTCTCTCCATTAAAGACTCTATTCACAGACTGGAACCAATTCAGCTTGTGTCCAGTAAAAAGGAGAGCATCCACTCAAAATGTCATCACCACTCTCCCGACAAGAAGAAGCTGATTAACACCAAACTATCGTTATCTTTGCGCAGACATAACAGGTCGCGCTCTTCGGCCATAATTGCCAAACGACGAACTGGACGTCAAGAACTTCCATTACCACCACCTCCAAGAAAGTCCATACCTTCTCTACGACAGTCATCACCCTCCCATCAACGCGAAATGGAAATCCTCTTAAATACTTCAGGAAATTTACAACAGCCATCGATACGAGGCAATGTCACGAAACTACTCAAAAAGGTTCGAAGGTTAGAGCCGTTCTCTAGTCGAAGTAGAGAAAAGGGATCCTCGCTCAAAGATAAACTAAGCAATATTATGAAGAACAAGAAGGAAACATCGACTATCATCGCCAGCACAACTTCCAGTATCGTTACTACTGCTGCAACTTCCAATAGTACAACCACCAATGTCATTCCCGCCGCCACCGCCATTATTACCACCACCACCGCTGCCACCACCACCACTGTCACCACCACCACTACTACCACCACTACTCTCACCTCCTTTAATACCACTACTACCACGGCCACCACCACTACTGTAGCTTGCACTATAGAAACAAATAAAGAAAATTTAACCAAATCTAGTACTAATACCAAAGAAGAACCAGCAGTTGCTGTAAAATGCAAAGAAGTTGTAGTAAACGAAGTACAGAATTTAAATAAAATTGACAACAAAGATGACGATGATGATCTCTTCGTTCTGCGGCAGATAGCTCTTGAAACAAAACAAAAAAAGAATGTCGTTCCAAAGTCCGAGGATGTAAAAAATGAGACTACTAATAATGTAAAGACCCAATTACAATCTGTGGCGCCACTACAGAAGTTACCTAACATCTGCATAGACGATAACGATGATGATCTTGAGCTACGAATGATAGCCCTGCGTTCAGCCGTGCTCAAGAAACATAATACACGCATGCAATCCGGCGTTAGACGAAAAAGAAAGAGCAGCGAGGTACCCGTTGTGCCACGCATTGAAAGTCCTTTCACATCTAGCTTTATCGAAGATTTTCCTTTGCTAGCTAAGATCTGTAGTCCCACTTCACCCCTTGGATCGAAAAAAGATATCTATTATGATGAAGACATGGATTTAGATTCCGATATGGAACTCGATGGATCGCCTTACTCACCCAATGATGATGTTGGTAATCAATTCCTACTTGATAGCGTCGAATCCTTACCAGCCTCTGTAAATCAAGAACACATGATTAACATGAGTCTCTATTCATCTTCCAATCTCATAAAAACATCATGTCATCATGGCCAAATGTCAGCTGAACCTCTTGATCGAAATGTAATGAAATTAAGTAACCACGAGTCTCGACCTTACTCACCAACTGATGCTACAATCTATGATCCTGATTTACCAGGCGTTCGCTTTAGTGTTGCTGACACACAGCCCCTCCAACCTCCACCTCTGCCACCCTTACCGCCTCTCGACATGCTCGATTCTCAACAGCCAGCGTTGATTGGTTGTACAATGGGTTTAACAAATGTCTACTCCGACTCTCTACTTACTCTGCCCATGCCCGGTTTCTCAACAATCCACCAAGCCCTAAACCCGCTATTACTTCCGCCTCCGCCTCCACCGCCTCCTAGTACGGCTCCGCTCTTCACTTGCCCAGTGGTTACGGTAACGACAACGACAACAGTAACGACAAAGACAACTCCAACATCTGAATCTACGATAGCATCCGATACAATTTTAACTAACGAACTAAATGACTTTGGTGAGACAGATCTTGACGGTAGTCCTTTAGTACCCATAGAGCAGGACAATGAACGCGCGACCTGGTTACTACTTGACGAACCATTGTATTTATCCAATATTCAAATGTGCGAGCCAAATGGACTATCAAAACTTGTCAGCCCCATACCTCAAATCGAATCGCAGATGACCGAAACAATGTCAAAAAGCGTCGAGTCGCAAAATAATACTCTTATTAAGTCACAGATAGTGCCACTGTCACATCATAAGGAACCAGACATGATTAGAAGCAGAAGCTTGGTACAGAAGCGGAAGCGGAAACAAAGTAATACTTCGCGCCAAGTAGAAGAGTTAGTTTCTGGTAAATTTGACTCAATGCAAGAAAATCGCCAGGAATTTGGTAGCCTACATGTTAAAGAGAAAAAATCTAACGATAAAGAGGCTAACGTCGAAGATGACGAAGAAGTACTTAGAGAAATATTGCTTGCTTCATTAGCCAAAAGAGCGAAAGATCAGCCAATAAAAACGCCAACAAGAAACGAGGAATTAAAAAACACTTTAAAAGTAAAAAATGATCTTTCACGAAGTTCAGCACTCGCACCAAAATTACCTATCGCAAAAGCAGTAATGATGAATCAGCTGAAGAGACAAGCGTCACAAGCTGCTTCAGCCGAACAGCCATTGCGGAAGATTATAAAAAAAACAAACGTTATTCCAGCTTCCACAAAAGTCGTTAATAATGCAAAGCGCTATCAAAACCTAATGATTCAGCGTAAGCTCAACCAGCAGAAGATTGCATTGATTGCTTCATCCAAGAGTCGCTTTAAGGTAAACAATAACAGCAATGCTAATAGTAACGTTAAAAATATAGGTAGCGTAAGTGAAACTCAAAGCTCAACAAGTCCACAAATAACAAAATTGATTAATGAGAATCAAAGGATCATAATCAATCTTAATGAAGATACTGAAAGTGAATCAGAAAATGAAGAAACGAAGATGAAATTAAACACCACCAAAACTAGACCGACTATAACAATACCAACAACAGATTTTGAAAAAAGTGTTGATCAATTTCTTAAGGATGTCAGGCACAAACAGGAGATGAATATTATAAATTCATCTACAACGTCAACAATGACAGTAACAAAAACAACAAACAATTTAACTTCGACTCAGATAAAACCTCCCGTTCAAAAGCTGGTCATTCCAGCGACTTCACTTACAGTTTCCAGTGTCAAGATTACCGATCCTGTAACAACAAAACCAAACATAAATCTTGCAAAAGCTTCTACTGCAACAACTTCCAATACAAATTTAGCAAATGACAAATTCACTCCTGACAAGGCAATAACGAAAATTCCAAGTATATCTGCTACACCTCAGGTGAAACTTTCTAATTAAATATTTATATAAAGTTTTAATTTTGTGTATTTACATTTTTTATCCTAAAGCTCAATTTAACTACTTTTTACAAAAATTGTAAATGTAGTTCTAATTTTAAATACAAAAAAAATTGGTTCATTCAATTATGCAGATTTTGAAAATAAAAATTATATTGCAATTGTTTATCATACATTTTCATAATGTCTAATATCGCTTATAATACAATTAAATCACATGCAAATTCTAGCCGTTACTAAAATAATTCATCAACACAAACATAACCATATTTAAAATAACATAACATTTAATATATAATCAATCACTGTGTACGTCAATATTTTTAAGGTTATAATTTTTAATAATTTAACCATTTTAATATAGACAATTAATTGTTTGTTTATGTACTAAAATTCTACTTAACCTAAAATATTTTTAGAAAGTTAATTCAATAATGACTTTCAATCATGGATTAATAAATATACTTGAAATAATCTGCAAAATTTATTGTAATTCTAAACTCAATAATGTAATATAATTTTATAATCACACAAATTGATTCAATGCAATGTTCATAAATACTATAATCCATCAGTCATAAAAATAATTTAATTACTAATATTAATTTTTCTAGGCAGTAAAGCATCTACCAGCATCTCAACAAGAAGAATATCGACGTTTGAAACAACAAATATTCGAGCGCGAAAAACTACATCTACAAAATTCAAAAGGATCTACCACTGCTTCTACTACAACAACATTAACAAAGAGCTCAAGCATTTTATCAAGTCCTATTATTTCACCAGTTATACTGACATCATCCATCCGAAAAGTTGAACCGAAAATTCAGATATCAACACCAAGCAATCACATATCTCCTTTAAATAAAATGGTTCCCAAGACACAACTGGTAGCAACAATAAGCCCAATGTCGAAGCAAAATTATGGGAACATAACTGGAAAATTAAAAATAGCCTTATCTCCCATTTCTTCTAAGCAAATCGTTAGTAAACCCAGTATGAAAATTCCGGCCCAATCAAGTCCTCTTTCGAGCGTAAGAAGATTGCAACAAGTGAAACTCCTGGACAAAATGAATGACGCCTTGAACACCCAGAAGAAACAAATTAGAGCAGTTGCCCACAAGGTCTCTTCTTTAAGGATACTTGCTAAAGAGCGACTGAATTTACGGAACTCGCATGTACAACGTCCGAACATAGAGTCCGAAAGTCGTCTTAACATGGAAAATCTTCATAGACTAAAGAATCATCAGATAAAAGATGTGAAGAATGAAAATGAAACTATTTCAAATTTATCAACTACTAGCAGAAGTCATTCAATTGATTCATTAAATGCGACATACGTTTCTCTACAAAGTAGTGTAGATAAAGCTTCGACTATGGAAAAATCCTCTGGTATCGACGAGTCAAAACAAAATTGGGAAGAATTTAAAAAAGAAGTTCATAAAGAAGTAGAATCTCTTTCGAATCTATCTCCAGAGGAACAAAGGGAACTTTTATTCAATACAGAAGAAGAATTAATTACAAAAAGGTAGCAAAATATTTATTTCATTATATCGTAGCATTAACTTTTTTTTTTTATAATTTTAATATTTTTTACTTGTATTCTACAAAAATAATTAACACGTATTGTATCATATACATGTTTATGTAATTTTATAGTTCGCACTTTCTTGTATTAAAAATAATGGATATAGTTTATAGAGAACTAATATTAATAAATAACAGGAAATTATAAGTATTTAAATATCAAATAATCTAATATCCATTTTTTCAAAATATTTAGTTAATAATTCATATTACAATATTATTACACTCACACGCGCGTGCGCGTGTACACTTACACGACATAAACTATAATGTATGATTTTCTGTAATTCTTTAAATATTTATCGTTACATTAATTATTAGATTTTTCATCAAATTTAATATTTTGTTTATTTAACATTTTAAAACAAAAAATTATTATTTTATTCACTTACGTAGAGCACTTCATACTTTATTTTTTTTAAGGCATTCAGTTTTGGATGATATCACTGAAATGTCAGGCAATCTTAGACAATGGGAAATAGAAAGGGATCTACAAAATATGTTAAATAATGAAATTAATAAGCTTCGAGAACAACTGAGAACAACTGAAGAAAAACTGCTTTTACAGAAAGAAAAGTTGAACAGTATTCAGCCCAAAGTGTCTACTTATCATGAAAAAATCAATAGTGGCAGAAAAGAATGTTTCAGATTATCTAAAATATGTAATGGTCTTGGTCAACAGATTATTGGGTCTAATTACAAGTATATAATCAGAATTTTATTTATAAAAATTTATTGATCAAAACATTTTTACACTTATAATGTAAATGTTATGAAACAATAGTATTTGGATGATTCTTAAAAACTCTTAATATAAAATTATAAAATTTAAAAAACAAAAAATTTGAATAAACACTTATTTACGATGTAATAACTGTATATATGAAATTTAAGTAATCATGATAAATCTTGTTATTTTTTAATTTTTTGGTAATATTCTTAAATTATTTATAATCTTTTAATCATATTTTTTGAATAATTAAATAAATAAAAAGTCAATTTCATTTTACATTAAAGTAAAAGATTTTAATTTATGTAAATATCTGATGCCAATGCCGTTTGTAATAGAATAAGTAAATAAAATAAATAAATCTGTACATACACACAGACAGATATTTGAAATTTTCAAATGCAGTTAATACATTTTCTATATTATATGAACTATGAATAAGTTTTAATTAATTTTTCTATTTGTCTATTAAATTTTTATGAATAATTGAATAAGTTATAAATTGAATTTCAGAAATTTTCTTTGTAAATTATTAATTTACTTTATAAATAGAAACAAGTTTTATAAGTGATATAATGTTATAAGCTCAAAATACTTTAAGTTTTTTTCTACAAAAAATCTTTTACAATATATATAAATAATGAATTTCTAAAAGTTTTAAAGAATTGTCCATTTATGTCTTCTATATATTTTTATTTACTTTTGTTTTCAAATTCGTCATGTTTATATAAAATTTCAGTGTTCCTACTGCTGGTGCAGAACTTTTAAATAATAAGATAAAAGAAGTTGCTATTCATACTCAAAAATTACGCAGTAAAAAAAATCTACCTAAAGAAATTATAAAATCTAGTAATTTATCAAAGTCTGATAAAATTAAAAATAAAAATTCTAAATCTCATAATATTAATTCTAAACGTAAAGAATTTTTTAAAAAACAAACAAATATAAATAATACTGATAAATCCATGTCAGTATGCCTTAATACAAATTTGAATATAATTACAAAAAATACAAATTTTTCTAAAATCAATGAATCACTGACAAATACTAATTTAAATTCAGACATTACAAATGTAGAAATTGAAAATCAATTACAGGAAAATAGTGTTAAAGATGCAAGTTGTAATATAATAAATAAAAACTTATTAATGGCAGATAATGTAGAAAATTCAATTTCATATTCGGTTAATAATTTTAATATTAAAACTGAAAAATCATTAATAAACAGTAATGCTTTGAATATGTTATTAAATACAGAAAACGTGTTTAATCAAGAGGGTGATAAAAATGAAAATAATGATTTAAATCGGACTTTAATTATAGAAAATGCAATTAATACTGAATATGAAAAGCCGAAATTGAAAACTAGTTTAATAAATTCTATTTTAACTGCAGAAAACACTGTTGACATTGAAAATGAAAAATTACCTACACAGAGTAATATTTTAAATGAAATTATAAACACAAAAAATCTGCAGTTAGAAACCGCAAGAAACTTAGCAGAATGTAATGTCCTAAATTCGGCATTAACTTTAAAAAATGATATTAATGTAGAAACTGAAAAAACATTAACCGAACTCAATGCAATGAGTTCATCCTTAATTATTAAAGACAATATCGATTTAAAAAATGAAAATAAATTAACGGAATCTAATATAGAAAATTCAATTTTAAGAAAAGAAAATTCTTCAATCCTAAACAGTGATGAAGATCAAACTTTAATTATGCGAAATATTAACTCGGACAGTGACAAACAATTAACAAATTTTAATATTGAAAGTTTAGCTTTAACTAAAAAAAGTATTCTTAATATTCAAAGTGAAAAATCAGCTTCCGAAATTGGTGTAGATAATTTAATTATAACAGAAAAAAATGATTTTAAAAATCTAGTGCGTGAAAGTAGTATTCCAATGGATGTAACTACAGAATGTGACTTTAAAGCTGAATCCAAAGAAATATTAGAGATTGGAATTGGATTAGATATCGTTTCGACCACAAGTATTATTGATACTGAATTAAATGAAACACTAATAAATACTGAACAAGAAAATAAAAAGGACCATTGTAAAGAAATAGTTCCGATTGCATTTTTTAATACGAAAAATGTTGAAAATAGTTCTAATTGTATTAATGATAAAAATATTGAAAATATTAAATTAACATCATCGGTAGAAAAAATAATAGTAAATGATGATACCGAAAGAAAAAATTCTGAATATTCTATAAGCAATAAGCATTCCCTTTTATCGAACTACATTGATACATTAAAATTAAAAGATCCTATTCAAGAGACCACAGAACTGACCATAGAAACAAAATGTAAGGAACAGTTTTTGGATCATAGAAATGAATCTTTGCTGCAAAGTTGCAGTTTCAAGACAGCCAAAAAAAACGTGATTCAACCTTATGAATCTATTTTAAAGCATCTACAGACAAGGTGAGTGAAAATAAGTGAAAGATTTTCAATTAACAAAATTTTTGTAAATTCATATAATGTTAGCATACATTAAAAAATGTTGAACCCCTAAAATCATCGAAATAAAATAAAATATTTTATTGTAATTTTATAAATAATTTTAAGATGACGTTTATAAAAAATAGAAAAAAATTTTAAATAAAAATTGCTTTTAAAAAAGAATATTGTTATTGCTTTGTCGATAATATTTAGGAACAGCAAAACCGATGGGATTCTTTGTCCATATGAACTCATGGGTACCTGTAATGATGGAGATTGTCAATTTGTTCATCAATCCACTAGTCAATGTCGATAAACTTTTAGTGACTAAGGCTCGTGGAATATTTTTTATACGTAAGGTGGTTCTATTATGTAAACAAGTGTCCTAGTACACTATATGACTTCTATATTTATTTATATATAATTTTTGCACATAAAAAACAAATATTGCATTATTTTTTAAATCTCAGTAATTAATGTTGAAAGTAAAGAATTCCAATTTATTAATAAATTTTTATATCGTTATAATAAATCTATAACTATAAATGTGTTTAATTATTGACATAAAATTTGAAATTTATATATTTAAAATAAGACTCCGTTATAATAGTTATAATTTATATATATATATATATATATATATATATATATATATATATACATATATGTTGATAATTTTTGCAATTTTTGTTAAAGAAGGATATTAAACATTCCTAAATTTTATGTGTATTTGTATCTTTACATTTAATTTCAAACATCGAATGATCGAATACTTATTTAATGCCTATTTTATTATTTAATATTTAATAAGATTTTCAATTCTTATCAGTAAAATACTGTATATCCATAATAATTTTTGAAGCGTTGAACGATGATGACAAGCCGTTTTTAATTCAACAAAGAAGCCTTGATCGTTCATTTGATTTCAGGTATTTTGAGAGGCTTGACGAATTACTCTTAGATACAATTGTGCATTGGATGTGTCGTTTCTCAGCATTTTTGAAGATTGGTAAGTCGTCTTCGTAACTCACAGGATCTTTTTTACAGTGATATATTACTATTGTTTATTAGAAAAAATTTTCATAAATGCCGAAGCTTGTTTTTTCGGTAGATTATTTTTTGTTATTGCTATCACGTTAATATTTTTGCACTCGAAAGAACTGAGTTAATTAATGCTATATAAGCATTATCATTATTTTTTTCTTTTAAACTTTTTATTATGTGTAAAAATTATAAATATATATTGAAGATTTTATCGGTAAGGAATTGAAATTGTTGCCATGTAAATAATTTATAAATCAACTAAAATATTGAGATTCTTTAAACTTTTAAAGTGAAATCTGATAAATCGAGAAAATTAGAAGTGATGACTTCGCGATAATGTGTATCATAAAAATTAAATACCTCATAAGAATTAAGTGAAAAAGTGTATGTGTAAAAATAAAAGTTAATTTTTTTTAACTTGTTTACTTTATTTCGTCAAACCTATCCAATTTATTAAAAATAATATTTCATAAAATTGAGCTTTTGCATAATATATCTCTTACTTCAAGCTGTGTATATATGTAGAGTTTATAAGATTTTTAATTACATATTGAGGTAAAATTGAATATCATTGTAAATAAAAGTAAATATTGTTTTTTTGAATATATCGTTTGTTTGATTAAGAAATACGAAATTTATTATTAACAGGCACTAATTAAAATATGTATTTTCTATTAGTGATAAAAGCTCAATTTGTCAACTCAGATATTAGAACGAATTATTTCTAAAAGTATTTCGAACCAAGTATATATAGGCTTTTTACCGAGCACATGTTCACATTGATATAATAAATTCATGTATATTATCAAAAATCTAGTTATTACATTTTGATACTGATATTTCTTGCTGTGAATAGTATGAATATACTGATTTCAATAAAAATTTTGTTGAAATATAACAATGTATCTTTTAAAGTCTTAAAGGCTCGATTTTTAAAATTAAGTAAAAACTATTTGTAAAAAAAGCTTTATCGATCTGTATACACAAAACGATACCATAACTTTTTTATTTAACACGTTTTAAAAAATCAATTTATGTACATGTCAGGTAAAAATATGAAATCAAATTGAAACATCAATTATAATTAATTGTGAAATTAAAGTAGTGAATATATAATATGTATAGTATATTGATTAATTTGGTTTATTGCGGAACATTATCTATATTTTTGCCGCAATTGACTCTATTGGTTTATCTTAATGGCAAATGCATATTTTTATCGTAGGATTCATGTATTTCTAATTTATTAATTAAATGTATATTTACTTATGTATATACTTCTATTATATCTCTTATTTATTAATTATAAAGATACTTTGTATTTTAACATGAAAATCTTAATAATTTGTAATAAAAAATGTAAAAGAAAATAGTTAAACCGTTTTAAAGTTTATATTAAGAATGAAATATTACTTTTATGAAATTATTTATTAATACTTATACATAATTATGTAAAATGTAATTAAACAATTTTAATTTGAAATTGAAATATAAATAATATTATTAGAATTTTGACGTTTATAAATAAAAAAAGATATTTTATAATTAAAATTTATTTTATATTTTTATATATTTATATTACTGGAGTGCGCTTGAAATACATTTTTTATACTTCAAATAGAAAATATTTAAGTAATTTAAATTATTGTAAAAGCAAGCATATATTTTTTGTTTACCTGTATACGTATGTGCACGAAAAATAACTTTAAATGAGTTAATTTTTTTAGTTTTAATATTATCATTTATTCCAAATGCGCTGACATCAATATCTCCTTTCATACAATATAATTATACTTGTTTTTCGGTACACATTTGTTTACTGTAAGTTAAATGTATAAGCCCAATTTTTCTACTATAAGTATAATAAACCAGTCATTTATATGAGTAAGATTTAAAGTTTAGCTACAGTGGTTCTTACATAAAATATCGTAAAATGTAATATTAGTCCTTAAAAGAACAAAAAGTGTCAACAATAGGACAAAGCCTTGATTTTTCAAAAATTCATCATTTGCTTATAAAAATAATGCTAATGTTATATTTGCATTATTAATACAAATATTTATAAATGTTACAAGGTTAGTCATATATAAATTTAAAACTATACAATTGTTGCGATTGAATATATTCTTCTCGCTTTTAAAATCAATGAAAATCATTAAATTTATCAAGTAAATAATTACAAATTCGTAATCGTATGAATTAATTATTTTATGAATATATTACAGTCTATACTTTAGTTTACTAGAGTAAAGCACAATTACTAGATTCTACACAGATTTCTCAAATCTGATTATAAATTTTTTAAATAATCTTTAATATAGCTTCCTACATTACTTCACAATATAAATTATGCTATAGCCTAGTCAAAAGTAAAACTGCACAAAAAACGTTGAGAAACCTTAAGAAGATATGAGATAAGGAATAACCGTACAAATGCCACGTCAAGTGCCTTAAAAAAAAAAATGTCAGTAAACACTCATTTCAGATAAATAAAAATTATAATTTATTGCTCTAACTATGTCTCTCGAAGTGTTATGGTTTTATATTTTTATCTGTCTTTTGGCACTTATATTTCTGGTAAGCATGATTTAATATGAGGTTATATTTTGACAAAGTTTAGCACTCCATGTAATTATTATAATTATTTAACTAATAACTAATTATGCTAAAGTTTCTAATATATAAAAACTGAATTAACTAACTATTGTATCAATAATTTTATTTATAAAATTAATAATTAATTAATAATATTTGTAAGATTAATCATTGTTTTTAATTTAATACAATTCATTTTAATTGTAATTCTTAAAATTTAAATATTTTTGCCTTTACTATTTACAATTTGTATAAATTAATTTTTATGAAATGCTTGTGTAGGCAAACTATTACAATTTTTCATTAATAAATTTAATCTCTTTCAGTTTACTTTGATAATCTATGTAATATGTAAAAACACAAATCCTTATCCAAAAATGTATCGATACGAAGAAGAAAAGTATTATTTTGATATAAATACAGGAGAAAAAAAATTATTCCCATCTTTAGAAGATAATTGGAGTGTAAATATTAGTGTTATTGTTCCTGCATACAATGAAGAAATAAGATGTAAAATATTTTAGAATTAATAATTATTTTTAATATAAAGTACAAAAATATTAATAAAATCTAATGCTAATTAAGTTAATTTTAATGCAACATGATTTTATCTTAAATAAAAATATTTTATCACAATGAAAATTAATATAATATTAATTAATATATTAATAATAAATTTTAAAAATATATCTAATTAATATAAGATACAGAAAATATTCAACTTATACATTTTCATTATTCTTTAGTACCAACAATGATGGATGAATGTTTAAAATATTTAGAGGAACGTAGAAGAATAGGTATTTCGTATGAGATAATTGTAGTCAGTGATGGAAGTACGGATAAAACTATTGATGTTGCACAATCTTATGCAAAGAAATTTAATACAGTTCGAGTGTTAGCTTTAAAAAAAAATAGAGGAAAAGGGGGTGCTGTAAGATTGGTTGGTATTAATGCATTTAAAAAATGTAATTATTTGTTATAAATAAATTGAAACTGAATGTTATATGTTGTAGGGTATGCAAAGTGCTAGGGGTAGTGTATTATTATTTGCTGATGCAGATGGTGCCACGACATTCAATGATATAGAAAAATTAGATGAAAGCCTAACAAACATTTTAGGATGTGAGATTTTAATATTATGTGCCAAATAATTTTAGATTACTTTGATTAACATTATTCTACTTTAAAAGATCTTCGAATATTAATTTATATTCTATAAAAATGAAAATGAAATGAAATGAAACTATTCGTAAATGGATTTTATATTGTTTTATTTAAAATCTAAATTCATTCCTTCTTGAAATTTAAAATATTACGTTTATTAATTACATTTATTACGAGGTAATTACATTTATTAAAACATTAAATTATTTTAGTAATGTAATGATTAAAAATGGTATTTTTAAATCAAATATGCCCTATAATAATATTATTGGGTGATACTGTAAAAATAGTACTTGAATTTTAAAGTTTTTCTTAAAAAGTACTTTTTAATCATATTTAATTAATATTCTCTGATCTCTTTAATTTATTGTTAACATTGTATACAATATGCAATGAAATTGAATGTTTCCAGTTAACTACATTACGTCTGCGGCCAAAACTTCCATCTCCCATGCCGTGATATGCGGCTCACGCGCACATCTTGAAGAAGAAGAAAAATCTAAGCGCTCGTTTTTTCGTTTGCTACTCATGCACGGCTTTCACTTCCTCGTTAAATTACTGTGTGTGAAAAGCGTTCACGACACGCAATGTGGTTTCAAAATGTTAACGCGTGCATCTGCACGTCTCATCTTTACAGCACTACATATTGAACGCTGGGCTTTTGACGTAGAAATGTTATACATTGCCGAAGCATTGAAGTTACCTATAGCCGAGGTCGCAGTTGAATGGCAAGAGATCGATGGCTCAAAAATCATTCCTTTCTGGAGCTGGCTACAAATGGGCAAAGACCTCGCTCTAATTTCATTTAGGTATAAAATCGGCGCTTGGAAGATTTTAAAGTCAAAAGACGATTGATGCTTTTCTAATCACAATTGACTAAATTGATAATTATATTTTGAACATGAACAAATATATAATTATAATTAGCTTTTTATCGACTATTGAATTGTATGGAATTTTAGTTACAATTGTTTAGTATTTAATAATGTAAATGAAACTATTTTAATTTTTACAAGTTATAATTATAAACACATCCTTTTATTTATAATTATTTGTAGTGTTTTGGTGTAAGGTATGTTTTCACAGTACTGAATACTGCAAGTAAAATTGCTCGTTACATGGAATAAAATAATTATTTTAAAAGTTGTAATGTGTTATTAAGATATAATTTAAAAATTAGTATAAAAAAAAAATGTTTATGAACTTTCTACATAAGTTATTTATTTTTAATTTGGACTTCAATTATAAATAGCAGACTTTACTATTTATGAATTTTTTACTTTTAAAATAATTTTTATTTATTTTTATAATTAAAAAAATTTTTTTAATGCCATTGTTCTTATTAAACTGTATGTAGTAAATAATTAATTAATTAATTAATAACAATTTGTAATAAATCAACATTCTATATGAATATATATATCTATATATTTATATATATATATATCTTTTTTTAAAGATACTCATTAAAATAATAAATAGTGATGCATTAAAAAAGTATAGTGCATTAACTTTTCTTTTTTGTTAATTTATTATAGGTAAGTTATTTAAAGATTTATGCATAGATGATCCTCAACTCCATACTTATATATTAGATCTTTCAATAAATATATTTAACTATTTAATTTGTTTAATAAAATTAATAGTAGATTATTATAATTCATCTTAAACGAAATTCATGTGTTAAAACCATCTTCTTTAACATTACATCTAATATTCGCAATGTAATGTAATAAAAAACTATTGTCATTGTTTTTTTTCTCATAATTATTATTGAAATATTAATATGTATAAAATGAAAATATTATCAATTAATTAATAAAATAATAAATAAATGCATAAAAATTCAGGAATGGGTGGATTATTTTTTACATTCCGAATTATAGATTAAAACAATTAAAATCAAATGTTATTGGAATAATTTAGTAATTGCAATACTTATAAGTTTTCTAAATCTAAATTAAGCAAATACACCAAACAACATATCTTACTAATCACCTAACTCTACGTCATCATGACAATTCTGTTTATTTCATCATTCCCGATTCTCCTTATTAACTTACCAGTTTATGGTGAGGGGGGGAGATGAAAAAAGTTTGGTGTGCGTGGAAATGTTGACACAGATATAAAGATTTACGTTTTGAAGCCATTTATAATAAATTTATTTAAAACAGTTTTTGGTTATTATTTTTTAAATTCTAAAATCTAAGCCTTAGTGACTAATTTGAAAAATTAACAAGTTCTTCGTTTCAAGAAAAAGAAAGAAGAAAAATGTCCAACTCAATGATACCGAATCGCGAATTTTTATTAGATATATTCCAACGGTAATATTATATTCATTTATTGTAATGCGATTTATGCTAATGAAGTTTAATTTCTGTATTTTTCATTTTTATAAATTTTTTATTGTATTTCTTTTAAAATAATCGTGATTTATTTGACATTACTAATTTATGTTCATTTACACGAGTTTATTATTTTTTATTTATTTTTATTGTCAAGATATTTTCATAGGATAAGAATATTTCGCATATGATATTCATTAATTATTTTCAAAATTATACTAATTTTAGAGTCGATAAAGATCATTCTGGTGAGATCACAGCTGATGAATTACAACAAGCACTTTCTAATGGTACATGGACACCGTTTAATCCAGAAACAGTGCGTTTAATGATTGGTAAACTACTTACGAATTAAATTAATATAATATTACCATTGTTTTAATTAATTTTGATTTGTTGTATTAAACATAAGACAGATTTGTTAATATTTAAAATAAATTTCTGTAAGATAGTTTTATAAAAACCATGTTTATCAATAATATTATAATATATAAAAATATATGTAAGGTTTGGTTTATTTATACATTGCTGGTTAATTTTAAAAAATATATATTGATTTCACTATATTTCAATTTACTTATGTTGTATTAAATTTATATTTAGAAAAATTTGTAATATTGTGATAGAATTGTGTCTTTCTTTTTGGATATAAATAGTAATATACTCTATGTTTGTTGCTGCAAATTGCTTAATTTTATTTATACAGGTATGTTTGACAATGACAAATCAAATAAAAATTCCTCAGGTATGTTCGATAAAAAAAATTCTGCTACTGTCAATTTTGAAGAATTTGGAGCTCTTTGGAAGTATATATCAGATTGGCAGTGTTGCTTCAGATCATTTGATCGAGATAACAGTGGAAATATAGATAGAAATGAACTGAAAACTGCTCTAGTGAGTTTTGGATATCATCTATCAGATGGAATTATTAATACATTAATGCGCAAGTATGATCGAGCTGGAAGAGGAACAATATATTTTGACGATTTCATTCAGTGCTGTGTAGTTCTGCATGTAAGTATATTTATATTATTCTCTAGTAAAATGATAAATGTGTTTTGCTATTCCAGTGACATTATTTTTCTAATACTTTCAGACACTGACTTCAGCATTCCGACAATATGACACAGACTTAGATGGTGTTATTACAATTCACTATGAACAGTTTTTAGGAATAGTTTTTAATCTTAAGATTTAATATGAATAAAGATAAAAACTGAAGTATTGTACAAGTACAAACAGTGAACGTGTTAAAAGTTTCTATTAACTTTTAATAAGATTTTTTAACGAAGTTTGTCAATTTTTTTACCAAAAGCTAGATCTAAAAATTTTTTGGAAACAATATTTTATAATCAAATGTACATTTGAGTTGTTAATAATTGTGTATTTAAAGTATGTTTTATATGTATTATTTTTACTTGTATTATTAAACTAGAGCCAACATTAAGATTATATTATTATTTCCTTATGATACATAATATATTTAATATAAATGGAAGAACAAAAACAACTATTTATTAAAAGTTCCAAAATTTTAGAAATTCTTTTGCCAAAGAAAAACATATTTTTCCAAAAAAAATCAACTTCAATATTTTTCTATTAAAAAATAAAATATTTAAACATATTAAAAAGAATATTTAACCCAACAGAAACAAAATACCTTATAATACATGATAAAATAGAAATTATTTCAATTGGATTTCATGCATATTTGCTTAAATTAAGAAATTTGTATAAAAGTTGTAATTATTTAATTAAACTGTTAATTATGGAATATTATTTTAAGACTGTAATTATGTATAATCTTGTACGCAAGTATGCCTTAAATATTTTTGTGAAAATATTTTTCTATTCATTTCTATATTGTGTAATTTTATAAAATATAAGAATAAAAATTAAAATTTTATTACAAAGTATTTTATTTAAATTTTTCTTTTAAAATTTCAAAAATTATTTCCTATTATAATCCTACATAAGAAAAAATTTTACTTGTAAACAACAAAATCCAATGAAATTTAAATATATTGAAATAAGGTTATGTTGGGTCACACACTGTAATTGGGTACAGATTGTATATATTTAAAGTAAATAAACGTAAGCAAATTGCGAAAAAAAAAATGATAAAATTTGGAACATCTTACAAAATAATTTAATTATTAGAATTTCAATTGTTTTTTAAAGAATAAGTTGATAATGTTATCCGATTCTGTTGCAATTATAAAACTTACATTATTGTGTTTAGTTTTATGTGCATTATTCTTACCTTTAATTATTATTGTATTTCTCAAAGTAAAATTTGCAAAATCATACCGTATAAATAATAAAAATATAATCACTATTGGAATTTTTCACCCATATTGCAGTGCTGGAGGAGGAGGTGAAAGAGTTCTTTGGGCTGGTATACAAGCATTACAATCAAAATACAAAAATGTACAGATTTATATTTATACTGGAGATTTAGATGCTGATCGAGATAAAATTCTTAACAATGTTGAAAAACTATTTAATATAAAATTAGAAGATAATGTCAACTTTATATATCTATTTCAGAGGAAATGGGTGGAAACTAAAAATTATCCATACTTTACATTACTTGGTCAAAGTTTAGGATCTCTTTGGCTTGGCTATGAAGCACTTACACTTCTTCAACCAGACATATTTATAGACACCATGGGATATGCATTTACGTATCCATTATTTAAATATATTGGAGGATGTAAAATAGCTTCATACACTCATTATCCAACAATATCGAAGGATATGTTGAGGCATGTCTATCGTAGGGTTATCGTACATAATAATCGTCAGGTTATTGCAAGGAACCCATTTCTGACAGCAGCAAAAATGATGTATTATAAAATGTTTGCATTTTTATATGGTATTGTAGGTAGAACAGCTGATATTATAATGGTCAACTCGTCATGGACTGAGGATCATATTAATTCAATTTGGAAATGTCCATTAAGAACTCATCGAATTTATCCTCCTTGTGATATAGAAAAATTAGTAAATTTACCATTAATAAATGATGAAGAAAAAGGTGACATTATTCGTATAATTTCTATTGGTCAATTTAGACCAGAAAAAAATCATCCACTCATGCTTAGGGCTATGTATGAATTAAGATCAATAGTTGACGAAAATACTTGGCAAAAAATACGGTTAATATTAATTGGTTCGACTCGTAATAATGATGATGAAATACGAGTAAAAGACATGAAAGATTTATCTAAACATTTAGCTTTAGATAAAAATGTAGAATTTCAATTAAATATTTCTTATGCCGAACTTCTAAATGCACTTCAACAAGGAACTATTGGCCTACATACTATGTGGAACGAGCATTTTGGTATAAGTATTGTCGAATGTATGGCTGCAGGATTAATCATGGTTGCTCATGCCTCGGGTGGACCAAAAGCTGATATTATTGAAACCCAGACTGGATCGCGAAATGGATTTTTAGCAAATGAGGCTGAAGAATATGCTCAAATTATTGCATGCATTATTAAGATGACTACAAATGAAAAAGATATTATTCGCAATGCTGCTAGATCATCTGTTAATAGATTTTCTACTGAACACTTTGAAAAAGAATTCATAAGAACTCTTGAGCCTCTTTTTAGATCAGAATAGTGATTTGTAAAATTATAGGTTAAAAATTAAGAATGCCTATGTAAAATTATTGTAATTACAATATTTAAAATTATATCTTAATGTTAAGACTAATTAAATAGAGTATATAAGCATCTGTGTTTTGAATTATAAAAAAATTTTAAATTTCATGTTTGGCAACCTTTTCAAATACAAAGTCCCTATATAGTATTTTTCAAATCAGACATAAGTATACATTCTAAACCAAAGGAACTATACGACTATGACATTTAATTATAGTCTTACTAATTTTGAGGTTAAATACGATGGAAAAGAAACGTGGTAGAAAAAATTGATACTATGAAATATTGTTTATTATATTTATCTTAAAATGAACATCACAGAATTATTTGAAAATTTTAACTATTTGCAATTATCTATCCCCTTGGTATTTCTATTTGGCTGTGGATGCTACCAATTTATGAAGTGCAAGCGATCAGAACCTAAAGATGCAAGTTTAATTTCCTACTTATAATTATATCATACATTGTTTATGTATTCTATTATATTTTGTAATAATAAGAACTTAATGAAATAGCCTTTATTATATGATTTATCATCGGCTTCAAGTATGAATGATTCGGACGACGACTATAAATTAGTTTTGATTGTTAGAAATGAACTGAAAATGGGAAAAGGTAAAGTTGCAGCGCAGTGTGCACATGCCGCTGTTTCTGCATACAAAAAAGCTTTAAAATATCCAAAACTATTAAAGCACTGGGAAAAGTATGGCCAGACTAAAATTACACTTAAAGTAATTTTTCAATTTTATATTATTTTTAAAAAGTTTATGACATAATCATAAAAATATTTAAAATTTTAGTGTAATACAGAAGAGGAATTAATAAAATTACATAAATCTGCCAAAATGGTAGGACTCTTATCAAATATTGTTTGTGATGCAGGTCAAACACAAGTACTACCAGGTAGCAAAACAGTCTGTGGTATTGGCCCAGGACCATCTAGCACTATCGATGAATTAACAGGACATTTAAAATTATATTAATTTTCTTATAATAAACAGTATTTCTAATATTTGAATATTGTATTCAATTTTACAGTTAAGTTTTATTACATAAAATAATATTTTATAAGTTTATACAGATTTTAATGTTTCATTAAAATGAATTTTCATTGCATTCATTATTTTATGAAACAAATTTTTTACTCTTGTATTATAAAGCTAAATAGTCTTTTATTACTCATGAAATATGGGACATTTATATAAAATTAATTTATAATAAAAAAGTAATAGTATAAACAAAGACAGTGATCCCATAGTGAACCAGATTCTTTATTTAAAATCAACAAAATAATTTACATATTTACTATTTTCAATTAATACGATACATTTTTATTAAAAATATGGATGGCAAAACAGTTTTATAGTGATAAGTCACAATTTTAAATTACAATTTTTTAATTTATGTTTGATATTAATATTATAATTAATCGTATCAACTAAAATTAAAAATAAATGGTAAGCCAATGATAATTATTTTATAAAAAAAAAAAATTTTTAAATAGTAACATTACAATTTTATTAATCGTTAATCACATTGGTTTTATTTTCATAAATATCACTTACATTGTCGGTAAATATTTTTAAATATTCATGTAAAAAATCATTGTATATTTAAAATTTTAAATATATTTATACATTAATTTCAAAATAATTACATTATGATAAACAGTTAAAAATTATCCTAAAATTGTATTATAAATACAAATATCATCAACATTGATTTGAAATTGAATATTATATATTATTTCATAATTTTCATATTAATAATTTGATTACAAGTATATTTATATTGCAGTACTTTGTTTGCGTACTACACGAAGAAAAATTGTTCATGTCTTTACATATATAATTTCTTGCATAAATATAAATAAATACATATCAAGCTTAGATAAATTAGTAAATTTCTTCTTATACATTCTACTTAAATTTTTTAATAATGCACAAATATTATTGAAGAAAACAATGAAAGAATTAATTTATAATAAATTTAAATATGGCCTATTATAGAATAATTGGAATATATAGTTCAGAATTTATGAATATATTAAAAGTTAATAAAATAACTTTAATGTGAATAAGCAATCATAAAATTAATTTTAATTGGACTTGTCGAAACGAAAGCAAAACTGTAATCCTTTCAGATTCATATTAAAATTACTAAAAATGTTTCTGCTCTAAACAAAATATGTTACTATATCGTTATTAAATAAATATATCAAAAATGAATTACCAATATAAACTTTATAAATTGAGTTTGAACAATTTATATAACTAACTATATTTCTCTAAGAGAATGAATTTTGAAATGAATTTTTTAATTTGAAAAAATTTTAAAGCCAAAAACGTTTAACACACAACATAATTATTTTATAAATAATATAAAAAAGCATACATAAGGCAATGATGTACTTATATTTGTTCTCCTATTATTGATCTTAAACAATGTTCATTTTAACAAAAATAATTGTCTAGTCTTTTAAAAAATTACATAGTCCAAATAATTTAATTTAATTAATCTAATTTAAATTAGGGATTTAATAAAATTTGTAATATATTAATTCGAAAATCGAAATGACTTTAATAATAAAACGTTTTCAAAAGAATTTATATGCCGAATATTTGATTTTCAAATATTTTTTAAGAAATTAAATATTTAATATATGTTTTCACTAGACATAAATACAACAAAAACTTTGTGAAATTTTGTATAATTCGTTTTAAAGTAAAGAAATAATTTTTATATAAATTGACACTAAATATTAATATCAAAAAGCATCTTTTATATTAAAATACACAGATAAACATTTTTAAGCAAATTTTTATGCAGAAATATGCATAAAAAGTAAATGAAATTGAATGTTTTTAGTAAATTATTTACCGTGAAATAACCGTGAAAAATAAAATAAAAATTATTTTGTGAATAAAATTTCATATTTCATTCAATAATATTTTACAAAATTGTAAGTTATAAATTATCGTACAAAAATCTAAAATAAATATATATTCATGAAATATTTATAATAAATGTTAATTCAAATGTTACAGAAATATTTTAAAATGTTATTTTAATAATGATAAGATAACAGAATGTATTAATTGCTATTAATTTAATTTTCTTATAAATGAGTGTAGTGCATGTGTTAACTAAAGTAATATTTAAAAACTGTTAATATCATAATTATAGTTAACTATATATATAATTATATTAACACACGTTTATTTGTACAATAACAATCCTCTTGAAAAATTTTTTAATATGATTACTATTAATAATTTAAATATTTCATGATCGTCGAATCTAACAGAATTATAAAAGTTCAAAAATATTGTTTTTTTTTAAATTTCATAAACAACTTTTAGTTTTTACAGTTAGCTTACAATAAAAGATTAAAGTATATTTTTTCTGTTTTAAATATAAAATATGATATTTGTTTATTTTCATAATTGACGAAAACTACAATAATATATAAAAAATATAAGTATATTAAGTTGAACAAACTTAAATTCTGGGATAACGTAAAAATGCAATGAAAATACTGTTTAAAGTACAAATATCAACTTTAAAAAAATATTTTTTAAATCTAGATTTACAATGAAACCAATTCATATATACTTTATATTTTTTAAAGAAAACTTTTTTAAAGAACTTTTGAAGCTATATTATTATCAAGATTTGATGACCAAACTCATTTTGCTGTGGGCATAATTTACAATACTGTAATAATATCTGTACCTATAATCCTTGAAATGTATGGCTAAACGTATTTAGGTTTATAACAAGTAATACTAGTTAAACAGCAATTATTAGATATTTTCAAATAGACAGAAAAATACATTGCAATTCCTTTATTAAATATGAAAAAAATTATGAATAAAAATTCTGTAGTTATTTTAATTTCGAATAAACGTTCAATAATTCTTAATCTCTTTATAAACATTTTTATTTCAGAATAAATCTATCAAAATTTATCTATTTAAATAATCAAATTTCTTATAAAAAAAAGTTCATAAAAATAAATTTATGCAATAGACTATAAATTCGTGTATATCTGAATTTATATTTTATTAGTATTCATATCTGATTTTATAAGGAAAGTTAAAGAAAAAGATTTAGTGTCACGATTAACCAATTAATTCAGAGGATAAAGATATTATTGTTTTTCTGTTATCGATATATATCAAATATATTCTCAAAGTTTAAAAATACATATATATATACACTTTTGGAGATACTAATCCAATGATGTATTCGCTTAAATTACAACAGCCTTAAAGAAATTTTTTGACCTTTAATTTTATAATCTTTTTAAATGAGAATGTTTGATTAGATAAATATTAATTAGTCTAATTAAACTTTTATTACGGCTCAATTCAAAATCATCATACATAAATATTTGTATTTATAGAAAGGTGTAATAAGGCAATCTATAATGAATGAACAAAGGAATATTTATCCTTGTATTTTCTTTTAATTAAAATATTTATATAAAGATTCATTTTAATCTGGATACCAAAAGTATAAATATATGTAAACTAAAAATGGCTTTGAATATTTTATTTTCAAATAAAATTACCAACTTTTAAGATAGTTTAACAATATTTTTAAAATATTGTAAATCATTCGAAAATTTTATCAAGTTCCGTTGCTCTTTTACTTCAAAGAACAAAAAAGAATCAATATTATAAAAAGGCATTCTTCCAAATAGAACTGATCTAAAATGTTAAAATTAATAATAATTGAAATTATTATAAAAAAAAAAAAATATAAAGTATTATTGAATTTATTTGAATATAATGTCATCCATGTAACCATTTCAATGTTTCACTTCCCGTTCCTCCCTTCCCTTTAACATTTCAATTAAAATCCCTATTTCTACTTGAATTTACAAACATTCACGGTGACTTGAAAATTTTAAATTATATCACCAAAGAACATTGGTATTCTGGATTGAATTTTACATAATATGTAAACAAGCTTAAGCAAAATGAATACCACAGTACTTAATTACATACAAAGATGAAGAGGTTCGACAAAAATTCTCCAAGATCGAAACTCATTGATTCGAAAATATATTAATGGCAGACAGAATGACGTTCGAATAACCTTTATATGTAAGATTCACAAAGTAATTTTTGGAACTTCTTCTCGTCACTGTTATGAATTCACATAGACGTTCGGACCATCATAACTCATGATCCCAAGGGCCCGAGATAAAAGTAAGGGCTAAAGCTAGACAGGCGGCGGCGGTGCTTTTCTACGCATTTTATTACTGCTCGTAGCGCTGCATTGAGACTCCGCGATGGACCTGCCGTCAGCCTCGTCCCTACGATAGAGTTCGGTATCTCCCTGGAGCCAGTCGGTTGCCTGGGCGCCGTTCCTAGACACGATTTGCTGATGCTCGCCAACCTCCGGACCCACTTCCTCCAGCAGCTTGGAGAGAGAGGGCGCGAGACCGAGACCGAGGTTCCTCTCGTGATAAACCTCGGAGATAGTTGGGGTGAGCTCACGCGTGAGACTCGTGAGGGAGGTCGC
The DNA here is from genome assembly GCF_000503995.2 of Ceratosolen solmsi marchali. Classification (NCBI taxonomy): domain Eukaryota; kingdom Metazoa; phylum Arthropoda; class Insecta; order Hymenoptera; family Agaonidae; genus Ceratosolen; species Ceratosolen solmsi. The sequence goes on along the minus strand of NW_011948416.1, from coordinate 1,586,432 downwards.
CAAACTCCGCGCGTTCCCATGATGATGTTGGTGCGCCATCTCCGGGCTCTGAAGCGCCTCCGGCTTGGTATCCGCTCCAGGCACCGGCTGGGGCGGTTTCCTCGGCGCCGTTCCACTGCTTCCAAGCTCCGTACGTACGCTCAGACGCTCGAGGACGGTTGCTGGCACAGCGGGCAAAGGCTGGCGGCGCAAAATTGTGTTGTGACCGCTATCCCAGTCGGTTAGCGAGCCACTAGAGCTCGAACCTGGACGCTGGCTCATGCACTGATCCGGGTAGAGCTTGCGGATGCGTGCCTGGTGATTAAGGTTAAGCGCAGCCGGGGAGCTCCGGGTGAAACTTTCGCTTGGCTCGTCTGCGGAACAATCGTTATTATAGCTTTATCAAGGTTCTATAGTTTTGGGACGCGCGCAAGTACAACGCCTGACTTGGCAAACTTGTAATGCTAAATACTTTCGATCGTCAGCAGACATTGTCTATTTTTCAAATGTGCCGCAATGTAGTTTAAGCGATGACATTCAGTTAATTGAATACCATTTTACAAATGTAGATTAATGGTTTCTAATTTATAAAACAGTTGGTCGTGATTTAGTTAAATTTGCGGTTACAACACGACATGTAATGACTATAATCAAATTTTTATTAGACTACGATTGTTTATGGTCAAATAAGTAAGTTAAAATGAGTGAAAAAGCTCGTGAATGATGTATAGTATTATAATTCTATTGCAATATTATGTACCCATAATATTTAAATCTAAACATTAACAACGAAAATGTTTTACGAGTTATAAGAGTAGCGTGCTTATAGGACAAACGATACTTTATTATAAATTTCTAACTGTCGTGAACATTATAACAATTTACACCGGCAAGAATATATATTGAAACTATCGATATTAAAACGTTGTATGAGAAAATAATAAATATATTAGTAAATATACGTATACGTTAATAGGCTTCGGTATAGCTAATCTATTAGATAGAGATTCAATTTACAACGCATGCAAATTATTTAAATTATAATTTATATATATATATATATATATATATATATATATATTAATAATGGTTCATAAGGACTTGGTGCTCACCTTCGCGATTTTGGCAATTTAAACGAGAAATAGGCGTTTCCATGGTCTTTCCATCGGGTTCTCCGCGATGTTTTACGTAACTAGCAAAAGCGCCACCCAATCGAGGTCTTTCAGAAAGTCCCCGATCAGTTTGCGTTACAGGAACCAAACTCTCCATTGAGCTACCTGAATCTAAACTAAGACTTTTTGGTGCTTCTTGCGTATCTACAGAAACAAAGAATTATTTTAGCATTAGTATAAATGAGAAAAAAATAATAATGATAAACAATATTTAGATAATAAGAGCAACAGATTCAAATTGTCATTGCATATTCCAAAATACGAGAATTATCGAAATATTTTAATCAAAGTGTGTTTAAAAATGCTTATAATAACCGCTCGATACGAAATCATTACCAAAGAGTGCGAGTAAGGCCTGAAGGGCGAATTGAACGGCTCTTCTCGACGCTTGCTTGCCCGTTCTTAACGTGACTTCCAGCTGACCGACTTCCATAAGATCAAAACCCAAGCTGGCAAAGAGCTCGTGAGATCCAGAGGCCCGCCATACGCACACAGGTAGTTTTACCTCCTGCCCCTCTGTCGCGCAACTGGCTCTTCTCATAGCCGCGATCACGTCTTCCGCTGCCTCAGGCGCCTGTCGTTCAATCGCAAATCAAATCTCTAGTTTAATATAAGTATTGCCTTACTTTTCCAAAAAATTAAATTTTCGTACAATTAATGACATTGGAATGGCAGATTATTCCATATTATAATGAAACAACAGCATCGTAAGTAGATAACGGGCGCATAAAAAAATTGAGCCGTCATTTAGTATTAGCATTTTAATGGGAATCTACATTCAACATTTCTTGGTTAGCTGGGCCGTACCTGTAGCAGTCGAACGAGTGCGTGAAGAGAGGCGTGACCCAGGCCCAGCAGAGCTTGCAAGCTCGCGCTGCATCTCGTCAATCTTTCCTCGGGGTCGCTCTGGGGGAAGAAAACCGAGGGTCGAATGCCGTTACCCGCCGGCTCGAACCTGAAGCCAACGGACATCAGAAGTTCCCGCCATCCCGTGGCCGAACCCACTTTGTTTTCTATACTCTTTTGTGTCGTGTACATGGCATTCTTTTGCCCGCAATGTATTCGCTGCAACGACTTCTCAACGAGATGCAGAGTGACGCGGAGGGCGTCGCGACTCTGCTCCGGTCCACTGCGCAACAGCTCAGCCAAAGCCTGACCCATCAATGCCACCTGAAAGTTTAAAGCGTATCTGACTTTTAACTGCGCATTCCACTTATTTCTATCTAACGGAAACGACGAAATCCGAATAAACCGCCGCCTTTAGCCTGTGTCACGAAAGTGATCGTTAGAAAAAAATAAATAAGGAAGCCACCCACCTTGTTGGACAGCCTCGTGTCGCCACCTAGCAACAGCCAGCCAGCCCAGTTGGCCGGGTGCGCAAAGTGCCTAGTGTGCTGCACGGTCTGCATGGCTTCCGCTAGCGCCCTCGATGCCCTTTGACCCTGCAACATAGCGCTGTAAAAGGCTCGCAGTAATATGCTGCCGGCCGTCGGTGGCACCGGCCACGTGCCGACGAGGACGCATTGAGCTCCGGCGCTCAGCAGAGCCTTCGATAATTGTTGCACACCCCGTGCATTAATGGCAATGCCGGGTGAATCGTTGGCCCAGTGACTGCCGGAGACAACCACGAGACGCGCGGTCAGTCGTTGCAGGTCCGCGCGACAATCCAGTTGGTACTCCGGTTTGTCGCTTGGCTCATCGCATTGCTCCGCCGCCAAGCCGAGGCTCGGATTACTCGTCCAGAAGACGGGCACCGTCAAATGCACGCACTCGGCATCCGGAAGGCCACGCAGTATCGCCGAGCGCGTCGCCTCAACACCTGAGACGTTGATGAATAGGGAAAATGATAGAAATAACAAGAGACGAGAAAAAAAAGATTCGCTTCGTTTCTTTTCAATGTATATAAACACTATGGCACTTTTCGATGAATTATCAAGGCAATAAGTACCACATTGTCCCAATCGGGACTATAGGCTATAATAAATAAATAAATGCAAAATATACGTACCAACTAGAGGCCTCGTTTCAAGCAATTCAGCGACAATACTGGCTTCGGTTTCAGCCGATGAGACGTTCTCGATCCATCCGTACTCCTCGCGTATTTGTTCCGGGATATTCGGATTTCCGGCAACTAAGGCGGCGACCGTCGCGTTACCCTCCGGCGTTGGTGGCTTGGATCGTCGCTTGAGTGCATGTAGTGAGGGTATGACGAGCAGCGAAAATCTTTCGCAAAGATAGTCGTCGCCTAAAATTTAAAAATCACCTGTTACTGTATGTACGTAGAGTGCTTATTTGTCCTACAATGGGTTAAAAAACAATTTCACCGTAACTTGATAAAAATATAATAAAAAAGATAAAAAAAAAGATAAAAATATAAAAATAGATAGTTATGATTTTTAACTCAATATTCAATCATAATACAAAGCCCATTATTGTTTATTTTGTCACAACATATATTATACAAACATAGGTTTGCTATCTCTAAAAATAATATATTCCTAGTGATTTTGATAATACTGGATACGCTGCGTATATTTGTTTATATATCAACCGTATGTTGAGAATATGCAAATTGTTCAAAAAAAAAAAAAAAAAAAACCATTTAAACGAAAAATACCCACTTGGACTGGCTTGGAGTGCAGGCAGCGGTGCTAAATAAAGTGACTCCTCGACTACGAGAATGAGTTCTTTTCTAGGCATTGGTAAAAGGTCCTCGAATGGTGCCAGTAGCAAATCATATAGAGACTGCAGACTTTGAGGTGACTGCCAAATGGGTCCGGGCCTTTGTTGAGCCCAACGTGCGCTACCCGCCCTCGAGCTAACGGAACCCACACTAAAAAGGCTGCTGAGGCTGTAAGAGCTAGCATTGAGATGATGGCCTCGGGTAGGCATTTTAGAAGGACAGCAGCCATCGTCGAGACTCGATGACTCCAAGGTCAACTCGCCCAACAGCAGAGCTTCCCGTGCTTCCATCACGCGTTTCTCGAGACTCGGGCCGTTCGCCAGGCTGCTCGAGTGGAAGCGGAGAACGCCACGACCCGGCGCCAGACACCAGCTGTGCACTTCATTATCCACTTCGCTATGGTTAAGAAAGGAAGTTGTATGGGTGTTAAAGAGAGGCGGAGGTACGACTTTCATATGTAGATTTGGAGGGACAAAAATTAAAACAAATTTTCGCAAGACTTATCGTGGCTTTTTAGTTTCTTAAACTCATATAAAAATTATTAATACTTGACAAAAACTTATTATATTTTACAACTGTGATGAGAATCCTACAAAAATTCTTTAAAGTATTGGTATGAAGTTATGAAGTATAAACATTATTCAATATTATACATAACCCCATGAATGTTAGATAATAAAAATTAATAAATACAAAAGATGAAACGCATTTATTACTAATGTACTCGATATAGGTTTACTACACAACTTAAAAAAAAGTGTGTGTGTGTGTGTGTGTGTGTGTGTGCGCGCGCGCGCGCGCGTGTGAGTATGTATAGGATGTACGTTGTGAAAATTCTCTCTATCAAAATATCAAACTAAAACATATAAGAAGGTGAAAGTAAAAAAAGAAAATGGGAGACGATATTGATATTCAGAACATCTACCTGTAATAAAGAACGATGCCTCGCTGTCTATCAACAATATCGGAATAGTGGATTGCCTCTTCGGTCATGCTCTCTTCTTTTGTTCTTCTAGATCTCTCAGCCCAATTGAGGGCCTCATCTGTACGGCCCAGACTTACAAGGACTTTCTGCAGCATTCGATAAGTTTGTGAAAGAAGCTCGACTTTACTGGTCTGCTGATTATAGCTTGCCGCACAGTTATTGAGAGATTCGAATAAACCAGCGGCCTTCTCCAATTGCTCAACGGATATTGTCGCCTCGCCTGCCTCCCAGTGTACAAGACCCAGTCGATGTCGAAGTCGCGCCGACTCGTCCTGTCGACCTAGACCCTCCCACAGCGACAGTCCTGATTGGAGGTAACTCAATGCACGAGGAAGATCGCCTACTCGAGAATTGCGAATTAATTACAGTAGTCGTTCCTTACAAATAATCAATATATTGTTGACGAGCAACTTTAATAAGTACAAATTAATTAGAAGAATTAAATTTAATGCTCTTTTTATTTAACTTTGGTAGCCTGACAACTTAGGTGTGTTAAAATTATTCTGTTTCTTTTCATTTATATCTGTTATGCTTTGAAAAATTTGTCCAACTGCTTAGCCAAATCTGTAATTTAATTTTATCTAGTTTCAAAGCACCGACCAACTCTATATGTATTTTGTTACACAAATTGTACGATGCAATTTCACACGTGTAAGAATCTTGATTTATAATTAATTTATCTTTGTTGCTATTTAATTGATCGGAGCAAAAGTGAGTATTGCATGTGAGTATTGTAAATTAAGTATTATAAATTAGAAAAACGTAAAGATTAGACTATTAGCAAAAATTTTCTTATCCATTTGGCACTTTGTTTGGCTATAATTTTAAGTATAAATTATTTTTGTATTTAAATAGCGGTCTCTATTTTGACGGTCGACCAGCTTCTACCTTAAAGACACACACAAAGGAATGTAAGAAAGATTCCGTTTTATTGCGAATATAGAGAAAAGCTTCACCGCAGAGATGATGAAGTCGACCAAGACTCGAGAAGGCCGCGGCTCTTGCGACCAAATCAGCTGCAGCTGCCGCGAGGCTAAGCGATTGTTCTTGTAATCTGATAGCCTCCGGCAGCTGTCCGAGGGCCTCCTGGGTGGCGGCTAGGTTGGCGCAGGCCCTAGCCTGCAAATCAGCAGAGTCCAGACTCTCGGCGATCGATAACTCGAGCTGGTGATGCTCGAGCGCCGTATCGGGATCGTCCATGAGGAGGTGGACGGCCCCGAGTCCACTGGCGGCCTCCGCCTCTGCAGCTTTATCACCTAAGCCGCGCGCCAGTGATAATTGATGACTGAGACAACTGACCGCCTGCTCGTGATTAGCCAGGGCCGCGTGTATCCGGCCTGCAAATTTATATTAAAAGTTGCCTTCTTTCACAATGCCAATGCACTTGCAGATCTTGCTTGGTCTACATGCGTACGTGCATTATACATTGGATTGTATATTTATAAATAACGGCTCGTTTCCGTGATGGGCTTGAATTAACAGTTATTCAAATGAATTGATAAAAAGTGCGAATGGGTGCGGTGGCATACCTAAATCGCCGTATGCGGCTCCCCGAGACTCGGGGCTGTCGGCCTCGTGAGCAGCGAGCAGCCTCTTCTCGAAGCAAACAAGTGCCTCCTGATAATTGCCAGAGGCTTCCCTAGCTCTGCCCAGACCTCGGTACGCTCGCTCTTGGTCCTTCACGCTTCGCAATCGTACTGCCGCCGCGAGCTGCTGCTCGTGGCATTTCACGGCTTCCTCGGGATCGCCCAGGGCCTCATAGCAATCGCCAAGATTGCCGAGAGCTCGCGCTCGATCCAGTAGCGCTGTGCCATTCGTAAGTGGCTCGAGGGTCGAGAGCTGCTGCTCGAAGTAGCTAATCGCGTCCTCGTAATGGGCCATATTCAATCTCGCTATTCCCAAATTGCCTGTGCCAAAAAGAATCGTCGTTTTATGAATGGATTACGTCTCGTACTGGTTAAATCTCATACGGTTATAGCTATACGTCATAACCAATTGTCATAAGAGGCAAGCGTAGCGAGCAACGACGAGGAACCGCATCCAGCTATTACAAAATCAAGCTGTATTTACGCAATGGTGGATCGAAACCCTCGATTATGATGGCATTGTTAGCCGCGCGAAATCCCAAGGACCCACTCACCCAGCGCTTGTGCCTCGACGCCTGAATCACCGAGCTCTCTGGCTCTTTCCAATTGCTCCTGGTAACACTTGACGGCATGCGTGTATTGACCGAGCGCCATGTGCACGGCACCGAGGTTACCGTGGGCGCCTCCTGGCGTAACGTTAGCTCCTGCGTGTGAAAGCCGAGGGCTTTGTCGAGATTACGAGTCGCGCGATGAGCGACACCCAAGGCCCCGTAGGCCGCGGCTTCGAGACTCCGGTCGGACGCCTGGCGTGCAAGGCTCAGTTGCCGTTGATGCATCTTAATAGCCTCCTCTGCCTCGCCAAAGCGTAGCAGGCAATCGCCAATGTTACCCAGAGCCCTGAATTTGCCCGCCACGTGTTTCGTCATATGAGCTATGGCTATTAATAGAAGTCGTGCGATTAACTTTCTCCAGGAACGAAAAAAAAAAGAAAAAAAACCGCTCACTCACGCACACATACCTAAATAATACTTTTGGCACTCCAAAGCTGTGTCGAGATTACCGAGGGCGAGATGGGCCAGTCCCAAGTTGCAATAGGCCCTTCCCATCCCGGACTTATCTTGCAAATCTTTGGCAAGGGCCAGATCTTGATCGTAATATCTCACAGCCTCGCGGTGATTGCCCAGACAGTAATGTGCATATCCGAGAAAGTGGCAGGCTTTTGCCTCGCCTTCGACATCGTGCAACTCTTGCGACAGCATCAGGTAATTCTCGTAGTAGGGTATGGCTTCGTCGAAACGTCCGCGCGACGACAAACAGTTGGCCAGGTTGAGTAGTGCGCAGGCCTCGCCAGCCGCATCCTTAAGTTCGCGGGCTATTGCTAAATGCGCGCGATAATGACGCAAAGCAGTTTCGTGACCCTGGACCGCTTGGTAGGCGACCGCCAAATTACCATGCGTACTTGCCTCTGAGCTTCTGTCATTCACCTGCCAAACAGAAGACAAGTCCGTAATCTAGTCGACTAATTGCTATATTATACATAAAAAAACATGTACTTTATGAAAGCCCTAAGAGTCGCTTAAGAGATGGGAATGGCACAAGTGTGCCGAAAAAAAAAACAAAAAAACCAGAGAGAGAATAAACAACGACAAACGGGTAAACGTATACTCGTTCAATTTTCTATTCAATTTACCGAGTTACCCTACATTCGAACTGCTTGTGAAGCTTACATTAGGCCAATATTTCGCTTTTTATCACCTCTTTGCTGATGGTGAGCTCCTGCTTATGATACTTGATGGCCTGTTCGTAATAGCCAAGGGCATTGTAGGCGTTACCGATATTACCGTAGGCTCGACCCATTCCCGCTCTGTCACCTAGGGCACGAGCGATGCCAAGATGCGCCTGGTGCAACTTGAGGGCGGCGTCATGGTCGCCCAGTAATTGATACACAATGCCCAGGTTACTGCAAGCTCGACCTTCCGCGACTTTATCCTTGGTCGTTAGTGCCACGTCGAGTTGCCGCTGATGCCAGAGCTTTGCCTGCTGCAAGTCGCCTGTAGGAATAGTCACGCGCCCGATCAATACAACGCGTTCTCGCTTATGTAAATATTTAAATAATTATTTTCTTATTGCACTGGCAAACGAACGGACATTGCGGTATTAGTCAAAAGAAATTATGACGAAAGAAAATGGAATATAAATTGTCTAAGTTGTTGAGATAAGTATTAAATGAAGAATACATACTATTTTTATTCGTTTTAATACTTTACAGCATTGATAGAGATTTTTTGGTTTTTCATTATTTTCTCTTTCATACCGTGAGAAATATGAATGAACCAAACTCATGTAAAAAATAAAAATCTATTGAACAAATGAAGATAAATCGACGAGTTCTTTTTATACATCCAACGCCATTAAAAAAAAAAAAAAAAAAAAAAACCTATAGCCGAGAAAAATATAAAACAATTAATGATAATTGAAGTTTACCAGCGCATCGAGCCGCGTGTCCCAGACCGGCGTACGCCCTCGTTTCAATGGCTTTGTCGTTTAGCTCTTGTGCGATTCGAAGAACATTCTCGTGATAAGTCATGGCCTGTCCGAAATTCCTTCTATAATGGTGCGATGATCCTAAATTACTAAAAGCTCTTGCCTCTTCTACTCTATCGCCTAGTCGACGGGCAATTCTAAGATGTTGAGTGTGACAGTCAACCTGAGAAAAAATTTTTTCGTTCCATTATCATCGATCGCTTAAAACATTATCCGATTGGCTGCTGCTTAATTCATTAATTTTGAAAAACGATTCTTTTAATAATTGAAAAATACCATCGCGTTTAATTCACTACTTTAATCTATATCGATCGATAAGGTTTCGTCGTCTATTTACACTATCGCGTTTATAAACAAATCAAGGGCAATTATACGCCGCTATATAAAAATAGCTACGATACCTACGATGATTTATAAATAAATAAGTATGTAATTCTTAAGCAAGACTATTATATTTTTCATAAACCATACGCATTGTTCTTAAGAACAAGTCTTAACCAAATCGATGAGAAAAAAAATTCATAAAGTAACTTTATTTTAAATAAAAAAACATCGATATTTTTAGCCAATATTCGTAAAGACAGTGATTTTTTGTTTTGTTTTTGTTTTTTTTTTTTTTTTAGAAGTATAGATTCACAAAAGAAAAATTCAACTAACCGCGCTCTCGAACTCGCCCATAGCCAGGTATACCGCGCCGACGTTACCAATCTCCCTGGCCTCCTGCAGTCTATCCCCAATTTGCTTGACAAGCTGGACGCACTGCTTGTGCGAGGCGAGGGCATTGGGCAAGTCGCCGATAGCCGTGTACACGTGTCCGAGACTCGTGAGAGCCGAGGCCGCGGCCTGCGTGTCCTTGCACTTCATGGCGAGCACCAACTGATAGCGATGAGCTGTCAACGCTTCCTTGAAACTACCCTTACTGAAGTAAGCCGAGCCGAGATTACCGTGGGCTCGGCACTCACCTTGCGCGTCGCCCAGTGAACGGGCCACTTCTGCAAAATTTTCACGGCGGTTCTCATTGACGCGTTACGTAATACGGGACAGGTTGTGAAATGAATCGGCGCATGCCTTCTCGTATAAACTGTGACTGTTTCGATCACATCGAGTCAAGGCATTCAGCCATCATTAATTAACATTGAGAGATTCAGCGCTTATTAGCCGTGTACTTTCAGCGCCATACTACACAATAGTACAATTATGTTATTCGACGTTTTGAACAGCCTTAATTACGTAACGAGTGCGTTCGTTTCAACTACGATATTGAAAAATAACAATAGATAATAATAGAAAAATAATGGATCAATATGATGATAACGACATCGATCACGACCACGGTCACACTTTATAAATCATTTTCATTATTATTGAAGTATTAGGTAACCATTAGGAAGGACTAGATATTGATGTAAAAGTACACAAGTTAAATGACATATCCGATTAATTATAAAAATGAGCATTCTCTCGCGCGAATAATATTGCGGACTTTGAATAATATTGCGGAAGGAAAGAAACAATCTGTGTAACATAAATTAGTATCGCTGACCCAAATCCTGCTGCATGTAGCTAATGGCCTTGTCGAGGGAATTGAGAGCCCAGTAGGCGCTTGATAGGGCAGAGAAGACGCTGCCACGGAGCTTGAGGCTGCAAGAGCCGATGGAAAGGGCGGCCTCGAGTACACCAGCGGCGGCCCTGTACTGACCGGCACCCAAGAGTTCCTGGCCCACAACCGATATCACCACGAATGGCGACTCATCGAGTTTCATGGCGCGCAACTGTTGAAACGTCGGCTCAAGGGTTACACGCAGTGGTGACTTCAGTGAGGCCTCGACGAGGCCCGAGAGCAGTTGGCAGTTGTTGGGCTCGCGCCCGAGGCCGATGCTGAAGGCCACGAGGGCCTCGCCGTAACGGCCGAGGCACTGGAGCGCTACACCTTGCCGATAATACGCCTGCAATTCGCAAGAAGATTTCTTCCCTGAGATGACAATTGTCGTGTTCCGAGGCAACGTGTCGTTTTACTTTATCTTTATGGCAATTGATTGGATTTATATAGCCTGTATTTATTAGCGGTAGGTCTGTTTCACGCACAATAATGTTGAAAATTGGTATTTTAATAATATGCTATGTTTCTATTAATACGAGATTTATACATTTGTAGATAAATTATTTGATCGAACAATTCTACAAGTATAAATAAGATTTTAATGATTATAATGTTAAGAATCCCTTGTGAGCAATGCGAATATATATATATATGTATATAAACATATATATATATATATATATATATATATTAGAAGCGAAGGCTCATTGTATAGATGCTACTTCTACATAATGACAATAGTCTGGTCTGCCAATAATTAACTATCAAAGAATTTAAAGTTATTTATATGATATCGTTAAGGTATGTTGGGAACGGTAATATTTTTTATATTATCAGTGTCGTTCTTTTTTTTTCTTTTTTTTTCGGTTTTTGTTCTTTGACCACATATGTAAATTGTATTTAAAGAAAAACTTTGAATTTGTGAAAAAGAAAGAAGAGATATCGGCATTCTATTAATGTGTATAGCAAGGCTCAGTAATAATAATATAATTTGATTAAGACTAATAATTTTTCAAAAACTTTAATAATAGTATAAATCTTCAATTAAAATATTTGAGTAAATACGAACTATAGGAAACTTCTCATATCTGACAAGTTAATAAATTTATGAGAAAAATGATTAATTAGCTTACGGCAGAGAATCAGAACATAATTAAGTCGTATCTTTCGATAAAATCGAGAGTTCTATTATAACTTATGATAAGTACTTAAATAATTAAAAATGTCAGACTATGTCATAAATTGAGTTATTATATTTTACATATCTGGGGCGATACTCGATGTACTTGGTAAACTTAAGTTAAACAATTACTTCACAAAATATTTATTGAATTATTTTCTTTTTGCTTATGAATTGCTAAAATATATGCAATATTAATATAATTTTATAAAATTACGTAAATTGAAAGTATTTGAACAATAAAGTGGATTGCAATTGGGCGAAAGCAGCAGTATAAATTACAAATGAGTATATAAATTTTACAAATAAATGACAATCGTTTCGCTCAACTGCTATTTAGCGTACATTGTGACAGGTATTATTAAAAAATCATGGATAAATATTCGTCAATTAACAATTTCACGTGCAAGCGTATTGATTTCAAGTCATTCAACATACTTTTGGCCATTGGGGACTAAGCTCAGTGGCTCTCACAGCATCTTGTAAGGCTAAAGCAAACATGCCCATCTTGAGGCGAGCTGCGGATCTATTTGAATACAGCACATGGCTCAGAGGATCTAAAGCTAGTGCCTCTGTATATAAAGTAGCAGCTAAAGCGTAGTCTCCATTCTGGCACGCAGCATTGCTTCTGCGTACCGTCTCCAGGAACAGTGTCCGAGATCCGGCAGCCAAGGCCGACGAACCTTCGGGTTCCACCTTAACGTTAAAAAGTTTTTGAATTACTCGCTTACAAAGTCAATATAAGTCATTGATATGCTTAAGATGCACAGCTCAATTTATTCGCAGAAAAAACTGACTCAACTGCTTTTTTAATATACATGTATACTAATTAAAAATGCATAGATGAATTTTTCAGCATAAAATTACAAATTGCTTTAAATATTTTTTTTTTTTTTTTAATTTTTACACTATTTATTTGCTTATTTATTTATTTATTTATTTAATTAATTTTTTTTGTTTTGATAAAGGATCTTTAATGATAAAGGAATTATACTCTTAGTGTATTGTAAAATTAACAATAAGTTGTTTATTATTTACGTATTTCAAATTCAATTGTCATTGTAAAATCGTTAATTTAAAGAGGTTGAAAAAAAAAATCAATAATCATGGAATATGATATTTGCATTCTCAAATAAGCTCGTCTGTAAATATCAATTAATTGTTATTAATAAATTAATTATAAATTAATAAAGTATATGAATACTAAAATCTAAAGTAAAATTAAATGATTAAAAATGATTATTAAAAATGTTGCTAAAATAAAGTAGGTAATGTTAAAAATAAAAGTAACACTAATAATAATAATAATAATTTATTAAAACTAATTATATAAAGATATTTGACCACCAATCCTTCACGTTGTATGATTTAAATTTAAAAATATGCGAAAATCAAAACAAAACATAAACACCCATGAGTTAAAAATAACTTTATTTAAAAATAAAAAACGTCTCGCGTGATAAATAACGAGAAACAGTTTCGAACGTAAGTAATTACTATTCAAAGTGAAAGAAAAAACTTGAAAGTAGAGGACAAATAATACCTCTACGTACTCAAGAACAGCCATTTTTATTCAGGTAAACACAACGAAATAAAAAGACAACAGGTATTTCCATGAAATAAATTTTAAAATGTCGAAGTATAAGCACAACTATATACGTTGGAGCTTAAAAGAGCTAAAGTACAAAATATTATCAGTGATATTGCAAAAGCAAAGTTTAATAAAACAAAAACAAAGGGCTTCATCGGACTAAAACAGGTGTCCATGTATACAAACAAGCGACCGCGCGGTACCAAAGACAAAAAATCGAGGGAGCGGCATTCCCCCGGCTTGAAAAGGACATTGCTGCATTATAAAAGATAACCAGCTATACAAAAGTCATACCTCAGAGATATCCCTATGAGACATTGTTTAAGACGAGCCGGTAGCATGCTTCGGCGTGCTGGGCATTCTGCCTCCTAACGTTCCATTATCCTTCTCTTTCTTTCACTTCCCTTTGCTTCCCTTTACTTCCCTTCAGTCTTCCTTCGAATCTCAGCCACCTTGAACTGCACATATATATTGCTCGACCCAAAAATCTTTCCGCAGCTTCCGAACGGGAAGACGATAAGTTTTCAGGGCGCGCACACATGTACGCTCGCAAGCGTGAATCAGCTCACCTCGATCTTTCACGGAGTACCATGGAGCATTTGGGAGTACCAAGGAGTATGTATGCACTCTTCTCGCGCAGCATCCGAGCGCGAAAAAAGAACGTAAACGAGTACGGAGAACAAGTAGCTCTCCACGTCGTCCACTTTTCACTCTCTTTTCGCGCGCGACCTGCGATCAGAGTAATGCACTCTCTATCCTTCTCCGCATCTCCCTCCCGCCCTACTCGCTTATCTCCCCACCCCCTACCAACCAATAACCCCCTCTTACTCTCTCGCCTTCACTCCCTCACTCACTCACTCACTCACTCACTCTCTCTCTCTCTCTCTCTCTCTCTATCTATCTATCTATCTATCTATTTATCTATTTTTCAAATGCTGTATGCCGCGCTAAAAAAATCTTTGCCATGCTATTGTAAACTTGGTAGAAATGCGAAAACGAAACTCGTGGTTCGACGCAAATGCGCGCGCGCGCTTCTTTTATAAATATATACGCATGCACGCGCTTACCGATAAGTTTGTTTTCGATGGTGCGAGTATAAATCAAACCGATTAAAGAGCGAGAGAGAGAGAGAGAGAGAGAGAATACGCGTACTAGAGAGAAGGAACGCTAGAAAAATAGAGAGACTGAGAGAGGGTGAAAGTGAGGCACGATGAGTACTGGCAGCGATGGTTAGGGGCAGAGAAGGGAGAGAAATGGAGGTATACGGTTCAGTTACATGAGACGAAGAAGGAGTAAGAGAGAGAGAGAGAGAGAAAGAGAGAGAGAGAGAGCGCGCGAGCGAGCGAGCAAGTAAAAGAAGGGCGAGAGGAGGAAGGCACCCACTGCTGCATTCCTCAGGTACAGCCATCTTGGAATGTGACCCCGAGTTCCCCCTTCGGGCCCAGAACGAGCGAGCGGCCTAATACCATAGTGGGGGAAACACTGGGGCACCTGCGCCTCGCGACATGGGCCCGTTCTCATCGCTCTCTCTCTCTCACACACACACACACACACACACTGTATCTCCCTCTTCCTAAGCTCTCTCTTACACTCATCGGCAATAAGGATAGGATCGAAACGCTCATTATGATTATGTTTAACCCTTTTTCCGCGGAGTAGCAGCAGCAGCTATGTGCTCGGAATGTTACATATTTCTCTGAGAAATTATAGCACTCATGATAACATTGCCTCTTCGGAATTTAATGACAAATTACTAATAGAGTAGAAATAAATTATGTTTCTTTCAAATTATTAATGTAACTTCATATACATTTCCTACATTAAGTATTTTTTAATATCTTTCATAATTATAATAAAAAATAATAAAAAGCACAGCTTTTTAAATTCTGTGTATCTCTGTTACAAGTAGTGTTGTATATACTTATTCTTTATAACTTTCATTATTAAAATATTTTCATTCTTTTTCATATTTCTACTCCAAATTCATTTGTTTATAATTTATGCTAAATAAATACTCTCCTTACAAAATTTTATACCCATACATTGTATGTTTCTAACCAGAATTTTTTAACGTAAATTTAGTTCATAAAGCACAATGCGTTACACAAATATGAACAAAAAATAATTGTTCTTGGAAAAATAACATTTTTTATTTTAATATCTTTATCATGTATAAAAAAAATAAATAAATTATTATTTTGTTTTAGTAAAGGACAATTTTATTTTTATCAAAATTAAAATATAAGAAATTTGGTAAAACCAACAATTTTAATTTTAATAATACAACGTTGCAAGTATCATGTTACTAATTAGACATTTTTACAATTTTACACGATGTAGCAACACCAGTACTGGACATGTTTATTCATTTTTAGAAAATTTTTCAAATAATTAGTTGTAAAACGGTAAGTTATGATAAATTAAACAATGTAATATACTATAATCTAAAAATGTGATTCACTAATTTATAAAATTAATACAGTTTTACTTCACTTTAGAATTTAATATAATTACTTATAAGTTTCAGTTAAGCTGGCTATAAAGGTATTTGATAATATTTGATAAACTAAATATATTTATGATTCTGCAATTAATATGTTAATATGATATTATATATAAATAATATTAGTAGACTAATAGTACATTGTTTTAAATACTAAAATTATTTACATACTCTATACCATTTTTTTTTATTTTCAATATTTTTAATGAAAATTGTTAATGTTATTTCATAAATACATTTTTTAAATTTTTTATAAAATTTTCTGATATTATTGATAACGTAATGGAATTTATAACTATCATTCTATAAATTATTATGCACTTTTATATACTTCCCTCTCTTTACGATATTAAAATGAGAAATTATAATCTTCTTATGTATAAAATCAGGTAACTAATACTAATGGTCTTTTTTTGTAATTAAATAATTTGTTTTGATAAATGATTGAAAAGAACATTTTTATGAAACTGACCTTATACAAATATATATAAATTCTGACTTTAATATCATGATTGATAATGCAATATATATTGAAAATATTTATAAATGATAATCGCAAAAAAATTATTACAAATTAACAATTAATACGTAATAATAATGCTAAAAAAATTTAGCCGACTTCTTAGTCAACTGTGCTAGAAAAGAGATTCAATAAGCATCTAACATCTAAATACTGTAAAAAAGTAAAATCATTTTACTGATCCAATCTCGATAATTCATTTAATAAGTTCTAATATCAATTTGCTTATTGCTTATAAAGAGTATAACGATCTGTGAATATAATGGCAAAACATCTATGAATAGTTCAGGATAACGATTAGGTAGTTAATAAAAGATAAGTGTAAATATTATATATTTAAATTGATAATCAAAATTATCATAAATCATTTAGAAAATAAACTAGTAATATGCTTATTTCAAACAGATTTTTGAGATTTTAGAGATTTGAGAAATTTTAGAGTTTTTTAGAGGTGAAATAATCGTTCATCCGAATTTCTAATAAAAGAGTACCCGTCAAAAATTACATAAGAATATTTAACATTTAATAAACATTTAATAAACTACATAGAATTCCCAATCTTTTTCATATAAGTTCTTTTTGAACATTTTTAACTAAATGATTATTTTTCAAAATTATTACAAATCCAAATTTATCTTTGATCGTGTATGCCATTTCATTTATATATATATATATATATTTATTTATTTATTTAAATCTGTTCAACATCTGTTATTTAAATGCGTACAAAAATTAAATGCAATATCAATTATCAATTTAAAATTTCGATTTTTTTAAATCGAATTTATTCGAAACTTAAATGTTTCAATTTTATTTTTAATTTTTTTATTGTATTTATTATAAATAAATGGAAATTTATTTATAAAATTTCATTTGTTTTTACGAATATTACATTCATTCAAATTCACCAAATTAAATTGTTTGTTCAAGATTATGATGTATAAAGTTTTTATTATAGATTATATTAAAGTTTTATATATTAAAGTTTATAATATAGATTCCATATATCAAGATATGTATTTAAATTAATATATAATTAGTGATATAATAATTTATATATAAAAATTAATATTCTTTCTATCAATGAATTCTTTTTAGATGTTTTAAGTTTATATTCAGGTTGTCACTATATTTTAAATTATTCTCAATGCTTAAATATTATTTTATCTTATATTTTGTTATAAATAATATAATATGTTAATCATAACACAATTCTTTTAATTCACTTATGTTAAGTAGCAATAGTATTATATAGTTAAGTAGGTAGAGTATAGTATTCTGTATGTATTAAAGGAACCTTATTTTCAACATTACATATTGATTTATGTGTATATTTTTATTCTAACATAAGTTTATATGTTCAAAAAATTCAGATATCTAAATGACATCTCATTATTGTAAATTTAATAAGCATCATATAAATTATGTTACATATAAAAAATTTTTTAAACTAATTTGAAATAATATACTGTTGACAATTTTCAGATTTCATTGTAAATAATTTTTTTATTCCAATAAAATTGCTTCTGTAATTTCATATTTTTCTGTTTTATAATTGGAAACAACTTTACTATCAAGATGATTTCAAAATGCTTCGTTCACAATGTTTCTAACAGTATTTTATTTATATTTATTAAAAAAAAACAAAACTATGAATATAATGTACATTCTTTTTATTTTATACTCTTTATTTTTTTATCAGATTTGTTCATAGCAATTGAAAATAATATTTGTACCTGTTTTTTACAAACTCATTTTTAATTCAATGCAAAGTAAAATCGTCATATCTAACTTTCAATGTTATCAGTAACCTAAAATGACTAATTTTTATTTTTCTCTATTAAACATAAAATCTTAATTTCAAAAATGTTTTTGCATTAAGTACGAGAAATTATAGAACGAATATTAAAAAATATGAAATAAGATTCAGCCAATTTAATTATTCAATATGTGGAATAAGATTTACAAAATTGTATATTAAATACAATGTAAATACAAATTAAATAAAAATTCTTATTAAATTTTATTTACAAAAGTACTTAATGTATAATACAAATGTTTCATAGAGTAAAATAAAAACTTGACATTGTTTTAGACACAATTAAATGAATATTATTCAAATAATTTAAAATTATTTATCACTGTAATATATTAGTTTTGATTGTTTAATATTATATATTGTTCGAAATTTGAATCCCTATATTTACTATCTATATTGTCAATTATGATTAATAAGTTAAAAAATCTTGTGATTAAATTTTAGTATAATTTATTTTATAATTAATAAAGATATACATTGTGGGCTTGTAGAAATTTGTGTAGAAATATGTTTATAATAGTGTTTTTATTTTTACAATCTTACAAAATCCTTTATTTCTTTAGATTTACATTAAGAATAATATACTACTTATACAAAAGTTTATTTAATTATACACAATTTTTTTAATTTTATTCTAATTATTTTCAGTTAGAAAAATACATATAACAAATAAATGTATGCATTTTCATAAAATAAATCAATTTTCTTATTCGTTTAATATTATTATTGAAATATCATATATTATTATAATATAATATAATGAATACTATAATGCACAAGATATTAATTTATAAAATTAAGTCAATGCAACGAATTAATTCTTAAGTGAAACGATATCAATTAAAACGTTATTCTATAAAGTAATAATTTATCCTATTTGCATTTAATTTATTATGTATTCACAAAATTTACTGTACTCTTAGTATATATCTACACTATTACATTATCTGAACAATTTAGAAATTCACTTAATTGCTTGATAAATTTATATTTTCAATACTCCTTTAATTAGAAAGAATTATCTAATGCAAATTATTTTAATTCTTTTATTTTTGAGTTATTACACATAGTTAATTTTATTATTGTAACAATATATTGTAATTACAAACATCTTTTGAATATATTGAAACTTTCCTCAAAAATAAAAGATTAGTATTAATTTCTCTTGTAAATATTAACTACATATTTACATATAAAAATTTATAACACTTAGATAAGATAATAATTATCACTAAGATTATTAAAGGAAAAATAGTATTTGTAAAACAGAACTTTGATATAATTTTTAAGAAATATTTTCAAAACCTCTCAAATAGTATAAATAAATATTATACTACAATCAACTCATTAATGAAAATGTAAGTTGGGTACAAATAAAATAGTATATTTTGTTGAATCCATTTGTTCAATCAGTAAAGTAACTCTTTACCCATATACCCATTAACTCATCTTGCTTCTCTAAAAATTGAGTTGACATAGTTCGTTTTAATCTGGTTTGGAGATTCAGTGGGGAATGTGAAGATCACGATAAGAAAGGAACCACAAGATCTTCTTTATGTTCAACTTGAATTTCATTCAATGCTATCACAGCTTTGTGTATAAAATCTGTGATCTGTGAAATAAAAATATTATTTATTATTGCATAAATATCTATAAAGGAAATTATATAAAACATACACCACGGTGCAAACACATACGCACACATGTCATATAAAACTTACAAGTTCTTTATCACAGTGAATTATAGGCTCAGAGGCAAGAACTCTTTCTGGTGCTGGTATATCTCTAAGTATACAATAAGAGATATCTGGTACTTTAATTCCAACAGTCTCTATTCGTTTTGCATAAGCTCTTGATCTTTCTAAATATTCATGTTGTTCTAAGTTATGAGAATCTAAAGCTCCAACATCTATTATATTCCTGCATGTTGAATATTGTAATATATATTATTTAACAATATCTAAAACTATTTCTTATTAATATAATTATTTAGGCTTCTCACTATATTATTTAACTATAATATGGCTTAAATATGAAAAAAATATTATATAAATAACTTACGCTGCCGTTTCATGAAGAATTCTATTAAGTGCGCTTTGCTCATCTGTTTTTTTTGGTACCGAACTTGCATATTGATTCACATAATCATCGCTGCAATATCAACAAATGATATATGTGCTTATAATAATTGTTTATAATTTTAAATAACAAACCTATGAACTCTTGGTATATTAGTATTATTACTAACAGGATCCACAAGTAAATGTGTACGTTCATTAACTTCACCACTCTAAAAATAAAAAAATTAAAACATAATATATTTGCCATAAATTTAAAAGATTCTTTAAAAATAAATTTCGGAGAAGTGTTTATGATTAATTTGAACTTAGATACACTAATTTTACCATACAAGCATATCTTATAAGCATCGATAAGATAGTGTATGAAATCATGAGTAAAGCCAGTTAGAATATTTTTTATAATTGATAAAAGAAAATACCGCGTTTACCTGATGGCTGTTGTCCTCTTTACAGAAACTATAGCAGCACCCCATTTTGAAAAAAAATATATAAAACTTCTTAGAATTGTGAAAATTGAATAATAATAGAATGGAAAATCTTTAAAAAGTCATATTTTTTTGTTTGAATTGTTCACTATCTAGATAAATAACAATGTCAGGACGTTAAATCAGCTGTCGTGACTTCCATAGGCAAAAAATAAACTGCTTGTACATTAAAAGTATGAAGCTATAGATAATTCTCTGGCAAAAGCTTTGAAAAATGCTCGATTCATCCAAATGGTGACGAATTTCTCGTCAAATTCTAACAATTACACGTCAGTTGCCTGAGAATCGTAAATACATTAAAAAAATTATATTAATTAAAGGAAAAATTAAAAAATAATTTTCTATAATAATATAAAAATTACTATACATATTAGATAATAATTTATAATAATTCTTACAAATACATCTTATAAATTATTTTACGGTATTTATTGATAATTTAAATTTAAATTTCCAATTCTAAGCTATTATATTTAATAAAGAATAAAATTAAATATACAATGTATTTTTTGAAATTTGGAAAATAAGAGATATCAGATTTCATTTCCGATATATCCCTACTTCTATCTTCCAATGAAATTTTCTCCCGCGGTTAGATTAATTAATCTAAAATATACAGCAAATGAAAATTTGGTCACATAAGAAGTATAGCATAGTCATTGGATATTAAAGTAAATAGCATAAAACCGTATAAAAGTGATACGATTCTTATAAGAAGTTCTATGTATATGAAGCAAGCAAGGCTTGTCGACTCCAAAATAAGTGCAAATTAATTCTCGTAAAAAATCTAAAAATAATTTTTACGTTTATTGATGTGTGTATTAAATTTCTGTATAAGGTCGAGTAAAGAAGGTTATAGATCTTCAATTTAAATAAATTAAAAATATATTCAAGTTTTTTCAATTACACTCATTTTATTAATTTCATTATATTTATCAAGATTATCGCCAAACTAATAACTATATATAAATTTATGCATATAATATATATATATATATATATATATATATATATATATATACGTATATATGTATGTATAAATAGGTATTGAATAATTATAAAATAATAACCGATAGACACTTCTTGGAGCAATGACCAGATGTTACAGCATAAAACTATTACCTTTATATATAAACAATAATATTCAGGTAAAATGACATATAAAACATAACAGATAAGTTACTTAAATAGTTTATTTAATAATTTCATTAATTAAAAAGTTTTAATAAATCATTATTTCCATAAGTACTAAATATTATTTAAAAATATTGCGTTAACCATGTTTTTTCATGACCAAATATCATTCCATGAGGTTTGTATAATTTATAAAATATATTTTGTAATACATTGTTTGAATACAGTGAAAATTGAAGGAGCTATAAATATTACTGAATTATAAATTGAATATAAAATAAGTTAGTATTATAATTAATATTATTTAAAACTATTTGTATTAAATTGTAATATTAAATTTCAGTGGTTATTAATAATTTAAATTTAATTTTCAGATTGATATGGGATATATTTATGCTCAAAATACTAAATGGATACCATCACTCTAGAACTTAGATCTCAATTGCGTTCTCTTAATGCATACATTTCTTTAATAAACAATATTGATGTTTCAAGAATTAAAGTTAAATTACTAGAAAATGCTATAGAAATTCAAATTGAAGATGAAACATATAATCTGCCATTATGTGGTGTTAAATTATTACCATCTTCGCTCTCGTCACTAGGAATAACGAATCGTTGGATATTTTTTCGTATTCAAACACAGCCAAATTCTATTTATGGCACTTTTGAAACTGAACTTATCAACTCTGAGAATAAATCAACGAATTTTTTAAATATTACAAACAAAGTTAAATTACCTCCACAAAATGTAAATTGTAAATTAATTTGTATCTGTTGTAAAAATGAAGTTACAAAGACCATTTGTTTTCAAAGAATTCTGCCACTACCAAGTGTTGACTGTGATCCACAAGAGTGGTTTTGCTGCAAGCATAGTAACGACGAACCCTTTTCACTAAATCCAGGAGAATCGGATTTATTTTATTCTATTAACTATTCTATTTTCAATAAAAACATTTTTAAGGAAAATTTGAAATTACGAAAACTTTTGATTCATTGCAGTCGATGTTTCACCATTTTGGGTTCATCAAATTATAAAAATTTGAAAAGTATTAAAATCTGGAATTGTTGCATAGAATACAAAATTTCCAATAATAATACTATTCTTAAAGGAGTACCTCCGTTAACCGACTTTTTATCAACTATTAAGCATACAGCTGAACTTATTACTGGTGAGAAAATACTCCTAGAAGCTCAAGATGTTAATAGTATTCATTACATTTTATTGAGACCTATGGAAGCTAAATTAAATCTGTTTACCGAAGAAAAATTAAATTCCAAAAATCAAATTTTGAATTTAAATTCTTCATTTGTTGTAAAAATATTATATAAATATGGTGAGAGTAATAAAACAACAAAACACAATGATCCAGATATTAAATATTGTGAATTAGCTCTACCTAGTATTTTGGCTGGAATGGACCAACTTGTGAATTCAAGTATAAGATTTCCTCCAGTTTACAGAAAGGCAGATGATTTTTATATTGGTTACTTACCAATGTAATTCGTTGTGTAAATATAATATAAAGTACGGCTATGCCAAGTACTCGCTTCATAAATATTATAACGACAAATTCTCCTTTACATTTTATAATTCAATCATGACAAATTTTTAATATACATATTAAAATATGAAAAATTTGAATATAAAAATATAAAGACAAAATATAAATGTTTTAATTAATTTCAAAAAATTTTTTTTATTTTAATTATTTAAAATATGCAGTGCTTAAATTATATTTTCAAATTATAATTGCATATTAAAATGTAAATATCTGTAAAGAAAGAAATGAACAATTGTAAGAGAAATAAATATTTTATTATCTTTTTGCAATCATCGTTTCGAGTAATTTATTTCTAAAAAAAATCATGTACAACTCATTATGACTGTTAACATTTTATTAAAATTGTACTCTATACAGTTTGATTCTTAAGTATAAGTCTAATTTTTGTCGAGTGTTTATCAACATACATTAAAAAACTTTTCATTCTTGTTATACATACTATAGACATGCAAATTGCTTTACAAGATAATAGTACGACTATCAACGAAAACAATGTTTAAAATTGAGTGAAAATTTACATATACTGGCATTGAAGTCCTATAATTTATATTCTAATTTCTAATGTACATGATCGTTTCGTGAACTTTTTATTGACCTCATTATGAGGAATAACATATTCAATTTTTATTTTTCTATTAAAACCTTAATATATTAAAAATTATTTTATTACCTAACAAGATTCATAAATTAATTGAAAATAAATCATCAAATACAATCATTATTATAATTATTAAATACTTATCACTTAAAGCATTCATTCCCAAACAATGTTCACCTTCAATTACTTAAAATGCACTTTTTATCATTTCAAACGCATTCTATGTAAAACAGATTTCATGTTTTTTGATTACATGATTATTATCAAATTTTACATTTAAACTATTTTCTTACATATGATGAAATAAATAAATAAGAAATAAATACATGTACTATGAATTTTTATAAAATAACTTTGGGCTAATAATACACAACTATTTTTTTAAAGAAATTTATGGAGAAATTGATGAATTTATTATATTTATAATTTCCTAAATAAATTAGTATTTTAAGAATAATTTATGGCGTTACTGAATTAATACAAGCTCCGATCGAGAGGAATGTTAACACACAAACGCATATTTCCATTATTATATTTGAAAATATAGCACAAAATCGGAAAAGCCTTTTCACTCTTATCTGAGCTCTTTATTTATGGGAAAAAAAAAATAAAAAAATATCAATATGAATTTAATAGAAAATATTTTGTAGCGTTTTTTTGTCTATTTAATTGAAGGCCACTTGGATAGATTCGATCAACAATCGCATTTATAACTGCCAAGCGAAGTAAGAATTTTGGTGTCAACTTAATTTTTTTGTTTTCGAACATTTAAAATTTTGCGTTGTCATATCTCGTGCTACCAGAACAATTTGAGTTACATCAGAATTATTTGAGTTACATTTTAGTACACAGAAGCAAACGAAATTACATATTATTTAGTGGAATTTAAATTTTTTAATTTTAATAATTTTTAATAAATTAACAAATAACACTAGATTAAATAAAACAAAACCACGTTAACCAAACATTTTCCATTCTTTGTTGATGATGTATGGTATGAGAAAGTTTATTCAAAATTTTAAGCAATTATGGATGACTAGTGTGTGAGTAGGATAAAATAACATATCTGATAATACGAATATTACAGATATATTTCAACAACAGCTGTGAGAAACAAAAAATTAGTCACATTTTGATATTGAGTCCAGTCAAACGCAAACCTAAATTAATGTTACCATATGATTTTCATTGTACAAGAAATGTAGTCAAATATGCACCATCATTAAGAATTGCGAACAACAAATAGAAAAATAATAAAGACATAATATTTCCATTTGTCATTAATATGAAACAATATAAAAGGCAGAAATAATTTTAAAACATTCATACGGAATATTTAATTTATACTGCAAAATAATAGAACCATTTTTTTCAGTATGAATGGTAATAATAAATAGTATATTAATTATTTCACATAAAAAAAAGTTTTTTTATAAAAATAAACATAATGTGGATTATGCCATCAAAGAATTTAAAAAAAAATTTTGTCTTTGGATAGATAAAAGCTCGAGTGCATAACAATGTAGCCAATTTAGGGAAATAAAAACCATTAGTCACAATCTAATTATAAAAAAATCTTAAAAAATAGGTTTATTATTTAATGTATTGTATATTTAAACCGGTGCATAAGGCAATTATAAGATAGTAGATTGATTAGAAATTTATTTTTTAAGGATACTTTTAATAAAAGAATTTATATAAAATCCTAGATATTAATATTGTAATTTATGGACATTGAATATAAAGATTAAAAACAGTTTTGAAAGAAAATTTTGTAATAATAACTTATTGAATTCATAATGTATGATAATAAATCTAACAAACATTCATCATAATTTATTAAGATTAATTAAACTAAAAAGACGGTTTTCACGAAAAATTGTACTTTTATCATCACATTCAGTTTAATAAGAAGCTCCTAAAATTTTGATAACATTAACAAAAAGAATTTATTTATTTATTTATGTCAGGATATTAAATTAAAACATATACAGCGACTCTAGTTTTAATAAAACAAAATGGCATTTCTAAAATCAATAATAAAATAGAATAAAACTTGAGCATATTATAGAACCTATGGCACACTCGAAATGTGAAACCAATAATACTATAATTATATTACTACATTCGCTTTTTAATTATCTTTTTTATGAAGAATTTGTTCATCTTATTATTGTATTGTTCATCTTAATATTGTAACGCATTCTATAGATTTTTAACGAGAATAATTTAAATGAATAATTTTAAGAATTCAATATGTTTAACAAAGTTCGTTTATTTGAAAAATTATAACAGTAAATAACGATTTAGAAAGAAAGTATATAAATAAGATGAGATCACATTTTTAAAAATATATTTTGTAAGTGCGCTTTTGAAGTAATGATTAAAATTTATAAATCCTAACTTCTAACAAAGCATATAAAGTATACCTGCAAATAAGGTTTCTTTCTCCTTTTCTTTCTATTCTTTCTCTACTTATCTCTCTTTCGTTTACATTTACAAAATGTAAGTACAAAAATGTAAAGAGATTAGTTAGATATAATAATGGTGTTTGTCACATGTACAAACTTTTTAACAATAGATAATGCAATGAAGACTGAGGAGGTAAAGGAAGTATAATCTATGTGATTTCCTAATAAAATATACGTATTGCATAGGTCATTAAATTTGTAAAATCCGATTTATAGATGTATTTTAACGAGTTTTCATTTTCATTCATTTAAGGAGATGTGAAACGTCGAAATAAATTTTATACTATTTACACTTAAGTAAGTTAAAAACTTAGAGAAGAATGCTGAATACCATTAGCGAATGTCTCTTTCATTACGATGAATTTTTTATTTATTCGAAAAATAATAGCTTTAACTAATTTAGACTAGATTCTCAGAATTGTTAAGCTGTATTAATTCATAAGTTTATTCAATGCTAAATATTTTTATTATATCCAATCCAAATTGAAATAAACAGAAATTAATAATAGTTTTAAAAGCTATAAAATCTCATATAAATTACAAAAAATCATTACAAAAAGTAATAATTTATAACTTCCTAATTATAATAATTAACATCTTATTATTTTTAAATTTATGTTATCACAAAACGATGTACTGGTTTTCTTTTAACTTTTCAATTATAAAATGTTAGAAAAAAGAATCATTACTTCAAAGCTACTTAATCGATGATAAAGCACTTTCACATCTCCTTAGCAGCTTTAGACATCGCAATCTTGCAATGTAAATAATGTTTGTAATAATTATTACTGTGCGCGATTAGAAAATATATGAATGTTTTCTTCTCATATGCTCGCTGTTGTAAATGTATTTATTGCACTATCGACACTTGTAGTAGCTACTGTTTCAGTCACTCGTAATCTCGATTCTAGCGGATTTACGTATACCCACACGCCGTCTTTGGTTTCCTTAAACAACTGTAAATAAAATTTTTTGAATTCGATCATCATGAAATCATATGTAATTTGTAATGTTATCGATGTATTTTAACTACGTACAATTAAAATCTACGTTGAATTAAATTTAATGTCGCATAATTAATTCTATTAAATAGAGGTAAAAGAATTAAAGAAAAGAATAATAATTATTAATAAATTAGAAAACGAAAGGGCAGAAAGTCCAATTTTTTTTAATTCATTTCAATATTTCCATTGAAATAAAAAATGCAATACAATTTTAAAAATGGCCTCCCACCTTTGTTTGCCATCCGATGCTATTTTCTTTGCGATATCGCACGTCTTCGCGCTGTCTTTGTTCGATTGCGCATTTAGCAGCCGTTGCCTTATCCATGTCATTGATGCGTAGTCCCATTGTTACTTCACGCCATATCTTACGTGACTCCTCGTCGTCCTGCTCACTCATTGGTTTAACCATCTTTTTCTCTATCCTCTGCTCTCGGACATCCGCGAATATTTCGATTCTCTGTAAACGAAAATATAATTTTGAATATTTCATTTACCATGATGCGATTAAAGTATTCGCTCAATTACTTTATACATCAATTACGCACACACACACACACGCACACACGCGCGCACACACACACACACACACACACACGCACACACACTGTGAACGTTCATTAATTTATAAATTATTTTTAATAATTAAGGAAAGTCAATTTTTTTCAATTTTATTCAACGCCCATCATATAAATATTTGCTTTTACACGCACACACACGCGAAGGCCGTATCAAATTTCATTATTAAATCATTCATGCCTTTGAAGAAAAAGAAAATATTTACTTCAAGTTCCTCAAGTAAATTTCATTCATGTTTCTTTATTTTATTTATCTTTGTCATCTTTGTCGTATTCTATCGTTAAAATAATTCTCTTAATTTAACTATTGTAACTCGAATCGAAATTTTCGATTGCGTTGACATTCGCATCCGAGACACTAATAATAAGTAATTTTATCGTATTCTAAACTTCCATAAACTTATTCCCTTCTTAGAGAGAGGTTTTTTGTTTGTTTAACAAAATAGCAACAAATATTAAATTAAAAATGAAATTTTTTTTTTATTTTAAAGGAATTTTAAATTATGTCAAATCGTTCAGAACAAAAATATATACGTCTGTTTCTCTCATTACAACAATTATAAACTTATAAATTCAAAAATTCAAAACTTATTAGATAGACTTATATTTTTGAAAAATAGCTAAAAATTATAATTCAATCTCATGATAATTTTTTTCCCAAAACCTTCAAATGCTTGTAAGCCTTAAATTAACTTTAAACATAATGCCGAACAAATGTGAAGAATCCTCGATGTATGCATGCATATAAATTTCAAGAAAATTTCACTCGGTAAAATATGAGGATCGAGAGCATATACTACATACACCATCGGCCCATTTTGCCTCCATGGCACCGCTCCAGTCTCCATTAATCGAAAGGAAAGGTTTCTTGTCGATGGGCCCGCTTATTTGGCAGGTAATTCGATTACGCTTGCCGCCATAGAAAGGCTTGGTAAGAAAATCAATGGTTGCGTGATAACCGGTCTGGGCGCAGCTGATGGTCGTCGCGCCGCCCAGCTCGATCCACGGCACCGTGAGAATGGATCTGGCATAGCCATTGGGGAAGGTGAGGACGTATTCCTCGCCGTGGCTGTGGAGGCTCACCCGGCCCTTGCCCACGTTGTGCACGCCAATGCTTAGCCCGAGGAATTTGCTCTTCGTCCAGACGTGAGCATTGAAGCTTATTTTCTTAGCATAGTGTTCCGCGTAGAAGGCGCTTACTAAGGGCAAATAATATGCAAGTAGTTTAGTGCGTTTTACTGACTAACATGTCAATCCCTGTATTAGCTTAATCAAATTCTCTCTGGCTTTCGCTCAAATAAAGGCAAATCAAACTCTTGTAATATTAATCCTTTATATACACGTATCTATTCTAATTATAGTAATAATGGCTTGAAATACTAAGATTTATTTTTAATTGCTGTTCATAATATGATATACTTGTGTATCTATATATTATACGATAAGATAAATTCATTGACGTAAAATTTCACGGTATCATTTATATTATTGAAAATCGCTTATTTACTAAGTATACTTAATAGCATAGATTAAATAAATGTAGATGTCACAAAAAAAAAAAAAAAAATTAAAAAAAAAATAATAATAATAATAATAAATGCTACAAATATATCACGTTATTATTAACTTTATAATTTAGAAAAAACGAATAAAAGAATAATTAAATATTGTCGATTAATTAAAATTTTTATACGCGGGAAAGGAAGAATTCACAACAAACCATTCTCACTATTGAATTACTTTACATATAATTATTTTTATTCTTTTTACACATATGAATTTTTCATCTTGAAAAATAATGCTGCTTTGTATAAAAATTCAAATTTTATATGAAATATCGAGCGTTTTTTTTTTATAGCGTTTGAACATATTATCGTTTAATTCTGATTATTTTCATGGAATCGCTACTGTTAATTAATTAATCCTTCTTCTCTATTCTTCACTCTTAATTTCATAATTTTGGACTTTTTTTTTAGAAGGCGCTATCTTATCTAGTATGCTCTTTTTGTTCGTTTTCACTCCTAAATGTTGACAGATTTTTTTATGGTTAATTGTTTTGGGAACAATAGCTCTGACGAGGATAAGGATCCTATACAGCACGAAATATTATCTGTCTTCTATCAATCTCTCATTTATTCTACTCATGAAATATTATAATAATTGACTCAATATAATTTATGAATTTAAATACTTATTAATCATATTTTAATAATTACCAGGAATTATAATTATTAAACAGACATCCAAATTATATAGTAATGAAACTTTTATATTAACAAAATCCTCGCAAACTATTGTTTGTATAGAACGCATGAAATGTATTACTATGATTAATCCTTAATATATCAGTAAGCAATATTTATAATATATGATTTTTAAATTACTGACAAAAATCGGTCAAATATGAAAGAAGTAAAATTGTTAATTATTATTACTAAGTTATTACAAATAAGTAGAATTTTTTATTATTTATTTATTTTTTCTTTAACAAATATCGTAGGAAACTATATTTATAATATGAATTTCATTTAATTTATTATGTTTTTCAATTATTCTTTATTGAATCACAAATTCCAAGCTTATAATTATTTGTAAGTATTTATAAACATATAATTTCATAAATTAAATAATTTTATACGCGATTTTCAAAATGGAAATGAAAATTCATAAAAAGAAATCTTTTTCATGGTACAAGCTTTTATTCATTCATTTGCAAAATATCAACATACTTGTTAAATTAATTACTACACTTGTTGGAATAAGTAACATTTCTGAAAACAATAGTAAATATAGTGAATAATTTTTAATTATTGGCTTTAAATTCTTTAAATTCTTAATATTTTAACTATATTTAATATTACCATATTTATATAAATATAAATTTATTTTACCATTTTTAATAAGTTTCCTTATATATTAAATAATTTATCAAGAATTAATAAATGAATTATTAATATAAATAAAAATTAAAATAAAACGAAAACAAATCTTCTAAATGAATTTTTATTTTAAATTGTTTAATAACATTGCATAATTTAAAATAATTTATTAAACACAATTTTCATCTTGTAGCATCTAAAGATTATTTAATAAAGTCGATAAATGCTATTATTGAATTAGATCCAATAATCAGTATATTTCATAGAGAGAATTTTAAAATCTTTAAACATTTTCTTTAGATACAAGTTCAGAAGATAATGATAATGAAAGAAGAAAGCAAACGTTACGTACCTGGCGGATGGTGAGATACTTGTTCCGCAATAAAGGATAATTGATTTTCATTACACCAGGGTATCGGTCCATTTTCAACAATTTTTGAAAGGTTCGCCTCTTTATCCGATGTCGGCAGCTCCCAAAAACATCGGAAAATCTCACCAAGCACCGGATTATACGGTTTTTTTGCCACACCGGATTTTCGTCCAGCATGAAAACTGCACACATACCATTTCACAACTTGCACCATTCGATCTTTAGGTGTGGTCATATCAGCGATACTACAATGTAAATTGAAAAATTTCATTTATTAATTTACGAAATTTATATTATTTACAGTTATAAGCTTCTTCTGATTAAAATTAAAATTTCACTATAAATATATGTTATAAATTTTTTCTAAGTAACGTTGTGTCCATATTAAAATAAACTTTAGATTATTATAGTTTATTATTTTGTTATTATTATTATTGTTGTTGTTGTTGTTATTATTATTATTATTATTATTATTATTATTATTATTATTATTATTATTATTATTACTGTATTCTAGTATGAAATAAAATAGTTCAAGTATTATTTATTATTAATTTTATTTTCAATTATTAAGAAAAATTATTAATTCAGAAATAATTGTGATTACTCATTTGA
The DNA here is from genome assembly GCF_000503995.2 of Ceratosolen solmsi marchali. Lineage (NCBI taxonomy): Eukaryota > Metazoa > Arthropoda > Insecta > Hymenoptera > Agaonidae > Ceratosolen > Ceratosolen solmsi. Next base: position 1,554,493 of record NW_011948416.1, on the reverse strand, counting down.
TATACAAAATTTAGTGGAATATTTCAATCATACCTGACAAACTGATCTGGATGTGCAAAATAATCCGCATACATCTCTAACAGAGATCGGCGTTCCAAAATGAAAGTTGGCAAAGCCACTTTTGTCAAGTCCATGCCAATTTTTACTTGGGACAAGAGATGTGTCACCACCGATCCATGACTCTCCATGGAATCCACTAAACGCATAAAATTTATTAAAAATAATATTAAATCATTTTGATATTTTTATTCATTGAGATAAAATATATGAATGTAAACTTACTTTCTTCTTCGCTCTCTTCCTCGTACAATGCTGTAATAAAAAACAAATTTATTTTTAAAAGATTTCATTGAACGTGATTTTCGTGATTACAGATCAATAGTAAAAAATGAAAATGCTCATACACGAGCTCAATTATTTTCTATTTTTTTCACATATCATTTTCGTTGTTAACTATGAAAAGGGAAATCAATACAAAAGCGATTATCATATACATAGATATATTTTTATTATTTGTACTGTATATGGGTAAAGACTAAAATTAAGAGTAACATTGTTTTCTGGGTGCGATTTTAGTTTTTGATAAAATAGAGTTATCAAAACTAAAACTTTTAACTATTAAATATTTAGAAACTCAATAATAAATATTAGAATTAGAAATAGAAGAAATTTGAAATTATGTAATAAGAACAAGCTAAATGACCAAATTCTCGCTTTATAAATTTCAAACATACATTTTATTTTGCAATGCAAGTATAATAAATTTTGTAATTTTATTTCTCTCTACATTTTTTCTAACTGATATTACATACGCATTAAATTTCAGAAATTTTCTTTTTGTTGTTTTTTTTTCCTTTTTTTATACGGACTCTTATGTTTAATAAATAAAAATACAGAGTAGTTAAAGATTTTTATTCGCAACATGCAGTACAAAGTCGTATGTAATATTTCGAATTTAATCCGAGAAAAATGAGAACAGCTGAAAGAAACGGGAGCGCACGTAAGTACGAAAATCAGCAAAAAGAAGGTTAACAAAATTAATCAAATGTAAATGAAACTCACAATTGACATTGGCTTTCAACATTGTTCCACTGTATCTTAAGGCAGCACGTATCCATTACTACGGGTAAAAAATGTGAAGTTGCAATAACGCAAAATGAAGTATCCCGTAGTTATGCTCTCGTATTTTGTATGCTTAACAAGACGTATATTGTGTATGCCCAGCGCAGTATATAAATATCAAATGCGTGGGAGAAATGCAGTTTGCACAGAAATGTGTTTTTACGTTGTAAAGCATAATCTATGCTTCTACAAGTTTATGCAGCACGAATCGGATCAGGGCAGACTGAGCATTAATATCGCGATGACACCTCTCGCGCAGAACATCGCGTATTTTCCCTCAATATATCTATACAAGACATAAGAGAGGCGTGCAAGTGCAGTTAATAGGTCGAGGTACCTCTGTTAAATCGATATATTGTCAATGTAGGTAAAGTCACAAGCTACTCTTTCC
>NW_011948416.1:1359320-1552946 GCF_000503995.2 Ceratosolen solmsi marchali | reverse complement strand
AATCTGCTCGTTTACTTCTTAACTTCGTTTACCGTTTTAGACATTAAATTATTTGTTTTCATTACATTATTACCATTATAACATTTATTATGGCCTCATAAAATTATATTTGGATTTTATTATATCATGAAAATTATATTTAATTGCTAAATAATATTACAGTTTAAATGAATATTTCTGTTTAATCGCTATATCAATAGAGAAAATTACTTTTCTATTCTATAATCAGAATTTCATTATATGAATTATTTTATATTAATTTTTTATATATGTTAAAATATTATATTAAGATTTATCAGTTTTTAATATTATATTTTAAACTAGATTTATTATTTGATATAGAGTTTTTACTTCAACAGTAGGGTGTCGTACCATAATTTCATTATAAAAATGATTCCACACATTATATATTTAAATATAATTTATTATTTAGAAATTATAAATTTCGGAATATATAATTTTGTCATATATTTCAAATGTAATTAATAATTAATTTCATTTTGTACTCTGTTCCTTTCCTAATGTTTTAAAAACATTAAATATTAGAAGAAACTATAAGTGAATAACTAGTTTAAATTTACATTTATTTCAAGCTGTATTAAGGCAAGAAATATAATAATTAGTATTGTTAGTAGCTAGTATGAATGTAAAAGATGTATATGCATAATGTTACTTAATTAAGAAATTAACAGAGATTTCTGATTTTAAAGCAACAACTAAAATTCTAATTTAGAAATGGAAATAATGTCTATCGCGTAAAATAAAAGCTACTTTTAATATATAGTAATTTTAAATTTATAATGTGAAGTTATAATATAAATTATATACACTATAAATCAATTACATATTATATATTATTATAATATTAATAGAAAATTATATTATAGTAAATTATATACAAATTAAAAAAATTTTCCATTTCGATATTTCTACTCTTCAAATCATACGCATATTTTAATATCTTACCAATTTTTAATAAATTTTACTGCATTTACTTTGTGTACTAAAATGATTACACGCACACGTACGCACGCGCGTACCCACATTGAAAATATTTGTTTATATATAAATGATAATGTTACTTCAGTTAATTAAAATATATTTTTGAAATTAATAAACTAGATTTTAAGATTATTTAGAAATTAATAACTAGAATTTAAGTATTTTAAATTTTTTACATATTGGATTTATAAAATTGTAAGTAATATATAATTTATTTAATTTTACTTATTACATATCTATATTTATTATATTTATATATATCTAAAATTTGAGACTATTAAAATAATTTTAAAATTTATGACAATGACATTCCATAAATTATTGAATTGTTTACTTGGAATTCAAACATATATTATGTTTACAGAATTATATGTATATATAACATTAAATGTAACAATTGTTATTTTATTATATTTCTTTGGCATAAAATTACAGACATGTATGTATAAAATGAAATAAACTTTACAATAACTATTTTTATAGGTATTGAAATAAAAATAAAATTCATACCATCGTAATCTATTGATCCATCATGTTTAATTGGTGGTGCTGCTGGTATTTTTGTTATAGGACGATTTTCCGTTACACTGCTCTCAACCATGGATATTCTCTCACTTTCCCGTCTTTTCCTACAAATTTTTATCAACACTATCGAGTATCATAATTGCAAAAATTGTCAAACAGTGTCTGTATGATAATATTTATTTAGAAAAGTGATTAAATATAATTTTTAACAAATAATAATTATTGGAATCAATTTAAGTATGTTACTTGAACAATATAATAATTAATTATTTTATTATTGTTCTATATGATAATTTATTTTAATATTTTTTTTTTCATTAGAAATTTCAAAGAACATTATTTTACATTGTTTTTTATTTTTTAATTTTTAATTTGAATTTGATTCTTTATGAAGTTCAATCTTATAAAGGATGCAAAAACTATTCTTACGTTACTGATTGTGAAGGTGTTGGAGAGATCTCATCGGCAGCATCAAAATAATCTTCATCTTCGTCTGAAGACGAGTATGAATATTCTGGTACAGGAAGATTTCTAGCAGTAGCTATAAAATATAGAAAATAAATTTACTAAATTATGCGTGTTTTAATATTAGTTTTAATATAAGCTAAAATTTCGATTCGAAGTACTGAATCCAAAAAATTATGAAATATTCATCATTTTTGTCAAAATAATGAAATAAAATATAAACTTTGAAACGAATTATTTATTACTTATGATTAATTACATTCATTTTGTATTTTGATTAATTTTTTGATACAATCAAGAAATGGACGATCAGTTACATTTCATGTCATGAAATAAATAACTGAAGAACTAAAAATTTTAGAAATATTTGTAATAAAACTTAGAAAAAATAATTTTGAAGCTATATCAATTAGTTTATTAGCTACTAATACACTATATATCATATATAAACTATTTTTATTCTAAGCGATTTTAAAATTTAAAAGTTTAATGTAATTTTAAAAAATTAATTTACATCCTTTATTTTAAGTATTTACTTTTTAAATTTTACCTTTAAATATTTTAATTTATATTATTAAGTAGAAGAAACATATATTTCTGCAATAAAATTTATATTAGATTTAAACAAAATTTGATTTTTAAGGATAAGAGTACTATTAAAATATTCAATTTTTTATTTGCTAAAGCTATAATAGGTTTAGGTAATCTTTAATATATTAATATATGATCTGGGATCTGCAATATTTCCTTGCAAGTTAACTTACCAATCAAACAATAGACATTTGCTATTTCTGAATACAAGCGATCTAGAAATTTTTATCTGTTGTATGCTAATTTTATATATTTGAATTTTTTTATCAATTTTGAATTAAAAAAGTTCTATGTAAACTATGTAAATAAATTTTGTTTACCGTAATTTATAATTTATTTTCGAAGTATATAAGATCTTATAATGTAAAAAATTTCAAAGTTCTGATTAAATTTTTTCAACTGTTTCTTATATTATAAAAAGAAGCCTAATTTTTAATTTTCTTATAGAAATAGCCATTTTCTTTGTATTAAAGATGCTAAAAAATATATTGTCCAAACATATATATGGTAAAAATTATATGTTAATATAAGTAAAATAAATTTGTTTTAATTAATTACACTTCAACTATGCAAAACTATAATTTTAAGTTTTTTCGTTCTTGAAAAGCTATGAGAACCAACTGCGTTTGTGTAATTGAATCGTAAGATATTTAAAACGACATATTTAACTATAAGCAATTAAAACAAACCAGTCGAATTGCTAATTTTATGTTGTTCCATACACTCAGAGGCCAATTCTACGGTAGAGTCTACCATCTGATCTGGTTCTCTAACGATGACTAAAACACGAAAAACTTAACTGATAATCTGTTATGTAGGAGTTGCTTAAATGTATAAGTGAATTCAACACACACCACGTTTCAATGGAGAAATAGCCTGATTCGATTCTGTTGGTCCTTGATAAATACCATTAACAGGTATAGCGGTATTCTGTAAATAAGTAAAAAATATTAGTATTCAATTAAATATATGAATGAATTATTTTTCTAAATGTAATATTGACTTTAAATTTTTACGATGATTATTAAATTGAAGCTTTCATTCTGCTTAGATTAATAATTCTGCATTTTATGATTATTGCAGTTTTTTTTTTTTTAAATTGAATCTCAAACTAAACAATTCCAAACTAATTATTAATTCTTCATGTTATTGTACATAATTTCCTTAATACTGATTTTCTTTGTTAATTTGACATTTCTTTTTCATAAATGAATTATGTTTTTCCGTAAAGATAAGCTTCGAGCATTCATTCAATGTACAGTTCAATCTTAAAATACTACTACTTTTTATCCGAAGTATTTGAAATTTAATATAATACTGTATATTAAAAAATAAGATAAAAATAATAATATCCCCGGATTACTCGAAACTAAGTATGCAGATTTTGTACACATGCCTTAGCTATTTGAAGTTGAACAATAGCATGCTTAACAGAATTGAGCATAGCATTGGCTGGGCTTAGAATTTGTGTGTATCGCATCGTTTTATCGTCATTATCATTTTCAAAACTTTTCTGCTTTTGTTCAATGAATTTGATTTGGTCGATAAGAAGTTGGAGGTAAGCGTCGGCTTCCGCAACTTTGCGATCAAAGTCTTGTTTCGGTGGTGGTTTTCGTGGATTCCATCGCTGAAAATAAAAGAAATTTTTTTAATTGCCATCTTACTTATTGCATGCTTTTTATATTATATGTATCATAATTTTTAAATATTTATATTCATTGTATTATTAAATGACATTAGTCAATTTTTTTGTATGATAAGAGTCATATTTCTGTTTGATAATGCAATATAAGAAAACGGCTTATATATTTTTTGGTATCAAGCATAGTATAAGTTCAAATTAAACAAATTTAACGATTTATGTTATATTCTTAAAATAGCCTTAAAATCTAAGACATAACTTTAAACATCCATTTAAATGATATTTAAAATACTTATTTGTCAATTTGAATTAGTCTAAAATTAACAGAATAGAAAGACCCACAGGAACGTTAAAGGCAATATATTTTTTAATTTTTTTATAGTTCTTATATATATATATATATATATATATATATTAATATTATAGACGTAACTTTTTTATTTACACGCCGATTATATTTTCAATAATAAATTTATATATAATCATATACTGAATTTTAAAATTAACTTAAATATCTAATTATTAAAATGACTTTTACAACATAAATTGATAATTCATCGATATAATATAATATGGAATTTATGATGTAATATGTATATTTCACTTAACTATTTATATATTCAAAAAGTATTTCTAAAATTGAAGATAATCTAATATAAAAATAGACATTTTTTTTAAAGAATATATACAGCAATGAAAAATAAAATTTTATTATTAGAACTTATTACTAAATAAGCCAAATACTTATTACTAATTACTAAATCTAGCATTATTAATATGTGGAGTAGTAAAATTCAATTTTCTTAAAATACACTTATATTATAATGATTGGTATAATGAATGACATAAACTATTATTATTATAAATTTTTATGAATGTAGATTAAGAAAGTAAGATTTTGAATGAAAATAATTATGTTAATTTTATTTTAATTCATTTTGATTAGGCAACTTTGTCAATTTTCAACATTTATTAGGTTTAAAAAGCTAAATAGGAAAGAATTTAAAATAAATTTACATACTAAAAATTTAAATACTTTCATTTATTTTTGTATTGAACTTCTATTTCTAATATAAATAATATATAATATTCTACATTTTTAGTTAAGATGATAAATTATAAATATTTGTCAACTTGTTTCTAATTTGTTTTTTAAAACTTGTTTTGACACCGCGTAATATCTGGTGCCCTTCGTCATTAGATTAAACAGCATTAATAACTTTTTTTACATCAAAAGAAATGAAAAATATATGACATGTAAACAAGGTAGGTCGGTTTGCCAAGGCTTTCATTTCAAACGAACGTGCATAAAGTAAGCTTACTGTGTGTGAGTGCCGAAGTATCGTGTCCTCGAGGGCGCGTACCCAGCGTTCGCGTTCCTCACCATTGCGCGTCTGAAAGTGAAAGGTCTTGGGGTCGTCCTTGCTCGAGGAAGTCGTAATCGTGAAAGTGCTATCATCTTCGTCGTCGATGCCGATTACAGCGCCCTTCAGCCTTACACAGCCGCGACGCGCGCCTCTCATCATCTTCTCTTTGCTCTAAAATATATAAAAATTTTATATATATTTATATTATATTATAGTATATATATTTTTATCCCTTCATGGTATTATTAATTGTTACATTTATTTGCATGGATTTTGAAGTTAGCCATCTTTGCATTCGTGTACACAGTTGTAAATGTTCTTATATGAATATTTTCATATTTTACAATTTGTATGTTGATATGCGTATTGGTCGATTATGATTGGTCGGTAATAGATTGAAATTATGAAAAGTCTTTCCCTCAAATGCATATGATGCATACAATTTTAAATAATTGGTAATTCACTCTGTATATTAATTTTTAAAAAAATATTAAATTAATACGTAAACAGTATAGTAAACTAAATCAATTAAAATGGTGATTTATAAACTAATTTTTTGAGTATTATTTTTATATTTTTAATATATAATACATTGAATGATAAAAATACTACATTGAATATACTACATACATATACTACATTGAATAATAAAAATGAAAAGAGAAACATAATTTACGAAAATCATTACCAATTATCTATGAATGTTTCTAAGCTGATATATTTTATTCGAGTTAAACAACCAAAATAAATTTATAATTATCTAGAATAAATATATGTGAGAAGTAGTTGATATAATATAGAATTATGACAATGTTAATATATTAATTTCAATATCTCTTAAAACTAGTCATATTATTAGCATTTTTTATTAAAAAATATCATTACTGCAACTTTGATAACATTTCAGTTTGTAATCATTTTCTTTCATTTAAGTATAATAAATAATATACAACTTATATATTTTTGTATATGGAATAAAGGTATTATATAAGGAGTACAGGTTATTCTTTGAATAAAACATACATTTAATTGAATATTAGTCTTATTTTTGTATTTTTCTCAAAAATTAAATGTCATGTTCAAAAGCATTATACAAATACAATTTAACATGTATGAACTATTTATTAAGAGTCGTAATTATAAATATAACTATTCGAAATATGTTTATTTATTTATAAGTTAATTATACTTTGATCAAATATTGAAAAAAATAGAATTTTGCAAAGTAAGATATTGCAATTTTTGCCGAAATCTTTAATCTTTGATCGTGAACTATATTCAAAATATAAGTCACATAAGAAATAAACGAAAATTGTAGTTTCTATTTTATAATTTAAAAATTGTACTATTAAAAAATTAGAATTTCTTTGAAAAATGAATAAAATATATTATTATTGATATCATGATATATTTTATATTTATAATATTAAACATTTGCAACAAATAACATTTTATTTAACAGAATATCACTATTTGTATTTACGATTTATAGTTATTTAGTACATTATATAATTTTAATAAAAACTTTTTAATATCTATCAAATATTCAAAAATCAAATAAGTGTACAAAAAAAAACCATTAAAATTAACCTTCAAGGATTAGATATTTCGTAATATTTCAAATTTTGATTCATTATTATATAGTTACGTACAATATTGAATTTTACATGGTTTAAAATTATAGTAACTTGCCATAAATTATTGGAGTATAATATATAGTACTTTACATAAAATCATCATTATTCATTAGATTAAATAATTAATTTAAGTATGCATAATTTAAATAATTGACCAACTAATGAAATTACTGTATCGACTGAATTCTGTATGAAGTGTTTTATTATGGTTATCGATATCGCAATTTCAAATACGTATGTAAAAATTGAATTTACAATAAATTTACGATATTAATAATTTATTATTCGTTAAGAAATATTGTTAAATGCATGTAATAGTTAGTAAAGAAAATACAACTTAATAAAACAAGAGGACAAACGTTATGATTAATTTACTATTCTTTTTTCAAAGTTTGAAAATATTACTAAAATAGATAAATAATATATATAAGAATAATTATTAACATGAAATAATCAAAGTTAATTATAATTTAAATTTAATATTTATGAACACCCGGTTTTTAAAACTTTGTACAAAAAGATAAATAAATCTAAAATAGATCTAAAAGAACCTTATATACAATTTAACAAGAAATATAATTAAATGATATCTATGTTTATTACATCAGAAGATTTATTATTTTTACTTAAAATTTTTGGGAAGTTTTATGATCTCTATGAGAGAATTATAAGAGTGTATTATAAGAAATTTAAATAAATACTTATATATGGATTAGTAGTTTTTACAAAGAAAATAATATAAATCGTATTCTTTGATTATATTATATATAATTTAAAAATTATTATGATAGCAATAATTACCGTTTATAAACAGATTAATACTAAACATTTTTTTATATACTTTTGTGAATAATATGTATATATAAACACTTATAAGTACATGTACATGACGTTTTTATAGTCGGAAACTTACAGGAATAAATTATCGATTCTTGACATTTCTTTCAACCTTTCGAATTCATTATCATTTATAAATTAAATGTTATAATTCTCATAAAAATTTAAGATATTCAAATTGTACATTTTTCTTTATGAAAATAATTAATTTCTTTTTAAGTAATAAAATTATGAACGAACATTTCTTATTTAACATATATGTTAAAATATAAAAATAAGTAACAATTTTTTCTCATTATTTTCTCATTTCATAAATAAAATCATTGTAAAAAAATATTATTTTAATAAGCAATTTTCAGTATTTTTCTATTGTAAAGATTATTCTCAATATTATTTTACTTTATGCATATCAAATAATTATATCTATGATCAATGAATTTAAAAACAACATTTCTTAGTGAAAAATACAGTTTGAAATATAGATTTTTTTTTTATTACTTATTTGTTCTATTCTGACATCATACAATATTTCATAAATTGAGTAGATTTTGTATCGTATTGACCAATTACATATGGTAAGATATCTATAAAAGAATGGAATGAATATAAAATAGAAGTAGTTTCATTTTGTTTTTATAAATTAAACTTTATAACAATAATTATTATAAAAATTATAAATAAAAGAAAATGTTGATTTTAATTTTTTAAATTAGATATATATTCAAATAATAGTACCGAATCAGAATTTGATTACAAGTTATTTCTTCATCCATGACATGGACTAAGTCAACATAATCCTGTTGAAAGACTTTTTAGATACAAAAACTTTTGTTTAATACAATAAAACTGCTTTTCAACACTAAATTAATAACAAATTAATAATAAATATTTTTAAATAGTATTACAATTTGAAAAAAAATTACTTTGAATAACAATTACAGTTCACTTCTTCGAGATAATATGGAATTATTTTTGTTATTGTACTTTAATATAAATGTAGTGAACTGATTTAATTCGATTGTTTAAAATATGTTACTTTTTATTTATATACAACTATTTATTATCAATTGCATTGTTAAAATTTTAAAAAATTTACGAATAAAATGAATTTGAAAAAAAATCTATTAATTTAAAAAGGAAAACATTCCATCAATATAAGAATGATAAATTACATCATTATATCTCTGTTAAATTATTATAAAATTCTTTCTTAATGATAGACTCATCAATTATCAATACAATTTTTATGTAATTTATCCTTAAATAAACAAATTTAATGATTTGGCATATGATATAAAAATTAAAATTTGCAAATGAAGAAAAATGTTTTAAATTATTGACTACATTTATCTCAAGTTGGAATCAGTATTACTAAACTATTAACATCTCTTTAAAATAATTATTTAAAGCAAATTCACATTTGTTCATTTTATAACCAAATTTAATAATTATTAATAAAAAATTCATATAATTTTAAATTTGAATGAATGTAGAAATAGAAATGAGAATAGTTTCAATTTTTTGACTTTGGAACATAAAATAAAGATAATATCGAAAAACTTTCGATCCACAGAAAACGTACTGTTCTTTAACTTATTTAGTTTTTTCGAAAACAAAGAAAATTACCATGTTCACCTTTGAACTTTTGAAATTAAAAATAACACTTTATTTTCTTTTAAATTATTAACAAACATTTCCATGGTTTAATAATGTTATTCATATCTAATGCGATCAAAATATTATTGAGACTCTAGTTTCTTAGCACATTTACTGAAATATTTTAATAATGCATTATAAACATTTATTTTTAATAGATTTTACAAAAATTTAATCAAAAGCCTAATAAATATAGAAAAAATAAAATTGTAAAAATCGCCGTTAATTAAATATTTATGTATATTAGCTAAAAGGTATTTTTGTTGAATGAAAAAGTAATTCCTTAGTTTTTTACTCATATTTTTAATATAAAATTACTTTAATTTATTAAAATTGTGTTTTGAAAAAAATTATTAAACAAAATCAAAATGGAATATAAATAGTAAAAACTAGTTAAATAACTATGAATTTAGAATACATGGTTTTTATTGAGAATAACTATGTCATTTTTTAATCAATCTTGTTAGAATTTTCATATTTACTAATTTTTTTTTTATAAATTCTGTAGACAAAGACCCAATAAAAGGCATTTACATTTTGCATCCAGCTAGCAGGTGATACATTAATAATTAATTATTTATGTCCTCTTTTTCGTCATAAATGAATAAATAGTTTTGTTTTCTAGAATAAAACAATATTATGAAAGCACTTTATTGATATATTTTATTTTCAAAATTTTTCTAAAAATAAAACATCTTAAATTTTTGAAAATTAAAAATTTTATATTCAACTTTGAAATTGAAAAAAATATTATTAAGTAAGAGTAAAATAAAATTCATTAAACTTTTCACTTATAAGCTCATTGGACACAATGCATAATTGTATGTAGTATCATATGTACCACCAATAACTCTATTAAGTATGTATGCATTATAGCGAAATCGGAGATGACGATTTTAAGACTCAATTTTAAGAATTCATTCAACAAAACTTGCCAACTATAAATTTTTTTAACAATACATACACGTATAATGTATGTCCACATTGAGTACGAACTCGTGAAAGGTCAAGAGTTAAAGTTCGATTGTGCATGCAGTAGTGCTGTCTTGTTTTATCCAATACGTTAAAAACAAAAATTATCAGCTATAAAATCTCACTATGGATTATTTTTCGTAATCTTTAAATGAAATATTTCAAGCTTATTCGAATGATTTTTATTGGAATATTATTCAGTGAAAATTCTGTTTGTGATTTCATCATTTGGGAAATCAGGTTTCTTTTAGTAATCTTAATGTACAATTAATTCAGTAATCGATCAATTAATCTCTTCCCTTTTCTCTCTCTCTCTCTCTCTCTCTCTATTCATCTACCCGTTTATCTACCTACCTATCTATGTTTATCTATCAATTCATCTATTTATCTACCTTTTTATCTTAATTTCTTTCTCTTTAGATGTATTAAAATTTGGCATATTCCAAAATGATTGTTAATAAAATTAAACTTACACTAATATACATTAAAATTATCATAAGATTCGAAATAATTATATTTAATAATAATATCTATGTAATATTCAAAAAGTATTATTACTAATATATCTAATTAATATTTATATTAATATTGAGATTAATGTATTTTATATTTAATTCTCTTCTTTTCTTAAATTCGATACTTTACGTATCATACATCGTTATTAATCAAGATTCGTTTTTAGATATTAATTAATTTAGATATTAATTATTTTGACGTGTCAGTTTTTGACAAGTTTTTTATTTAAAAAAATTACACACACAAATTAAGTAAATAAAAATTAATAAAATTAAATGCTTTTAAATAAAGTTCTACGATATATAATTCTCAATCTTTACATGTTACTTCTAGACAAATGATATCATAACACTCTCTACTGAGCAATACTTCTTACTACTGTAATTACTTCAGCACTCTTGTCTAAACATTATTAGATCAAATCAACCATTTTAACATTTATTTAATTTCTTCTATTAATCTATGATTTCTAAGCGGTTGATATTAAACATGAAAAAAAAAATCTTTAGTGTTATTTTAAAATAGCTGGAAATTAAATATGGAAGTTATTCATTTAAATACTTTTCTAATTTGCAAACTTATTTATTTACAATATTTTGAATATTTTTGATCATTGGGAAAGCAAAAATCTAATTAATGTATATGAATATTGTATCGATGTAAATATGATTGTGCACATTCGAGCACTTAACAAATAATAAAACAAGTCATAAAGTCATTTAAATAATCTTGTCACATCAAATATATATTTCCACGGTGAAATGGAAATATCCAAAGTCAAAATATTACTATTGAGAAAGATGGTATTTTTTCAAATTGGAATAAATAATTTTTATTTATAGTGTATGAATAATGCTTTCGTACTTTGATAATTAATATAATAGTCTAATTCCCAATCCCTATTCATGGTTGCAAATCCCATAAGTGCATTAAAATATTCGTACATTTTCGCCTGTAACATTTTAAGTAACGTTTTCATAATTTTATTTACGTGTTTATTACGTTGATGACAATGCATTTAAGCAAATGAACATATAAACCGTCAATATCGCACCTCCTTTCCTTTCCACGGCCCTCTCTTCGGCGGCCACATAAACGCATATGCACACATACATGTACATTTGATTTGACCAGTACGTATAAATATGTACGCGTTTAAACATACAATTTAATTTTTTACGTAATTAATGCAAATGCTATTCGATTTTACAAGTATGCCCACTAAGTCTTTCCGGGAGTTCTTATCTTTCTTTAATGACGAAGATTTCCTTTAAAAAAAATACAGCAGCTATGTGAATAAAGGTTGGACAAAGTGAAACCGAAGACGAAAAATTTTCAATCTATTAGACAGTTAACCGTCGGCTATCGAAGTGTTCGTAGCACGTTTCAGGCTTTTTCGAGAGCCTTACTCGTAACTCAACTCTTTGACGGCCGACGTGCAATAAGAAAAGCAGCACATAATTGACTGGACCGTATAATTAGCATCTTATTTACCTCTAATACAGTTTATCTATATTTTTCCCATTGTTTTGAATAAAATTTTGACCAATTTATAAATATAAAATGGATCCGTGGAATGCTTTTATCGAGAGCTACAGAAACACCATCGTGGGTAAAATCAAAAGTTGTTATTTGCCAGGCGAAAACGAAATTAGTGTTCAAATCAGTAAATTGCAAACAAGTGTCGATTTATTGTTTTACCTTCAGTGATATTCAATGAATGCAATATATCAGTGTTGATACCATGCCCTTAATAATATAGATTTTTCATAAGAAAACCAACTCCCATTGCAGAGTATTAATTATTATTCATTGTCTCTTTCATTTCTAAATTTATTGATACAAGCTTTTTCTTTATATAGAAGTATTAACATTTTCAATGCCATAAATGTTAATTCAGTGCAAATATATAGAAATCAATTTATAAATTCAATATGTTATGATTAATATTTTTAAGAATAATATTAAAACTTGAATTACTTTATTTTGTAGGTGTGAATTTATACGAAATTACTTTTCATATTTAAATCACGTATTAACCAACACGACCAAATGTATGCCTTGCATTCCATTTCTATTACCATCGTAGATAGACAAATTAAAAATAATATTAATTTGATTGCTTCGAAATTTTGGTAATAAGAGTAATGATTAAAAATTCGGCAATTTCTTTTTATATACCTTATGAAATAATTTCTCTTTTAATAATTTGGAAAATTGAATATCCGAAGAATATAATATTAAGTGGTTTATAATCGTAAGGCCCATATTATTCGTTTTATTTTCGAAGATGGAGATATTTTGCGTTTGAAGTGTGGTGTATGATGACTCAATAAATGAAATTAAATTACATCGAATCTAAAAATGGTTTGCATGTATTGCAGACGAAAGAACAAGCGATTGGTGGCTCATTAAATATGAAAGCGTCATGTACGGGGGATTTATCGTGTATCTATATTTTGTGTTACGATGGGGACCTAAATTTATGGAAAACAGAAAGCCTTATAATTTAAAGACTTTTATAAAATGGTATAATATATTGGAGATAATCTATAATTTCTGGATTGTCTATGCTTCGATACAGTATGGTTTATTTACCAAAATAGGATTTGGTTGTTCAAAAATCGATAGATCACCAGTTGGAATTCCTATGAAAGTAAGTACATAGATTATCTTCTTAACATCTGAATATAATTTGCAAATAATGATGCTAGCGATTTTAAATTTACAAGAACACGAAGGTACTTATTGTATCTATAAAAACATGTATGTAATTTTAATATCTTTTATTAAATAACGTAATTTATTTACATTGTTAATTACATTTGGATTCGTACCTTTTAAGCATTTTTAAAAAAATTTTTCAGATTAATAATGTACTTAAAACACTAATATAAGTGAAATCATAATTAATTAATAGTATACTAATTCAAATTATCAACCAATTTGTGAGAATGCTTAAAAGCACTTTAAAAATATTGATACATTATTTCTTGTTCTATTACATATCTGAAATATTTATCTATTTTAAATTTGAAATGAAATCTTCACGTATCAAGTAAATTAAACTTAAATGTCTTAATTTATATACAATTTGAAAACATAATAAAAGCTATTCTAATTTAAAACAGTAACTGCAATATTTTATTCAATTTTAAACATATCTACAATTACAATACTTTAAGCTATAATTTTAAAACGAGAAGAAAACATTGGACATAATTATAATTAAGATAAATCGACCAGATAGTTTTAATGAAATTTTTATTGTCTAATATCATTTTAAATGATTCTGAATGTTATGAGATTCATTAATAATTTTTTTTAAAAAGGTTATGAAAATTTGAAAAGTACAAACTATTAAGAAATATTATCTTATTATAATGTAACAATAAATTTTCTTGAAACTTTGGAAAAGTTTGATTATTATAACTAATATATATATAAAAAAATTAGAAATTCTTAAATACAAATTTATTTATAACATATTGACAAATCTTGTAAAAAAATTTAAAAATTATATTATATAAAAATTTATATTCTTTTATTGTTAATATACTCCGTCATTTTTATTACTTATATATATATATTCAAATTATTATAATCAAATATGCTAATTATTTATATTATAAAATTAAAATAATTTAATAAAACATAAGCTATGCGCTGCTCATTACAATATTATACAATAATTTATTAAGTGGATATTCAAAACCATAATTGTCATATGCTAAATTGAAAATTCCATTTTTCAATTTAATGATTTGTAAATCGGTTTGTTAATATCAATACATTTTTTATCTTAATTACTTCAATATCATTTGTTTTTATTAAATATGCTTCTATTTTTTTTTAAAATATAATAAAGCTAAAAAAAAAACAAAAAAATAAACAAATATATATTTATTACTCATTTAATGTTGCAATAAATTTATTACATAATCTTATAAATCTTACTAAAAATTTGTAATGATATGTATACATAGGTATTTTATTGCGTTATATAAAAGAATTTCCAAAATATTTTCCTCCTTAATCTTAATTACAGACTGCCAAACTTTTTTACTGGCTATTGGTACTGAAAATAATTGACCTTAGTGAAACAGTCGTATTCGTATTAAGGAAAAAACAAAGACAAATTTCATTTCTTCACCTCTATCATCATATATCGACAATATACTTGGCTCATTCATCTACGAAATTTTATCCTGGTGGCATGGCTCTATTTCCAGTATGTTTGAATTCAGCTATACACGTTATCATGTACATATATTATCTACTTAGCAGTCAAGGACCTAAGATACAGAAATTTATAATGCCTTTTAAACCATACATCACTATAATGCAGATGGTGAGTAATACATAAAATTGTTTATGATTTTATTTTAAGAAATAAAGTCAAAAGTATATTTGAAAAATCTTTTATTATAAACTAATAAGATTTCGTACTAAGATACTCCAATTATAATGTTATAATGTTTTTCGTATTTCTTTACAATTATATTATTTATATTAAAACTAATTATCCGAAAAATAATAAATAATTCAACTATTTATCCAATTAAATATTAATAAATATAAGACATATGAATAACCTCTAACCGAAGAAATAATCTTATTAGTAAATAACTTGCATATTTTTTTATCGTTATAATGTAAAATATATTTTTATAAATAATTTGATAAGTTCAAAGAATCGTTTACTAATCGATAAGTACATAATATATATTATTTGATTAATAAAAGGATCGTATTTCTTTATTATACTGTATATTTTTTTTTGTAAATAATATTACTTTATTATTTTTAGGTTCAATTTTTTATTTTATTGGCTCATGCAATACAGGGATTATTACCGACTTGTAAAGTTCCAATTTGGGGAGCTGCGACTATGTTCACTAATCTTGTAATAAATTTTATTCTTTTCTATAACTTTTATAGAATAAACTATAAAAACACGGAAAAAAGCAAAACAAGCTAAAAATGATAAAGCATTATAAACTAATTAAATATCTTTCTTATTTAGATAATTATTACATTTATTATCAGAAAAATATTATCTAAAGTAAGAACTTTAAATTAAATTTACATTTATTATTATAAATTAATAGATTATAAATGTTGAATTCATTATACATTTCTTTTATGTTTGTGTAAAATATTTATAATTACTATAAATTTCATATAAAAAAAAAACACTGACTATTTTCAGCATAAAAACATTTACATTTATAAATTTATATAATAAATTTTTTAAATAAAGCTTATTTATTAAATTTATACAAAATTATATTATTGTACTGCTTAAAAATATAATAATTTTATTAAAGTTAAGTAAATTTTTTTAATAATTTGAAGTGTATAAGATATTGTCATTTCAATAATTGATATTTCATTAAAGAAAAGAAAGACATAAGAAAAAAAAGAGCAGTACCAATGAAAATATATATTACTCCAGCTTATATATAAAACTATGGAAAAGTAATATGACAAAACATTAAATTAAAGCTGAAAATTATATAATTACCTTTTATAATTATTATCAATAAAATTGATTTGAAAATAATTTTATTAAATTTTATGTAAAATTTTATTATTCTACATAGGACAATAGCTCTATTCAAATTACAAATGAATAAATTATTTTATACCAATAGTTGCTTTTATTTCATTAGCTTTTCTCAGCAAATAAAGAATACATTCTGTAATATAATTCAATCATAATCTGATTGATAAATTAACATGTAATATTGTATATTTTATACAATTCTACATTATGAAAAGTATGGAATAAATTATGTAAATACTCAATAGATAGTATCAACCGTAAGTTAGTGAATACAATAAAGCGAATCGAATATTATAAAATATGATGAAATTATTTGAATGAAAAATAGACATTAACAATAAGAACTATATAAATTTGGGATATTAATTATAATTCTTTAACATAAAGTTGATTTATTTATTGTTGTAGAAGCAATTTTAAGCATCTGCATATTAATTCAAATTATAGATTGTACAATTGTAGAGAAAAACTCAAGTTAATAAAAATTTAATAATCAATTGAATTGAAAGTATTAAAATACAATTGACTAATTTATTATATATTATGCTGTGATTTATTCTTATCTATGGAAAAGGGTCTCAAAATCTCCAATTTATTATTTTCATTTTTCTTATAAAACCAACAATGATTTATCTTCCCCAATACATTTTTTATTTTATTGTTTTAAATCTTTGTTCTCTTTTTCTGCTTCCTTTTATTTCTTAATAATGTTAGACATGAATTCGATATAATCTATTCAATCAATGTGCTATAAATATTTCAAATAATTCCGCACTTTTAATGATAGATGGTAATAAAAAGTGATATCGATAGGAAGTGCTTTTCCGAAAGAGGATAGAATCTTTTAAATCGAATCACATTTCAAGAAAAAAGCGACTAATGTGCAAAAATAAGCAAAGTCCATATAATTTGAAAATTAAATCTTATAATATTGCTGTAAATCATTCAGTCAGCAAAATACGAGAACTAAAGTGATCTATTCCTTAACCTACTAACCTCAAAAAAGCCTCTGCTTAGCCTGTGTCACTGTTGATGTATACGCGATTAACATTAAGAAGAGTAAGAAAATGTAGAAAACTCACCGTGTAATAGGAGAGTAAGCCGGCATTGTCATCCAGCACGAACCAGCGATATTGCCAGCCATTGACAACGTTCGTCCACTTGCTTAACGAGCCCTCCATCGTCGATGTCGACATGTTGTTTTGCTTGCCCTGTGGGTGCGCCGCGCCACGCGAACCAGATGCGGCGCCAGCGTTGTTCAGATTCAGAGCCTTGCGTACTCGTCGTGCGAGTCTCTTCATCGCATCGCAATTTCGCATCCATTGGCGGCTATGCTAATATGTACAGGCAGTACGGTCTTTCGCTCCAACTTTCCTTTTATTTTACGACGTTGTTAGATTCAAAGCTCACCAGCCACGCGACTTACTTCATGTATATATATATATATATATATAGATAGAAATAAATTTGCGGTCGATTCACGATGTCAATATGTTATAAAAATCAATGACGTTTTTCGCGGTTTTATTTTGATTAAGGACTCTTCGCAGGACACGAGGAAATCACCTACACGCAAGCACAAATATTTCTGGCAGGTGTGCAAGTCTATAAATGTCTCTCTTTCTCTCTCTCTCTCTCTCTCTATCTATCTTTGGCACGCGCGCGCGTGTATGTCTAGTGTTCTGTATAGTAATAGCTCTTTTGAATTTTTACGTTGATTTTCTTAATTGAATTTTCTGATCTTAGAAACTTCGTTATTTTGTGTTACATAATGTTTTTATATTTTTCAAATTACGAATTGGATTGAATATAAGATTTTTGTTCATTCGCATGTATTAATAACCTTGTGTACATTACATTTGTCATTCTGTGAATTCAGTATAAACTATAAAAAGAAGTACGAATATCATCGGAATTAAAAAACGGTTATTAAACAATCGCTTATAAATGTTTTATTTACTCGTCATATTATATCTTCATCACATATTTCTACAGTCTTGGTTATCGTTTGAATTTCTACGGGACTTAAAAGATCCTGCGAAACAGATGTACGCACTGCACATATTAAATATAACCTTGTATTATATTATTGCTTCTTTATTCAATAATACAGTGAATAGAAAACTTGTTTTCGATTCAAGAAGTTTCACGATGATTATGGACAATCAATAAATTATATTTTAACTTCTATTTTTCACAAAATAACAGCGGAAACTTTTTTTTAAATTTTTGTTATTGCGCTGCTGCGGCAAAGCCGCAAGGGCGTAACGACACTTGCGACATGGAAACCAACATTAAAAGTCATTTAAGGGGATTTCACATTGTTAATATATTTTTTAAATATTTATATTTAAAAACGATAGCTGCATTTCACCCAAATTTTTTTATTACTTTGAAATTAAAAAGCAATTAAAATTGTTTTTAATACTTATAATGTAAAATCTATATCACGTACATAATTTAATGTTTAAAGCATCCATATTGCCAGTTAAATTTAGTAACTTTAATAAACATAAATTATTCCATTGTAACTGCAGTGTAATGCATATATTTTTAATTTAATATAAAATTTTATATCATAAAGAGTTCAAATTGGTTGCATTTTTATGTACGAAATTTAAAAAAAAAAGAAGAATGTTTATGTTACATAAAAATATATCTTACATTACAAATTAAAATAACAATATCAACCTACAAACAGAAATCTTAAGTTTTTGTATAGTTTATATATACATTTTTTTTTCTTCTCTTTTTTTCATTAAACTGTAAGGGTTTGTACAATCTTTGACTGTGTCGATTAAGCTTCATTGTGTATGATTATTATATTTGAATTATTAATAAATACTTAAAAAAACAAATTAGATTCTTCATTGTACTTTATTCTGATGTTATATTACTGTACTGTGGCAAAAAATTATATATAATTTTAACTTGTAAAATTAAATGTTTTAATATTGTTAAATATCAAATGTATATATAAACGTTACATATATTAATTTAATAAAACTTGAAACAAAGCAAATAACTAATTATTTATCCAATACTATTAAGAAGACAATTATTTAAAAGTTAGAATGAAAACGAAGTGTATGAAGAATCAAGTATAAAAAGCATAAACCATTTAATTTTGAATTATATGAGAAGTAACGCTGTTAATATTCAAAAACGCTTAAAACATCAATATATCTGTAGCTTATCTGTATGTATTTAGTATCGATTTTCGATTTTATTTTATTTATAACAGTAATAAAAATACTATATAACTAATTATTATTCTTGCAATATCGCTCCTAAAAATTAAATATGACATTTTCGCTAATTCTTATAAATACTGATTATTTCAATACCAATTGTATTTCAGAGATTGCTTTTTAAAACAATTAAATTAAAATGAAGTAATTTCATAGATTCAGTGGAAGTTAATTAATATTTATAGTACTAGATGTCCATTTAATTGTTGTACCAATTTGGTCCAACTCAAAATTTATATTTACTATTTATTTTACTATTCATTTTTTACACCATTATCTATATTCTTATACTACATATTTTATATTATTCTATTTATTTTACAATTTCCGACAAAAAAATAAAAAAGTTATTCTCGATATTTTTGCAATATGCAATATTTTTACGTCCACATAAATCTGAAATAATTAATAAATGTAAAATAATGAATAGTTTATTATCTACAACTACACGTTCAATTTTTTAAAGTTTAGTTTATTTAAATTTAAAATATCTTAAAAATGGATCATTCGGTATTTTTAATGATTTAAAAATAATAATTAATTTGTTGTATATAAATTATAGATACCATATAGGTTTTACGTAATAAATGGTTTAGATTACCACAAAACTTCAAATATATTTAATATAATATTTAAAATGAAATTCGAATATTTCTTTTTTTTAATTTTATTCAATATTTAGTTTTTTTGATAATTAAAAATTCTGATTCAATATTGACATTTTAATAATATATATATATTAATACTAATAATGAATTATTGTTATTATTTAATGAACGAATCAGTTATAATAATTGTAATACATTTTTCTTACATTATATTTCAAGAAATTTTCTATTAAAATTTGTTCCTTCATATTTTTATTTAGCAATAATAAAAACTCAAGTCCATAATAAAATAATCTAAAGAAAATATCATGTATGACAAAAAAAAAGTATATATATAAGGCTCAGTTAATTTTATTAAATTAACAAAAAATATTATATCTGTATATACAAGAATTCTTTCTATTGATTAAATTATTATCATACAAACTAAAATTTATTTAAAAGTTACGAAAATTTTCATGCCGAAGCCTTTGTATTATTTCCAGAAAATTGAAAATTCATATATTTTAATATTATTTCGGTAAATACAAATCGAGTTGAATTTTATAATATACAAATAATATAATTTATTTAAAACGAAATTTAAAATTTTACAATTTATAATTTAAAAAGATTGGAATATTAATATAACTCATAAAAATCAATCCATAAATCGACTATATTGTCCAAAAATCTTTATTGTACATTATAATTATTAAAATTTTCGGTGTATATTTAAAAATTATCATGATATAATTAATTTAAATTTTAATATCATAATAAAAATGTTATTATTTAATATATTGTATAAAACACTATTAAATTAAGAATTTAATTAAACTGTTTAAAATATATTTATCTCATATTTATATTAAATAAACATAAAATATATAAAAATAAATCTTGGTTATTTATTAAAAATTATTCACATAATAGATAAATCGTACTTCGCATAATAGATGTGAAAGTATTAATTAAATAATCAACTATTGTTACAGTTTTGATTATTTAAGTATATATATATATATATATACATGATAAATTTTTCATTCAATTTGCTATTTTTTTTTTAAAATAAAATTTGATATCGTATGAATTTAATGGGCGATTCAATTAACTATAAGTATGTAACTGTAATTTAATTCATATTAAATAAGGGACTTTGGATTGTATTAATTTATAATAAATATATGAATTAATTAATTATTTTCTTCAGTGGCTGATATTTTTTAATTTCTTTATATACGTTTATTATATATATTTAAATTAATATTTTTCTTATGGTATATATATATATATATATATATATATATATGAATATATACATAAATATTTTTAACTATTATTAAAATGAACTAAATATTATCATTCAGTTAAAATATTATAAGTTTTGTTATATTAATAATATAGTTATGTATAAAGATACTATAGTTTGAAACGAATATTTGAAAATCCCTTTTAGAGCTTCTGAAACATTATTAATGTGACAAACCATTTAATTTCTTATTCGTGCCGAGTTAAGTGCATGCGAACGAGCCTTATTACTCCACAAAGTCGAGCAAAACTTGAACTATGTATTACTGTCATATCACGAAAGTATCAATAGTAGAAATTGTAAATAACTAATAATTAGGAGGTGAGATGAACAAAAGAGTGATATGTTAATTAACTCTCTAGAAAAGTTATTAAACTTTTTAAGACCGTGTATACATTTGTGATTTAGTTTCACAAAAATGGTTATCCTGGAGTGGAATTGCTTTTAATCAAAAATACATTTATTCTATATATATACATGGTTTTTAATTAAACAAAATTATAATGATATTTTTATTTTAATTACTAGATTAGTTTAATGTACAACAAAATCAAGAAATTTATTTTACGTAGAGTATACAAAAGCTTTCCTGCTAAATTACATATTAAAAGTGTGCACTATAAATAATGATGTGTAATTAAATAGCATTGTTTAATATTTTCATTTTGTTATTGTTTTTGTATATACAGTGAAGGAAATATAACTATAATAAATATAAATATATGATTAAATATAATAATAGGAATGTAAATAAGGGATAGCTTGAAACATATCATAACATATATGAAATACGAAATTAATATAGGAGTTCTTAAATGTATTTATTTAATTCGAGATTCGATAAGTTATATTTTATACTTTCTTTGAGATTAAGAACATTTAAAGAATTATATAAAAAATCAAATATATTTGTCTACTAAATAGATCTAATGTTTAATAATTTAATGGCAATAAATATTCATAATAAAATTGTTTTTAAGATATAAAAATGTAATTATATTTATTTAATATCTAAAGAAAATTAGTATTAGGTAAATAATACATATTTTATATTAATAACAGATATATAAGTATAATTTTACAATTACGTAGTACAATAATTTTAATAAAAAAATAAAAATAAAAATATTTAAAAAAAATAAAAGTATATCTATTTCATAAATAATAAAAAATTTTATGTTTATAAAATATATATATGACAAATTTTATCCAACATTAGATTAGAACACTATATTTATAATTTATAAACAGCTTTAGATTATATTTATTTTTAAATCATTCTTTATTATTATTTATCAACATATATCTTTTCTTTTCTTCAAATAGAATGATTACATTTGTATTAATGAATGAAATGCATTTTTTATCTCGCTTAACATCAATTATATAAAAAATAAGCATAAACATAAAAAATATAAAAATGGAAGAAAAAAGAAGTAAAAATGCAGGTGAAGACGAGGAGTCTGAAGAATCAGAAAATATTATTATTAATGAAGTAGATGGGTTGCCAAATCTTCATCCAAATTTTGAACAATTGAATTTAAATTGTTTGAAGGACCATAGTCATGAAAATACAACATCTAGAAGCCTAGAAGATTTAATTCATGACGAAGATTTACCAATGTCTGTGATTGTTACAAATATAGATCCTCGTATTTTTAAATCAGACGATCTCAAAGTGAGCAGTTGTTACTTTTAATATTTTATTTATATATAATTATGTTTACATTTTTGTTACCACGATTGATATGATTTGTATTAGTTTTTTCTACAAATTGTATAGTTTTAAATACCCAATAAATTTTGTTTATTTTTCAGGTAGAAATTGAAAGACTATTCAAGCAATTTGGCGAAGATGCTACTTTTCAATACTTTAGATCTTTTAGAAGAATGAGGGTTAACTATAACTCTTCAAGTGCAGCTGCTCAAGCAAGAATAAAGTTACATCAAACTCATTTTGGAAATACTGATATTAATTGCTACTTTGCACAACCTGTAACGCCTATTGGTAATTTTATTATTATAAAATTAGTAAAGATTCAATGCTGAGTATAAATTAGGATAAATTTACATATACTATAAACGACAAAATTTTATGAAATATTTTATTTTTTATAGATATTGAAGATAGACACTTACATCCTCCTGCACCTCACAAGCAGTTCCTAATTTCTCCACCAGCATCTCCACCTATAGGTTGGGAACCTCGTGAAGAAAATGAACCTCTAGTTAATCATGATTTACTTGCTGCTATTGCTAATTTAACTCCAGGTTCGTCTATATTTTTACAATATATTCACTATTAAAATAATAGTGAATTATAATTATCTTATATTTACTTTTTTATAATAATAGTTTATATTTATATTTTAAAGAAGATATTTACATTTATTCTGTTAAATTTATAATAGAAAATTATTATAGTAAAAAATTTTTGAATTCAATTAAATATAATACACGATTAAGAATGAATATGTAAATTATAATTAAACAATCATTTTGATTGTATTATATTGATAAAAATACTTGAAATTTGTATAAATTCTTATATTGCTAATTATAATACTGTCCATAAATTATATTGGTAGATATCTAAAGAAAAATGCTTAATTTAATATTAAAATAAAGTATTTAATATTTAGTATTTAATTTAATATTAAAATAAGTAATATTTAAATAAACAAAGATGTGTTCAAATGAATTATAGCTTAAGCAGTAAATTTTTGGCTTAAATATTAATTAGCACGTATAAAGTATTTTTATATTATTATAATTAACACTATCAAATTATTCAAATGATTCATAAATTAAGGTATTATATTTGGAAAATCATAAATAATTGTTTTAAATATATGGTTTAAATATTATTTAATTATTTTCAATGAAGTAAAATGGAAGAATTCAAAAATTTGTAATAAATCAATATGGTTCTTAAAGTCTCAACATGAAATTATAGAATTTTGATTTTTTTCAATCTTAAAATAAAAATCAGATTAGTAAAAACTAGTAGTTAATGAAAATACTAAAAAAAAAATTATAATTTAATGTATTTTTGATTTAATAATAATATATGTTGATTATAATTTATTACTGAATTTTTAACTTCAATTTTAATTCGTATTATATATATTCTATTTAAATTGATTGTATAAAATCATACGAGTGTAGTTTTTAAAGAAAATTTTAAGAAAATTCCAATATTTTTATTACAGAATCGGTGGTTTGCTAAACGTATTATGTTTTATTCAAAAATCAGTGGAAACTAACTTTAATTAAAAATCACAATTTAATATTTTATTTCAATCATAATTTACTGTTTAATCAAAAAAATTATAAAATCAATTGTTCTATTGTTATAGGAGAAAGTCATGAGCTTCATCCAGGAAGCTCAAATCATCCAGGTATTGTTGTTCACATATGTGAAAATGCAGCAAATGCCATTAAATGTGCTGGTCCCTTACCACATACTCGATGTCCTGATGAACTTTAAATCAATCAACACGCACACTAAGCAAAGAATGTAAGACGTTTCAATGAAGGAAATCTTTATTAATATATTCTAATCTTTAGTATTTTACTGATTAAAAATGAGATTTTACTATTTTTTCCAATAAATTTTTTATATACATATATATATGAGGTTCTTCAATTGAAAGTTGAGCTGCCAAGCTACTATAAAAAAAGAAAATGTTACTTTTTCAAAATTACTTTATAATTTTATAAAAATTTATTTAGCAAGCAAAATATTCAAATAAAGAATGAAAATGGATGATATATAAATTATTAAAATATGTTTAAAATAAATTTTTAATTATCTATATTTGCATTGTAGCTTATGATATTTTTACTAAAATTTATATTCTTATTAAGAAATTGAATTAATAATTTTATCACTTTTCATGCTATGGATATTTTTTATTTTATTTTAATTTATAAATAAATAAAAATTAAAAATTTTCGTCGTAAAAATATATAATTTAAAAATTTTTTAAAAATAAGCTAGAGGAATATAAATGACAAATAAATTTATAAATACATAGGTTTTTCTTGGACGTGTAATTTATGTAAAGAAATCAATTACATGTATATCGTTTTAATAATCCATCCAAAGAGTAAAAAAGTTTATTCTTTATCAATATAGTTAAGCAAATTTTAATAATATTGGCATGATAATGATCCCAATTATTTTATTATCGAGATTTATTGTCATCGGTATTCTCTAACTAGAAAAAGAAAAAAAAGGTTATTGATAGTCATGATAATCAATGTTACACCAAAAAATACGCGATGTACGCTGTCGAATTATTTTATATGCTTCGAGATATGCACATTTAAATATTGCTGTCGAGCTTGTCAAATCATATTGAGTGGATAGAATAATTTTCAGGTCTCGAGATTACGACAGAACATCTATATTTAAATACTAAATATTTTCATTAATTAAGAAACTGAAATATGTTAATGTGAATTTTTTAGAAGTTTTTACAATATTTTTATAATAAATGAGAATTTACTTAACTAAAAATGTTATATGTATAATCATTTTTATTATATAAGTTTCTTATTATTATTTAACTTATTGTATTTTGTTTGCGTAACTTAACTGTTTAAAACAATAAATTAAAAATTAAATATAATATGTAAAATATGAAAATTATCAATCAACTTATCAATGTTTATATACATTATAACTAGTATTAAAGATTATGTTAAATTTTTTCTTGGTGTGATTAGATAGCAGTTATCAAAGAAGCATACAAAAAACAGTAACATTAAAAAAAATTATTTTATATGTTGTAATATATAATATTGTCATTATATCAAGAAATGTACAAGTTTAACGGAAAACTGTTACAGTATGTCTTAGTCATAAAAAATATACTTAATTCAAATTATAAATATTTTAAATGTAGAAATTCATTACTTATGAAATGTAAATATAAATCGATAATCTTTTTTTTTTACTGAACTAAATTTATTCCATTAATTAAGACACATTATTATGCGATCTACAGAAAAATAAAGTTTAATAGCCATATAAATTATAAAATAAAAGTCAATAAAAATTTAACATAAAGAGGCAACAATAATTTTATTAAATGTACATAAATATCAAAATTCATATAAAAAAAATACGTTATTATTATTACAAAATTAATAATAAATTTTCATTAGAATATGTATATGCACTTGATAAATGACGAGTAAGTGAATATTTTGGGCAATCTGTGAAACCGTAACTACTTCAATTTAAAAGATAACAAACTTAACGCTTATTGCTTATAAATTATGATAAATAGCATTTAATAAAAGTAAAATTCGCCTTTTTCATATTTTGATAGTTTTTCTATGTTTATTTTTCAAAACGATGTAATTCTTAACTTTGTTAAAGAATATAAAAATATCAAATTAGTGTTTTCAATGATTGTTTATTTATACAAAAAATTAATATATATTAAAAAATATTTAATACACATTTACAATTAAAATAACATTTGCATTATTAAATTGTTATAAAAAGTATTTTCAAGTTTGATATGATTTTAATTTCAATCAACTACGAGTGTTTAAAAAATCAAAAAGATTTTTAAAAAATTATCCTATTTTACATATTAAACATTAGCTCTTAATACTTTTTTTACTAATACTATTATTACGTTGCTATTATTACTTAAGATTGCATGCTTTTAATAATATATCAAATATAATTTAAATTAGATTAATTGTTCGATGCATTCGAGTTATCGTCTCGAATAATTTAGAAAAATATAAAATTTCCAAACAAATTGCTGTAAAACCCAGAGTTGTTATAGAATTCGATAGTACAATTTACGTAATTCAGTATGTTTATCTTAAAAAACAAATTATTGTAATTAGTTTTTTAAAGTTTTTAGATGTGTTTTTAAATAATCTTACTACTAATTAATGAAATAAAAACGAAAGATTTTCAAGGTTTTAAATCAGAAGACCTTGTAAAGGGATTAGGTAGTGCTTTTATACTTAATTTATTTTTTAAATTCATTTACATAAGCAAATAAAATGTAGATGATTTTGTATAGTAGTGTATATTAAATGTTATTATATTATTTGAAAAAAAATTTGTAAAAATTTTACGTACGTTTTTGTACAAATGTTTATTATTCAACATTACAGATTGTTGAAATTAAAATAATGAGCTATAATTTTATAATAATGCTTATTTATCTTGAAATGTAAAGTGTAATATCGTAATAAAAACAATATTATTGATATTGTATGATCAGCAATATTATAAAAATACAATTATAAAAATTATAATATTTGTAAATGAAGAATTGTATTTAACAGAGTTGTTGCATTTTTTAAAAATCACTACATACAATATATTTATCGAAATAAATATAATTATTTACAAAGTTCTCTGAACAAAATAATTATATATATTATATGTTCATAAAATTTCTAATTAAAACGAAAATCTTTTGAATAAGATATATGAAAAGAAATTTTAATAGTTTATTTCGAATGCATATTTTTGACTGCCCAATCAATATTTTCGAAACCTAGAATAAGTGCATATCACCTTCTTAAAAAATATTGCTTACAATAAATTTGATAAAGAAAACTCGTTTTTTTTTTTTAACTGCCTAGTCCTTTAATCTTATAATTATCCGGGAAAAAATTACGTGCAAGCAAAGATAAATAAACATTTTATTTTATGTTAATAGCATATAACTATTATCTACATTTTATATGACTTCAAACAGATAATGTTCATTTATCATACAAAGTTTTCCCTAATAACGTAGTAATTTAAATACGAGTACATAACAAATTATTACGTAGCAAATAAAAAAGTTAATAAAATAAGAGTTTGTAGCAGCATGCATTACTTAGGAATTGAAAACAAAATATCATAGATTGTTATAAAAGATAATTATCAATATTTCATTGACACTTTTAATATTTCTGGAATATTTAAACATCTATTCAATATAGAAAGAAAAAATTTAAGGCGTTAGTGCTAAGTTTTAATACAACTTGTCTATTACTTTCTTAATGATAAATAATTAATTTTATATTGGCTTGTTCCTATGCGTATAAAATATAAAAATAGATGTAAATACATTTAAACTTTTTAATGCATATAAATACATGCTATTAATTTCAATTTTAATATGAATAATAGTTTTTTGCTTTTGTAGGTGTAATAGAAAAAAAATGTCAAAAAGCATTCTGAATAATCGAACTTAAACGTATTAATAAAAATTAAAAATGAATCAAAATTTACCGTAACAGCTTTAATGTAATAAAATTAATTATACAATATAATAAAGCTAATATAAATTGCTGAATGTAATTTTTAGATTCTAGAGATTTTTCTGTTAGTCGTTTTTCAAGTTTAAAAACCAAAATATGCTAAATGTTTGGTCACATTGTAATGACCAATTTACTTTGTGTGAATTTTTCAAGATTATATTGTTTGAAATATAAATATCGATTTTATGAATAAAAATCATTCGTATTTAATTATTAGCATGAAAAAATATATATACAATCATATGTATATTTTGTTGGATTGTATTTTCACTTCTAATCTATTATAATTTCTTTTAAATAAAAAATTATAAAGCTTTAAAAGATTTTACATTGATTTTGCTGTCTTAGTCTTAAACTTTTCTTTTCTGTTCAATTGCCATAGAAACTATAGATCTCATTTTGGATAACTTCATCCTTATTTTCTATTATTCATATATACTTAAACGTTTAATTGTTGTATTAATAAATAATATTTAAAAGGCCGTAAAAATTTGTATTAAATCCCTTGAAAACAATTTTATAAAAAATTATAAATGAAACAAGGTATACACGATTTTCGTTTAATAAACATTAATTATTAGAAATGAAAATATTTTACGAATGTTCAAAAGAAATAAAATTTTTTTCAATGGATAATTTTAAACAATTTCGAATAAAGATATATTTAATAACTATTTATGTAAATGAAAATAAGAAACACAATGTTATTAATTACTGAAAACTTGCGGTATGAATGTATCCCAGTATTATTTGGAAATATGTGTATATGTTTTTACGTTTACGTAAAACGCATATGCATAAGACATATGTAAAAAGAAAATTAAAATATATTTAAGATGCTTTATTTCCTTTATTATTACAGTGCCATGAGTGCATTTTAAATCCACTGCACTGTAAGGTCCGCGTCATGCGTACTGAATAAAAAAATTAATAAATCGTATCCTCAAGTCTATCAATAAAATGTTTTGAATCAAGATTATTTTGAAAAATATATTGTATCATTTTTATGGAAATATTGTAAATAAAAGATACATAAATTGTTTACTGATTTTTTTAATGATTACACATAAAAAATGATCTCAATATGGGAAGATGTAATTAATTAAATATAACAAATATTAATTATCAAAAAAATTTTCATTTACCAATTAATATATTCACTTTTCTTTAAAAATATTAATATTATCAAATATTTACTTAATATATACTGAATGAATTTATATATATATATATATATATATATATATAATATCTCTAAAATTTAATATATTATCAAACTTATAATGTGTTATTTGATTGATTTGTACAGTATATGTAATGAAATCCGAATATAAATATTATTAAAAATTAAAACATTTTAAATTCTTTTTTATTTTAATACTTTTAACACCGATTATCTTAGGTTTTAGAAATATTTTTAATTTCTATAAATATAAAAATATAAAATAAATGTAATGAAGAAAAAGAGGTACAGCTTCCAAAAAAATGTTGATTTTTCTTTAATCCATATTGAATTGAATTTTTCAAATTCTTACAATTCGATACTTTTAACGCTTACATATTACAAAGGCTTTTTACAAATTATTGTTATCCACTGCATCGTGGAACATCCATGTACATAAATTCATATTTAACTTATTTCAACACACAGTCCCTAGAATTAATATTTCTTTGATCAATTTTAATACTATCCAGCGCTTGATAAGCTAAGTACAATTTTAATAAAAAAATGAGATTTATTTTCAATCAAATTTGATTCGAAAATATAAACGAAGTGTTCAATGTGGAATCTAAATGATGTATATTTTATTTATAAATTCTAAAAAATCAATATCCGACTTTAAATCAACAATTTGTAAATAAAAATTAAAAACTAAAAATTGAATTGAAGTCTTACAATTGAAAAAATAAAATGCAGTAATTTAGGCCTTAATTTTTTTATTTTTTTTAAGGCCTTGTGATAGATAAATTTAACAAACTACATATTGTCAATAAATGTTCATTTTTTCTCAATATAAATTCACTTATATCGATCGTTTTTCAATTATAAACAATTTTTAAGTCCAATGAAAAAAGTATGTATAAATTATTATTTTATTAATTTCAATATTATTTTTTTTTTAATAATGTACAATTAAATTTAAATGATTTGATTATTTACAGTTTTTACCAATAAATAGTATGAAAAAACTAAAATGAAACATAAGAAAATTAATTAATTACAAACAATAGATTATTTAAAAGAGTATGTAAAAATTTTGTTATATGAAGAGTAAATGTTATTTCATTATTTAATTATAATTTATTTATATATATATATATATATATATATATATATATATATATATATATGATGAATTACTTGTAAATAAAAAGAAAATTATAAGCTTTTCAAAAATGATATTAAAAATAATATAATGAATATACTTATTAGTATTACAATAATATTTAATCATCTATAAAAAGAATAACTATGTAAAATTTATACATAATTTTTTCTTAGAACTTATATATATTTTACATATGACTAAATTATATATGTGAACTAAACAATTTTTGGCAGTCACTTTAAAACCACAATTAAATAAGACAGTTGAAAAAAAGAAAAAATTTTCAGATCTTTCTTACAATTTTATCTTGTAAACATTATTCAAAGCTATTAGTAATGCCTTATAAATTTATGTTCTACTCATCTGAATATTTCGTTCTCTTTTAAGCATTTAAAAAATTTTAAAGCGACCTTGGGCCATGAAAATTTTTCAGACAAGATAAATTACGATTATTGTTTACAACTGCAACGCAGCAGTTTTAAATACCAGGCATCGTTATTAACTAAATACATAATTTTCAAATGTGACACACGTCTCATTTGAGTTCTTGTAGCGGATCTCAAATTATTACAAAAATAGAATGTACTAGTCAAGAATGGACTCGAGCAATCTTTACGCATAATTATCGTTATGCCATATAAACAAATGTATTGATATCGTTATCATGCCTTCGAATATATTTATGTTCAATGAGCCATTCAATTTGTTCTTTAATCATTTTTTTACTCGGCAGAAACATATTCTTTAATATATCAACCAATTCTGTCTGTAATTGACTATTGGTGATTTTCTTTCGCATCTTTAATATTTTTATAATTGCTTCCTATGGATAAAAAGATAATTGTCATTAATCCAAAATAATTATATGTATTAACAAAAATTTAGTATTTATTATATTTATAAACTTACTTGAACACGTAATATCCTAAGTTGAACAATAGATTGATTATCTTCCTCTTTACTACGTTCTGTCGATAACTGCAAACGTCCTACCAAATTGATCTTTCCACGCTTTTGTAATTTACCATTTTTTCTGAATGACATATTAAAAATTCAATTGTTATTCATCGTTAAATTAAATATAAATTTTTTAGAACATTTATTTATAATATAAATTATAGATATTCAATTAACGTATCTTTATTGAATTATTTATCGATAAATATCTTTGATCAATGCTCAATAAGCTATTTTGTACAAAGTCAGTTTGAATTAGAAAAATAATGAATCAAAAAGATAAGGAACTGTTTATTTCAATCAATTATAATCCATTGTATTAAATATCATACATTACTCTAAAATTTACTTACACAATCGCGAATTCTTGATTAACCCAGAATTTCGTTGCTTGCGAGAAATCCTTAGGACTATGCGTAGGGGGATCGGCAACGATCAGCTGCCTCTTTATTTTAGGGAAGGCGCAGAGCGACCAAAGTGTTCGTCGTAATTCTGGATCTGGTAATTCCGTCGCTAATCGAAGATTTTCATATGATATCTTCTCAAGTGGCCGTTGATTCCAGGCAAATAATACAGCCATCTGGAAAGTTGTAACATCCACATCGAATCGACCAACTTGATTCGAAAACGTTATCTAAAAATATTTATATCTATATAAATATATTTATATGATTATTAATAAAATGAAAATTTATGAAAAACAAAATGATATAATAGTACGCTAGTAAGATGTATTAAATATTGTCTGTGGTTTCAAAAATGTTGGTAAATCAAATTTAACCTACCGTGCCATTCGACATGTGATGATACCATTGAAGCTTCCTACCGCTATGTTTTTTCTTGTAAAATTCTTCGACTTCGGGTATGTAATCTTCTAATTGAAGCGGCAAACTAACTGTAACGCGCTCACTACCTCGTGCCCATGCACCTGCATTTAATATCTACAAAAATATTGTACGTATCATTTTAGATCTACTTGCCAATTATAAGTATTGCTATTTGAAAACTATGCTTACTTAGGTATAAAATTATTTTGTATATCTATAGATATATTTACTAATTCTAACAGTTACATAACAAACAGTAAATTAGATATTATCAATTAGACGCAATGTACTTTTCAATTAATAGGCTACGTCGATACTGACACGAATTAAATGAAAATTTGTAAATTAAAGAACATGTCATATTAGTAACAACGATATTTCATTGTAATTATTTATATATATATTTTTTTTTTTTATAAATTATTGGAATGAAGTTTTAATACAACGCTACTGACAATAAAGGCAATTAACACATTTATTTAAAGCAACTTTTTTTTTACTTTGTCAGCCTTAACAAAGCATCAGATCATGAAAAAAGTATATTCGATAGTTAAAATATTAAGATAATATTAGCCGCAAAATATGTTACTTTAATGTTGATGCTGTCAGCAATAGCGGCACGGCATTGTTCCTTGAATTGTTGATTCAAATCTTGCGAGACTTTAATGTCTTGGAACATGCGGGCCAATTTATTCACGTAATCCGCTGGCATACCAACTTCTCGAAGCCATTCGACCATATTTTCTTCCTTCTCCGAATCAGCGGACGTGTCCAATATTAAACGTCGCGTTAAATGTGCTTTATGATAGCGCATAAAGACATCCTTATTTTGAACGTACTTCAATACCAATAGCTAAAATACAATAGTACTTTATAAAGTGCATATTTAAGTCGGGAGCAATGACGATACCAATAAACAAATTTCTTTCAAAGAAATGTGCCTTTTTTTTTTTTTTTTTTTTTTTGTTAAAGCAGCATAGACGAGTTAATAAAAATTAAGATTGTAACGGATCCCATGCATACCACGTCTCTCAGCTTGCTTTCGATCTCGTCAGACGTGAGCTTCTTGCTAAGCGGCGTTTTTCTCAATAACATATCACAGTAATTGGCTAAAAGTTCGGGACACTTGGACTCGGGTTGTCCGTTATTATTGTTTGCCGGTTTACTGTTTATACCCGAGCCTAGACTTGCGATAGTGCCGATAATGGGCGCAGGCGGGATGAGGGATGTACCGCCAGCACCTTGCCGTACAGGCAGGTCGAGTTTGAAGACGGAAGAGTCGTTGACGACGAGCTTATAGGCCTTGTCACGGGCCGTAAGGAAACGCGGATCGTCGTCGAAAGCTTCCTTTACGAGGGTGGAGAAGCGCCGGAAGAGGTCCAACAGCCGCTCCACGTACTTCTCCGAATCCTGGGTAATTATATCTACAGCGGCCATCATGTCATCCAAACCTGCGGTTGCTATGTGCTCCTCTAAATCGACGAGCATCGGAGTTACGCCCTCGGGCACTCGATCCATTAGCTTCAACATTAGCCGTAGTTCTAATAGAGAATAATTCGAATCTCATGACATTCTACTAAATTATAATGGAATTATTGTTTCATTATAAATTAAAAAGGCATCTAAACATAAATTTTTAAATATACTTTAATATTTTATACAAAATTCGCAAATTAACATTTTTTTCTCGTAATCAATTTATAATTGTTTATGTAAGCTATGTCGATTTGTTATATTTCAACTGATTGACATAAAAAAAACTTTATGAAAATTGTTTTTAAGGAAAGTTGTAAGTAAATTTTTTTTTTAATAATTTTTTTATAAAATGAAAAAATTATACTCGATATAAATTTTTACGATCGGTTGTTTAAATCACAAAAAGTAAAAATCTTTTATCTTAAAATCCCTACTAGTAATCTAAGATATTTAAAGTATACAATTTTTTTATCTTCTCTTATTCTATCATCTTTAAATTTATCCTGATAAATACAATAAATAATTAAATTTCATAAATCGTATAATCGTATTAAAATTCTAAATGATACACTCTCATAAAAGATAAATATAGTTATTATAAAATTAATATAAGAAGAAAAATAAATATATTGACTATAAAATAATATTTGAGAAATTTTTTTTTTTTTTATACATTCTAGGCAGTTAATTAATTTGGTTATCGACTTAAATTATGTTAATGTAAAATTAAATGAATTTGCATTCAATTAGCGTAAAATAGAAATTAAAAAATTCAGTTATAAATAAAATACAATGCAGTTTGTCTAAACAAATTTTCATTTCTAATTAATAATTAAAGTTATATAAAACATTAATATTCCACTAGATATGTGCCGTATAAATCAGTTTCTTTAAAAAATCTTCTTTTAATTTTATATAATATATTGTTAAATGAAACTTTAAATAGATATATAAATGAATTGTTAAAAAGTGCTTAAAGTTATTTGTTTAATAATTGTAAGCAGACTTTTTTTTAAAAAAACATTTGAATTTGATAAATTTTTTCTACCTAAAATTATGTAATTTATTTTATTTTCATGGAACACTTACTTTCTGTTTGATGTTGCTGTATCATTCTAGGACATTCTGCGAGTATGGCAGTTCTGAAATTAGCAACTAATACTTTAACACAACGTTCCATTAAAAGTTGAACGCTAGCACTGTTTGGCTCGAGGTACTTTTGCGCGCGTAATTCCTCTTCTTTTAATTTTGTTTCTGCATATCTCATGTACTTTTCTACTCCATACAAAGATAATTGCTCAGGTGCTTTAACCCAATAGAAAGCTTCTGTTGCTTCAATATAAGCAGCTTCAAAATTATTTCTATAAATTTCTAATTTATCAGACGTATTTGAGCAAAGATTCACTGTAATATTTATAAAACAAATTGAATATTTAATTAAATAAATCCTTTCTGAGAACGTTTAAATCAATTACTCAAATAAGAATTTGGTATTATTTGTAAAGATTTTTACTATTCATAAGTATTTCTACATTTAATGTCAATGCACGTGTTCTTCATAGTAAATTAAAAAAAAAAAATTGTGTTTAATAAATAAATAATTTTTTACCATACGATTCTCTAACACCAATAACAAGTTGTGAATCAAAAACTTCACCATTTCTCTCAGTCCGTACAAGCCTCATAGCTGAATCTTGTAGCCTTTGCTTAATATCATTAAATATACTTTGATTCCAACTATCAAGCATCAACTATTTATATGAATTAATTAATTAGTAGTTGTAATTGTATAATAATGTCTTCATAAAATTATAAGATCAATTTTGATATTAAAATATTGAAAAAAAATAATTCATCAATAATAATTATATATTATAATTATTATGGGTTTGATAGATATTTAGATAAATACAAATATATTATGTATATTTATATATTATATTTGTATTTATATGAAACTAACCTTCCTAACAATACTTTCATCGGGTTGATTCTTTTTTTGCATACTAGTACTTGTCTTTCCTCGTAACGATGCTTCTAACTGTCTAAATGGAGTTGGTAAATAATTACACTGTGTAAAAAATTTTCTCCACTCTGCTATATAAGCTTTTAATAAAGCTTGTTCTTCTTGATGAGCCATGACTCTCTACAATTTATTAAATTTGAATTTATTAGCTTAATCAAAAAAAATTCAAATATTATGAATAAAATTCAAGAAATAAATTGTATTCATTTTATTGTAGATCAATTTTGCATTAATTAAAACAATAAAAAAAAAAGATAGACCTGTTGAGCCTGCTTTATAAAGTCCATAATATCTTCTTTTAAAGCATCTCTTAATTTGGGTGGACCTTTCTCATCTAGACATACTTGGTGAACAGAATAAAAAAGATCTTGCCATTCTGCTTGTGTCACTGGCTCCTGCTTCAAAAGTTTCAATATAATTGGTCGCATACATGGCCACGCATTTTCGAATATAAACTGACTCTGTAATAATATTAAAATTTAATAAATATTTGCATTCAAAGTAACTGCATTCAAAGTTATATACTAAACATTGCGTTAAAATAATATTTTCAAAATATTGATAAATTTATTATTGTAAACAGGAATATTTATGGAAAATAATAGAACAAATAATTTAAGAAATAATAAAATGTGCCAACTAAACAATCGCACATTTTTTTATTTTAAATGTAATTTAATTACTCTTTTGCTGCTTACAAAAATAAACAATATTTACAGATTTAATATTTTTCTAATGTTTACATCATGCATTGATAAAGAAATATAATATTTATTAATAAATTTAAATAACAAAAAAAGAAATAAAAGGCATAAGTACTCATAAACTTCGCAGATAAATAAACAATACAATATATATAATATTTTCTGTGATGAAATTGTTATATATATAAAAAACAATAAAAATTTTTTAAAACCTTATTTAAAACCTTATTCAACTCTTGCCTCTTTCGACAAATTTTGAAAAAAATACGGATACAGAATTTCCAAAATTGTCAAATTTCTGTACAAATAAACGAAAATATTTTTAATCTAATGTATTTATAATAATTTGATAATTTTAGCCGATTTTTATTAACTAACCTTTAATAACGACATCACAAAAACTTTGACATGTCCCGTCGACTTCACCCGTTGTCGTCTTGCATATGAGGTTATGTGACCACGCTAATGTGATAGGGTGGTTTGTTCAGTTTCAGCACAGTTGTACCACTTGACTATCCAATAACAGTTAATATCGTATTATATCGCATGTAATAACTCGAAAAAAATCAGAGAATTGTGTACGTAAGGAAAAACGAAAAGAGAAACAAATCCTTTTTACATAGGATCAACGTTATCGCGCAAGTTTTTCATACATTCGGCGATAAAATTCTGATTTCTAGTGATAAGTTTACAATACTGACAGCTTTTCAATGTTAATAAATAGGTACCGAACATGTAATAATACATCACCAAAATCGGCTTCATCAAAGATTCCAATACCGTTGACAATTATTTTGATTGAAATACATCATTTCAAATAGTGCATTTTAAATTTCGAACGTTAATTTGATTTGGTCTTACTTTTCGGGTCATAAGACTTATTTGAATATTATAAAAATACAATAATTATAATATTTCGATGTAACACCAAATTTTTACAGATCTTATGTATATAACAGAGCAAAATTTAATTAAAAAATTAGATATATGAAACCAATTGAATTTATTAAAAATATATTATAACTTATTTCAAGCATAAACTTTTACAAAATTATTTTAAGCCGTTTCATTAATAAATAAAGAGTATGGAATAATTTAGGAATTAAAAGTGACAATAAAAATAATAATAAACGTATTACTAATATCAATAATTATTAATATGAAAGATTTCAATATTTTCGAAATAATTAGAAATGGGTTCAAAATTATTATATCTGCTTCATCGCTCTATTAGTGAATAATAAACATTCAAAATCAAATTTTTTTCACGTTTACAAGAAAACTATTAACAAAGAATACGTATTTGGTATTTAGTAATTGTTATACTTATTATTATTGCAAATTAAATTATAAAAAGTTAAATAGAAAATTTGTAAAGTTTTCATGATTCCCTACTTTAAGATATTTCATTACTATTCATTCGGTGAAATAAAAATATATTTTAAAAGAAGTCACTAACTTCATATGTAGATATAAATTATTAAAAATTATAATCAATTCATGATATGTTTAAATGGAATTTTTTATTAGAATAAAATAGAAAATTAAAAAATGTCATTTCAAAATAACGTCTCATTTAATTATTACGATAATAGTATTCTATAGATTTAAAAATAATATAAATATAGTAAAATTACCTATTGTGCGGATGTTAAAAATGCATTTTAATTTTTAAATCAATGAAAATTAAGAATATTAAATTATAAACCTATCATCTTTATGTAAATTACCAATATTTGATATTAAAATGATTAAAACAATCATTTGACCGAATAATTTACATCGGGTAAATCTTCCAAATTCTGTGGATTATAAAGATTAAATATTTAAAAAAATAAAATTCTTGTTAACCATAAAATGAAAAATTGATATTCAAGGTTGTGTATATGCAGTATAATTAAGAATTAATTCTGATTTATTATTTAGATCTGCATATGAATTTTTGAAATATGTAAAAATTCTATTTATCATATATTTAAGTTAAATATTTAATAATTAAAAATATTTCATAAGCCTCGTAATAATATTAACATTAAAATTTTAAAATAACATTAAAGTCTGAAGATGTATAATTTGTTTATTGTTGTAAAATGTGTTTAACATAAAAAAATTTTAAAACAATAAAAATATTGTTTTATTTTTAGGTACAAAATTAAAAAGGTTCTTTAATAAAATAAATTCAATTCTGACCATAAATATAGATCTTACAATATTCGATAGCTTTTATAATTTTCTTCTTAACATTTGTGTTGATTTTTAAAGTTTATACGGTAATTAAAATAATTTTGTAAATAAATATCCCCTTGAAAATATTACATTTACTATTCAAAACAGAAAGAAAAATCAATATAATCTAGAGATTGATATTAAAGGTGATCAAAGGTCATCACAAGGATGTAGAAAATTAAATAAAAATTAATTTGTAATAATGAATAAATCATCGAAAATATGGATCTT
Source organism: Ceratosolen solmsi marchali (assembly GCF_000503995.2). Lineage (NCBI taxonomy): Eukaryota > Metazoa > Arthropoda > Insecta > Hymenoptera > Agaonidae > Ceratosolen > Ceratosolen solmsi. The sequence continues at coordinate 1,512,938 of NW_011948416.1, read as the reverse complement.
TGGATATTTTAAAATAAAATATTTTTAAAAATAAAAATTATTAGTCTAAATATTTATAATTATAATTTTAAAGTTTAAAACAAAATACAGTTTTTTTTTCGAATCTGAATACTAGTACAATTTATAAATATAAAAAAACTTCATTATAATATTCCTGTACATTTTATCATTGTTTATTTATTATAAAAAATATGAAAAGGTAAAATATAAACATTTCTTTTATTCATATAGTATTTAATATTTATTATAAGAATTCAGATACATCATAACAGACATTCATTCTAATAATAATAATAATTATACGTCTTTAAAAAGCGTTTTTTGAATATTCAATGAATACTCTTCATAGATAAAAACTGAATCTTATAAGATTCTAATTTAGTTTTAACAGGAAAATATTAATATCTCGAATGTGTTCATCGTAATTTTAAAACATGAAAATTTAAATGTCTTTTACAATAGTGTAATTATCACAAGGCAAGTAATTTGCATTTGAATGAACAATTATGTTGTAATGTATTGTTTCAAAAGCATCCATGTATCGATATATAAAGTTGGTTGTACAAAAATTCAGTTTCAAACATTGATTTTCAGTCGAGTGATTAATTTCTGCACATAGAAAAATTGTATACTGTTATTTTTATTTCTATTTAACGATAATACATGTTATTACCAATATTTTTTAGATATATATCTATATATTTAATAAGTTTGCACATTTTTGCATTATATAAATCGCCCAATATCGTTGAAGCGATTTAGTAAGACAAGTATTACGAATCTATTATTTCTTCTATCTTGTTTTTTTTTCATTCGTTCATCTATTGGTAACGTTTAATATCTTATATAACAATTATTACAATTATAATCGCAATGTAACTATAATGTTCCACTAATTACCAATTACTAAATATGTGATAACGTTACGAATGCGCAATGTTATTAATTTTATTTGCAATATTACGAATGAGCTTCTTTAATATTAATGAATAATGAAGTAGTAAATCGGATATCTACCGATCGTATGTGGTGGGTATAGCTGCATTTAATTTTCAAATTCATCTTTATTTTTTCTCCTTTTTTGAGCGAGTAAATGTGCTTATGTGCAATCGTGCTTAAGAATTATGCTGCGATAAAACGTTTCCATTAAAAAACAAAAAAGAAAAAAAATGAATGAAAGAAAATAAATTGATCATGTGAATCTATAATAGATTCTCGTTCGATAAATTTTTAAAATATAATATAAAATAAAACTCATAATAGATGCATACACATATATACGATAACAATGTAACATAAAATTCGTGATACACAACAAAAGGAGAAAACGCGTATCATAGCAATAACGCGAAGACAAGATTTCGCAATTTTCTTCACGCATGGAAAAATAAACATTGTTGAGTAGTATATATTTAATGCGTATTATCCAATAATAATAATAATAATAATAATAATAATGATAATGATAATAATAATAATAATCGATTTTCGATCCAACCGAAAACGTAATATGGAACTTGTCAAGTTATTCCGAATTGTAAATTCTTGTCCTCCGTGAGTATCGAAGTACATCAACGGCCCTTCGAAGCGATGAAAGACCGGTGGCTAATGCGTTGTAATTATTTCTTTTCGCCTTCGTAAATTCCCTTCTCGACTGCTTCATTTTGATTATCGTCCAAAGATGAGTTACATAACATTTACCAGAAGCCACCAGCGCTGCGACCACCGGGTGGATTGTTGACGCGGATGCAGGATCGCGAAGTTTCTTTAGAGTCCTCTGTTATTAATAAATAAATGATAATTTTTAGTACTGATTAAAAATTAACAAGCTGCCTTTCAATTAGCTAATGATTAAATTAACCACGATAAGCGATAACTCTACATAGACTACTTTTCCTTAAAAATTTCTTAAAACATAATATAAAATGTTATGTAATATTGTAGACATGTACGCCGAAATTTGGCTGACCGGATAGCAATAGATATAAATTATAGATACAACATGAATATCTAATTAGATTTAATGAAATGTGCTGATCTATAGGTGGCATTCTCGATATTTGAATTATATTAAAATATAATGCTGCGACTAAACAACGAAAATCTTAAAAGCTCAAATGTGAAAGCTCTTACCGCTGATGGAGAAGGTTGAGTCCTGAAGATTCCTCTGCCCCTCGAGCCTCGGGCCTTTGAAGGACGGTGTGGCTATGGCCGAGTTTGGGAAAGTCGATGTATAAACAATTGTTCTAGGTCTTGCATACTCCCCGTCATAATGTGAGGTCCCGTTGGTTTGCACGTGATTGTTCTCATTGGTAGCGGCAACGGCGGAGTCGGCGGCGGCAGCGGCTGCTGCAGCTTTAGCGGCTTTTGCGGCTTCTCGGGCCTTGTCAAATACCGCCTCCTCCTCAGCGTATTTTCGTGCCTCAGCCTCGGAACGTGCAACTCCACGAGGACGCTTTTCACGCTCCTCCACGACTTCGTATACATAGCTTGGATAAGCTGGACACTCGATGAACTTGCCGAAGCCGTGCACCGCCTTCAAATCGCATTCGTCTACGCACACTCTGCCACCAACCACTACGTATTCTGGCACCCCATACACTTCCATGCCCTAGGTCAAATTGTAAATTCTTATTTTTATTTATGACAAAAGGTTGATGGGGGTCTTGGGTGAGCCAAAGCTCTAGGTAATCGCCTTTATATATAAAAGCTGATTTGTCTCATTTTCAATAGCTCGCAGCATTATAAAAACTTTTGAAAGTTGAACATAATTAACAATTAAAAACATAAATTATCTTGATTATTTTATTTTTCTTATTTTTTTGGTTCAATATTACTACGTTATATTCATTCATAGTATATTAAGTTACAAAAAATTATCATATATTTCTGTCACATGAAAATACATATATATATAAAAATAAAAGATATTTAGACTTTTTCCATTAATAAACAATTATTTGCAACGTTTTTAACTTATTCAATGAGTAAATTATTTTAATGCAACAATGACAAGTATATAAACAACTATTTTTAATGATTGCAAATGTTAGCAAACTTCTTTTGTAGATATAGAATTAATGTATTACTAGTAACAACTTGTAAAACAACTAAATATTTACTCTTTAATAAATATGAGGTTTATTATTATCGTATTAAGTTGAAATTGTTCATTTTTTCATTATTTTATGAAAGATTAAAAAAAAAACTATTCGACATAATATTAAATTTTTATAAGAAATGTGCAGTTACCTTTTTCATAAAATTTATATTTAATAAATTTTAAATTATTTTTTAATAATACATCATGATTATATATATACAGCTCAATTGTTACCAATAAGCATATTAAAATTTTCATTTTTACCTTCTCATATTAATCTCGTTTAAATTTCTATTATTATTTAAGTCTTTTAAGATTAAAGTATATTGAAATTCGTTAATTACGGAAAGATTTAATTACATAAACGTGACTTTTAATATTTGTTCCATATTTATCGTTATAGGTATAGTTTTATACGATCTTTTAATATAAAAGATAAATGAATTTTGTACTCAATAAGTAATTTGTTAAAAGAATATAAAAATTAATATAATATTAATTAACAAAATGAAAGAATTGATAAGCCGTTCTTTTCACTTCAAAGAATGTAATTTTTCATTAAAAATTGTCTTCTGTAATACAACTAATAATTATTTAATTTTCTGGGAACCTTTAGTTCAGTTAAAAAGCATGTTTTTATTTAAAATGTTTACATATTTTTGGTACTTAAAAGAGAAGTGTATATTGTCAGTAGATATGTAACTTAACGCATTATTAAATCACGTGTTGAATTTCTATCGATTTCTCTTAAATTGTTGTCTATCAATTATAAGCACCTTTATGAATAATGTTATTTTAATAAAAATTATAGTAAACGCGAGAAAGCAGAGATGATTGATGAAATTAAACAATACAATAGATACAATATTAGTGATCATAATACGCAAGTTATGATTTTCTCTTGAATATCAAATAGCTTTGGCATATTTTTGCAGTAGCCGCGTGAACGCTCACCTCGAAGATGTTGAAATCGCAGGCCTGATGATGAGTCTCGGCGGAGATGACACGATTAGAGCTTGGGTCCCAGACGACAATGTCGGCGTCCGAACCAACGGCAATGACGCCCTTTCTCGGATAGAGGTTGAATATCTTGGCCGCATTGGTGCTTGTGACGGCGACGAATCGTGTCGGATCCATGATACCATTGTACACACCCTTGTGCCATACAATGGACATGCGGTCCTCAACACCGTTTACGCCGTTGGGGATTTTGGAGAAGTCATGTTTACCAAGAGCCTTTTGGTCGCTGTTGAAAGTGCAGTTGTCGCTACCCGTCACTTGCAGTCCGTCCCTACGCGTCATTGTATAATTCTTATTCTTTACATTATCAATAAAAGACGAGCGATACCTGCCAATCTTCTACATAATAGATACTTTTTTTGAGAACAAAAAGCATACGAAATATTATTATCTTGAGAAAAATTTTAAACTAATTTTTAACATGCTGAAAATTTTTGTTTTAGACATATGCTATTTTCGTTATTAATTTCGTTATAGATGAAAATATTTAATTTTCAACAAGCCTTTTAGTAGAATGGCTAAAATAGTATCGTAATCCATTATTTATCACTGTGAATGCGCGCGCGCCTGTTTACACAATATTCTTGGTGGATTTAATTCACAATGTCTTATGTATTAAAAATGTGTATAGAAAAATAACTGACGTATTAATTTTAAAATTTCAATTAATAGAGAAGCAATATGATATTCATTTATGATTATCATATCTTCATCTTCTATTTTCATGGTTATCATAATCATTAGTATTCATAATCATAATTATCATTATAGTGTAAGATGTAATTAATTATCAATATACTTTCATATCTGCCATTATATATAAACAATTAATGTAATGAATATAATAAACTAAAGAATAATTCAATGACATTTTTTTTAATTTTTCGGAATTCCTTTGAAGTAACATTTAAAGATTAAAATAACCTTTAAAGGTTTTATAAAGCAGATGCAATAAGAGTTTAGCACATGATATCTTTATAAATTATAAATTCTATATAAATTATAAATTGAAATTTAATGATTTTATGGAATTGAAGATAAATAAAACATTATCTCAAAAATTATCGTAACAAACGTATAAACAATAAATCAAAATAATATAGTGATGAATGGATAATAATCCTGCCTACTCGTAATATTTCATTAGTATATAGTTATATAAATAAACATATATAAATGCATTAAAAAAAAGATAAAAAAATATAATCTCTTTATGTTCGATAATTTTCATTATAGAGATATTATATAGTAACAAAATTACTCTAGGACCACCATTTTATAATGTGTATTTATTGAAAATTAGATAAATCATCGGCTATTATTGTGATGATACTTATATCCCACGCTGAAAAAGCTTTAAACAAAAGTTCCTTCTCAATTACTAATTAAATTACTTTTTCACCTCTAAATACCACAATATTCCAAGTTAATATTTTACACAATGAGAATGCATTTGATTCTCAAATAACGTACAAGCTACCTTAAAATAGATAAGAGTTTTCTTTCAAATTTAATTTCCGTAATATATGAATTGTTCGAGGACCTAAAAAGCGTCAATAGTTGTTTACGCAATGAAATAGCGTTTCTATTCCATTACGTCTCACTTGACGCGTATTAATTGCCAAGGAGCAGCAACTGGCTGACTGTTTCTGCATCCTTCTTGCCGCATCTAATCAAGCCCAGCTATGGGGTAGTAAGATGTATTGCGATGAACCTAGCCATCGTTGATGTTCAGGACTCTCGAGGAACGCTTGGCAACGTCCTGGGGGCTCCGTTACTTACTGGACGATCTGCTCGATGAGATAGGTCGGCGTAGTAGGGTCGGGCCTAAGAGGAGGACTGGTAACGAGGCTTCTTGCCCTGAGCACGTCTTGTTCGTACTGGGCGCTGCCGTCGATACCAAGGCTCGCGGCCAGAACCTCGCCGTAGATGAGAGCCCCGTCGGCTCGCTTCCCGGACACCACGTCCGCAGCGGATTTGCTCGAAACGGCTGTCACGTACAGTGGACTGTTGAGCTGATCCCGACAGTTCACCCGTTAACGACTCTTTCGCAATTCATGGGGCGATCGCTTTACGTGCGTGGAGCCTCCTTGAGGACGAACTCATACGGGAAGTCATGGTGACTTTTTTCGACTCTTCCGCCGAAGCTGACGATTGAGTTGCCGCCGATGCGAGCAGCTCTATATAACCGCAGTAACGCGTAAGATGCACCTTTACGTAATTAAAAATACTTTTCATAAAGAAAAGTCGAAAGGCCTTGCATAAGAATATTTATTTTTCTACTTAGAGGGCGTATTTTTGAAGTCGGTGCCTCGTGATAAACGATCTAACGGATCTTTTTAATGCTTTATCATATAGAAATATCGGAAACAGAAATACCCATACGGGATATAATATTCTCGATATGTGCATCTCAGCTCATAGTAATTTATTTTATTTTTATAAATTTGTATTATTTTTAACTTATAATTTAATTATAAATAAATATTTAATTATTATAAATATTGTGTAAGCTTTGATATTTTAAATGTACTCAAATAATAATTATTTCTTATAGAGTTATATGTCGTAATACGTAAATTAATATTGTATAGCATCGGTATTACTGTTCAATGTAGAAATACGAAGATGCTCCATCGGGTAGCACTTCAATGAGAGATTTTACCATAATTCAGTATAAAATACAAAACTGAATTGAATAATGAAAAGAAAAAGAGAAAAAATAATTAACTTAAACCATGGAGCCTTTACTCGTTAAAATAATTAATTACTAATGTAATGTAGGCTTAGAAAGTTGCGGTTGTATATAAATTTCTTTCATGAGTCTTGTGGCATTGAGCATATTGTGTATAATAAAAGAATCCACAGAGGTTAAGTGTACTGTAATTAGTTGAATTATAATTCAACGTCCCACTTGTTTCCTCCACGCACAATAAAGTACCGCACAATTTAGTAAGGAGGAAAGATAAGGTGATATTTTGTATATATTGACAAGTTTTCATTTTAACAGTCTCTATTTTTCGCGATCTTAAAAACATATAAAGGGAAAATATTACAAGATGATTTTTTTTAACAATCGTTGCATTTTTCACAAGATATTAAAATTGTTAATCGTCTTTATTAAAGATAGATGCTTATGGAATATCCCATTATTTTTTAATTGTTTGATTTTAGAAGGTTAAATTTTAGGGGAAAAAACTTTACAATTACATTACTTTATTGGTTATAAAAATTTTCGGTAACAAATTTGAAAATATTTGTAATTTTATTCTATGATTTTGTTTCTCGATAATATAAGGAACAAAAAATCAATTTATTTTAAAGTATCACCGCAACTTTTCTTCTTAAACATAATATAAAATATGTACAAAAGGTTTCTATACAGATAATTTAGAAATGTATATGACAAATAATTTAAATAAAACAGATACTGATTAAAGCAATTTAACTAAATTAATATATAAAAAACAGTGGATTATAAATATACATTTAAAGCTCGCATTCTATAGAAAGAACTAAACATATACACATACAGAACTACGATATTCAATTTAAACATCAAAATACAGCTAATTTATTAATTATTAAGAATTTTTAACTACTAAAGTAATTACACTAATTTATTAATTATGAAAAATTTCGGAATGTTAAATTATAAATTATTTTAAAGAAGTTATTTGCTAACTTTTAAATCAATACTTTTATGATATTAATTTAAAAATTAGGAAACAAGTATTTAATAGTTTAATTTAATAAATAGGTACATTATTGTATCGGTGATATTAATTTTCTTGTAGTAATACGTTTTATTGAAACGACTATCCAGAAAATAATATAATTTTATTATCATTTCTAATAAGTCTTAACTTAAAAAATTTACTTGGCATATTAACATCAAAGCAGTCGAAACATCCATCCAGCAGTGCATAGAAAATAACAAGAAATTAAACAAATAGTATATTGCAAGAGACACTATATAAAAACAATGAGCATACATAGAAAACTCAAACAAATATAGATAGCAATTTAAAAAATAATCAATATTAAATAATGAAGGTATTGCTATAAACTTCAGTTTTTAATTTTTAAATGTCAATTTAATGTAGTATATTATATATTATACATGAAAAAATACAAAAGTAATACGATGAGTTTTTAATATTGCAGTTCTGTAAAATATTAATATAATACCTATCATAATTCTTCAAGTCCAATTCACAAAGCTACAAAGAAATTTATCGATTTGTCTGCAATATTCTAATAAATTATTACTGTCAACGTGAACAGATATAAGATTAGATTATGAAATACGGTCATTAATAATAAGAACCTTATTTGGGCATTCGTCAATACGGAGATAAGACGTAGAAATAACAATTTCGATCAGAAGTAATAATACTCGCGCGTAACAAAATCTTTGTGAAAATTATTTTCTCTGAATTCAAAAAAAATTATGATTTTGTGACATTTCATTTTAATGATCTTTAAGATAAATGTTTTTTACATATAACAACATGAATTTGAACGATATTTTTATTCATGCCTTAGTCAATAATGAAGACGCGGTCAAATTTTTATATTGAATACGAACGAACGATTCCCTGAGTCAAAAAGTCAACACTTAATTTCATTGGCGAGACGATGAAATATAGTATTGAAAGGTTTTATTTAATTTATAACTTCATTTATAATACTTCAATAACGATAATCCCTATTTTCATTTCTATTTTCTTTATATATATATTGTCAAGATATAAATATTATCTAAATATAAATAAAATGATTGGAATATATAATATAGACCAAGAATGAGAATCATTTGATCGATGGACTCATCGACAATTAAAAATTTTCACATAAAAATAATTATGAAAAATCACAATACTGTGTATATCGTTATTAGCATTAGACCATTAGTACTTGTGCATAATTGTAAAGACAAATTTTGATCGATTACCTTAAAAACTATGAGTAAGGACATAATAAATACCACTAATGATACGAATATTTACAATTCTGGCTAATAATTTTTTCAGGCTTAAACTATAAATTAGACGCTATTCTTAATAAGCGAAGAAAACAGCTGAATTGTAATTATAAGAGCAATTTATAAGAGTAAAAATATGCCTGCATAACAGTGATACGTCTAAAAGAACTTCTTCCAAAACAGATAAAAAATTGTCACTAAGTACGTGAGCTACTCTTAGTTTGGTTTCCTTAATGAGAAAATGCTTACATGTCAGTATATCTTGTTAAAATTCTCGGGTGTCAGGTTGGGGAGTGCCCCGTTAAATCAAGCCACTGGAATCAGTCAAACACGCTACTAATCTACAATCTCGGCATCTCCTCATCTCGTCACCGTACATCAATAGAATTAGGAGAGTAGGCCAGGCCGAAAGTGGCCAGGTAAGCATCTCGTTCACGCCCTCGCATTCAAGATGCCGAGAGACGCGCGAGAGAGGCGAGAAAGCGCAGCAATTACAAAACGCGTTATCTCCTGTGCGCGTAGCCCACGAGAAATCCAGCGCGGGCTCTCCATTAATGGCAAAAACAAAACAAAAAACAAAAAAAAAAAAAAAAAAAACGAAGCGCTGCCACTCGTTCTAACTGCGTTGGAAAAACTAAGCCCCCGTCGAGTGAGACACGTTATAACGGGGAACGGTGACGGCAGAGGAAAGTCGTCGCCGTCGGTGAAGATTTTCTCGCGCTTTCTTGCCATTGTCGCCAATTGACTTCCCGTTTTACGCGCAGATGAAGGAGACGCACAATTTTTTTCCCGATAACACACACGTGTGCCTGCGAAAAGAGTTGCTTGTCTTCTCGTTTCACTTGCGTTGCGAATCATTCTTTCGCACGTTTCGAAAAGCACGCTTTTTCCATTGTTTATATTTGGTGACTATTTATGGGAACGCGCGCGCCTCTTCAATTATTCATGGAGTATTTTTATGCGAGCGTAGATCACGCCATGAAAGGGAAAAAACTAATAACTACAAATTTTCCATTACAAATTTTTTCATTTATAACTCGTTTCTCTATATATTGGTGAATAATACACGGCAATGGGATGAGACAATATCGAAGAATTTTATAATAATTTGAAAGAAAGATTTTTCAATTTTACTTGGGATTTCTTTTTAATACTATAAGTATTTAATATAAATTAGCGATAATTCTGAAATTCTTACATAACAAATGTACAAAGGCATGAAAAAAAAAGAATTTAAATTAGTCAGAATAATTATATGCCAACATTTAGTTATAAATAATTTCCCTGTCAAGATTTTTTATTACATTTTTATCTATCATTTGAACTTTATCAAAAATATCAAATATTTATATTAAAATATCTTATCAAATATTAAAATGGAATATTTAGTCACTTTATTTGAATTAAATTTTAATACTCTAATTTAAAACTTCGTTTTTACTAATATGAATAAAATGATATATCACTTTTTCCGAAGCTTTATTGATTTTCCTCTCCCTCCCGCTACACCCTCTCTATCTCCATATACTTATTTATCTATAAATTATACAAGTCAAATCAATTATATATCTATAAATTGAAACTGAAGATTAAACTAGTATGTGTCACATTTCATTTATATTATAATTGTAATCATATAAATGATAACTAATAAAATCAAATAAAATATAGGTAAAATATATATTTAACAAAAATATGTATCTTAGCGCCTTACAAAATAATATACACTTGATATTTTAATAATTAGAAGACAATCGATAAAATAAAAATAATTAATATGCGTTCAGATTTAATTGATTTATATAGTTTTTATTTGATTAAAAAAAAAAAAGATTAGTTTAAAAAGCTATTGTTGGTATGATCCTTTACATATCAATATTTTAATACATTGTCATTTGATATTGACTGTCAATATACTGTGGAATTTCATAATTAATGAAGACAAATTAACTGAATATTAATCTTACAGGGTACATAAATTTTAATTCTAATTAATATTATAAAAAGTGTTTAGCCGATAATAAACTAATTTATTGAATTATGAAAATATTTTACATTACATTTTATTATAATTATATTATTATTCTTTCTACATAATTTTTTCTATATAATTTTCAATTCGCGGATTATAATATCAAATTTTTATAAATTGTTTTATCATCACGTAACAAGTAAAATTATGATAATTTAAAGCTGAATTTATTATTTTATGGTACAATTAAATCAAATAAAAAATAAATGAAATCTTTAATAATATTCCATTTATTTAGAGAAATGAAGTATAATTCATATTATATGTTATCGAAAAATTATCTTACCGGCGCATTCTCATACTTAATGAAATATTATTATAAAAATCTATTTGATAAGTTGCGCGACTATTTGAAAGCTAAATACTCTTTAACTTCAGTCGCACATACGGTACATACTGATTATGACTATTGAATAATGATAATGGACACACTACAGACAATTATATGGAATTATGCAAATGTCACGCAAGGAAAGGGTGAACTTACAACTTTATACGACATGTTAGAATAAGTCTACAATTCGTGAATCATCATCGACGATGAAAAAGACTAAAATGTGAGGCGATATGCGCTTGCGACCCCTAGCGTTCTGAAAAAGTAATAATAGCGCTGACCAAGTGCAGACTCACGTGACGAGTTTCCTCATGAGGGAGATCGGCGTGTCCGGATCTGGCCTAAGAGGAGGACTGAGGATGTGCCCGGCCGCATGTCTCCAACAGGTATGGCTGTAGTTGGTACCGTCGGTGCCGAGGGCCGCGGCAAGGGTCTCGCCCCAGACGCAACTGCCCCGCCTCCTTGCCTTCTCGAGCTCGTCCGCCGCGCTGCGGCTCATTATGTGCACCACGTACAGCGGACACAACACCTAAGTTTCATGTACGTCAAAGAGTCCATGTAACCTATACGTAATCTGGCGCGGACGGGGCCGGGGGAAGAGACGTCGTTGATGTCTATCCGCGTGTTTGTGTCGTGCCCCCCCCCCTCCTCACGAATTCGGGACCTAAATTCCTTGGAGCGGTTATTAACAAGTTTCACAAGTCGATTGGCGACTATTTGTCCCTTTGCTTAGTTACTTTAAGCGTGACACGCACAATAAATCAGTAACGTGTCATTTAAATTTTCTATTGTATATCCAATTTTCCAAATAAAGTGTAAATAATTACATATTCGTAACGTTAAAAAATGGTTCTAAATTATAAATTTTAAAAAACTTTTTTTATTGTATTTAATAGGTTGATGAATAAGATTCTCGATATTTCCAGGCTAAATGTTCAGAGCAAATATTTGCCAATGCTTACAAGATGACATAACATAAAAAATGGTGTCCTGTTTTACAAAGATGTTGTTTTATACTTATCAATATTATATATTTAAGAAATAAAACTAAACCTATTTTGTTATAGTGGATTTAACTCATTGATTTATAATAATTTTATACAAAGCACACTTTCGCTCCAAGAAATTTATAACGATTAATTTTTATAGAGTGTCGATGTTTGTCATACTCGTGTGTACAAGCATTTGAAAAGCTTTAATTTCATATTTTTTATTCAATATTTTTATAACGAATAATATATGGCATAAAATTCGCATAAATAACTGCATTTAATAAATTTGGTTCAATTAATTTTTTCTCATAATATATTTTTCATACGGTTGTTGAATAAAAGTTATTCTATATTAGAATAATTTCAATATACAAAATTAATTAGAAAATTAATTATTTACAGATTATTCATATATTTGAATATTTTTTCCATCATTAATAATACTTCAAATTTTTAAATCCGACTTAAGTAAAATATCATTTATACTTAAATATAAGATCTATGTAAAAAAGATATACGTTTTAAGTTAATGATTAATATAATGTACTAAATTCTTTAATTTGAAAGATTAATGGAAAAACATTGATAAAGCATAAGACATGGTTAAACAAGTTTCATTTTTAATCGAATTTTAATTTTTTACAAAACATATCCGGATTAACGGAAAATTACTAGAAACTTTTCAAACGCTTATATATTATGATACATATGTTCCTTTTTATCCAACGCATAACTATAGCGAATTTCTTCAGTGCCGCTTTCCTTTTCATTATATTTTTCTTATTTACCTCCTTTTACTTTTGATGGCCTGCACTACCCTTATCATTTTTAAAATATTTAAATGTGACAATGGGAATTAGTATATTCAAAGGCTTCGATTTTCCATTTATTAAACATTGTTTATCAAAAGAAAAAATTAGACAATGTGTTAACTTAATTCCGACAATTATGCAGATAGATGCAATACAATATTATACAATTATTCGTACATGCATTTCTATATATATATATAAAAGAAATTATATGTCATACAAAACAATATGCACACATTTAAACATTCATGCAAAAATATAAGGAGATATAACAATATAGATATATATATATATATATCGCAAAAATTCATTAGAATTAATTTTAATATACGAACACATTATTACAAACAGAATAAATTATTTAATGAATATTATTATGTCAATTTAATACTCATATATAATATACATTTTTAACTATGGGTTTATTTTATGCAAAAAATAAAAAGGAAAAGCTTATATAAAAAATGAAACGCATACAGAAAAGATAAATATACATTAAAATATTCGAAATGGAACTATCCACGTGCTTATATTAAATGAAATTGCTTAAACGATGCTTGAAAAAAAAAAAATGATAGACTAGCAACAAAAGTTATAACAATGAATTTTTATTCAATAGAATTTATCAAAATTTCATTAAACATTACTTCAAAGTAAAAATTGAATGATTAAGTATTTCTTTCTGTCGGTGGCTTAATTACTTAGAGTTATTATATTTAATATAGATTTATCAATTTATTTTTCTATACATAATTTCAAGTCGAAGTATTGATTGGATTTGAAATTTCAAAATATAAATTAAAACTCTAATAATGGCATTTTTTATTTCACATAAATTGAAAAAGCATGTTTGTTTGAAAATGTTAAATTTGAATAGCAGGGCACTTGTCAAATACCTTAAAACATTCTTTTTGAAAAGTCTTTAAAATCATTTTTCAATAAAATTATAAAAGACTACCTTTTTGAATATTTTGTGCTATATTATGCCCTTCATTGTGCTTTAAATTTATGATATTAAATAAAATAGTATCTATTTATAAGTATTTTATAAAATCTTCTACATTTATAATCATTTATTATTTGTCATGTGTCTGATATGCTCTTCGATTTATTTGAGCATTGAGTAAGTAATACAGGCAGGATATGCAATGCGTACTTGCTTGTTTACTCACTCAGAAATGATTTTATACATATTTTTATAAATCGTTATCCGAAGAACAAATAATATTTTTATGCAAAATAAAACTAGTGTGTAATCTAAAAAGTTATACGATAAAATAAAAAAGCTCATAAAAATACATTGCTTTTCTCTGTATTAGATTAGAATAGTTCCACTTCTATAGAACGATATACAACGTGTGTTATGCTCTATAAAGTAAACTTACCTGATTTGCAATAACACAAGCACGGTTAACTGCTTCCGCCTCAACCTCTTCGGGGCGTGACATCTCATGACCTTCGGGCCCTGTTACACCTGCGGCTAGCAACTTTTTTGTATTCTGCAATTATAACAAGTAGTCGAATAATGTCAATTAGTTTTTTTTTATTATTAAAGCATTAACCCTTTATTATCAAAGCATCAATTATCTTGCATCATCCATGTGTTTATAATTGAAAGTCGATAAAAATTTTGGAAATGCGTAATATGATTTTATTATGAGGTGCAATAATAGGCTTGATTTAGTCAAGATTAAAATTCATGGGCTCAATCAGTAATGTAATAAGCGTGGCGAGATGCTTGGAAAATTTTAATATCATGTCTGTACGTAAGATTAATTATTTATACTCGAATGCTCAAAGAGTTTGGTCATAGATTTTGCAAGAAAATTAATTTAATTACCAGGAGTTATTTTTACATAAAATATCTAATCCACTTTTGTATCATAGTATTGTACTTAATAATAGTAATGTATTTAACAGTACTAATGCTTACATAAACAAATTTTTTCCAATACAAATTTAATCACATAATTCTTTTACATATATTCAATATGTATTCAAAGAAAGAATAAGAATTTCTTTTCACTGTTTAAAATTTTAAAGCAAAAACTTTAATGTATTCGAATATAATGCATTATAATTAATATTTTTAACATACTTAGTAAGTGATGTATTCACTTATTATATAACTTTCAAATATACAATTTAATCATATAACATTCAAATAATTTTATGTTCTAATTTTATACAACGTATTTTTATATATAACGAATATTTTAAATCATATATTAAGATCATTTTATAATTCATTTTATATAAACAATTTTATAGTCTTTTGTATAAATAAACTGCATTCTATAGAGCTTTACTTTGATATTTTTTATAACTATATGGTTATAATTTAGTTTTTTTTGTAATTTAGTTCTTTTATTATATTAATTTAGCATAATCTACCATGCTAAGTATAGCAATTATTAACATATCATTATCATAAAATATAATTTAAATACTTTAATTGTTTAAAAGTCCGCCTGTGTAAATGTATATTTAAAAAATATTATAACAGATAAAATTATACTTTTAATATCGAAGTATTTTCATAAATAAAGTAAATGTTAAAATGATAATTTATAAAAAAAGAATTTGTTTTTCAGGGAAAAAAGTTTAAATTTGAACTGCAAACAATCAAGAATATTATACAAATTTATTTATTAACTTGTACGGAACAAGAATTTTATTATTAATTTTATGTCTTTGAAACTAAACATATTATTAGCCACATACAGAATAAATGTAAATATTATTTTGTTCATGGATTCTTATTATTATATAAATCATCATTATCATATAAAATTAAGTATATACATACACGTTATATTAATAATTATAAGATATTTACTTGCTTCAACTATTTGGAAATTATCCAAATGTCATGTGTGAGTATATATTAAATCAAAGACTGGAAAAAATTCAGATAAATATCCGATAATTTATATAATAATCAATGATACTTAATCGGATCATCGAAATTTTCCGAATGAAATTAAATTAAACTATAAGCAGATAACATTTTGCAAATCGTTTGATTTACTTTTACATTATAATGTAAATATTACTTATAATCAACTGATAAAATGACGGTTTTATAACAGAAAGTGTTATCATTTGTAGTATTTAATTTGTTTAAGAATTTTTTAATTTACCAGATAACTATGTAACTACCATATAACTATGAATACGTAATAATTTGAATTAAATAATAATAATTTGTATTTCAATATCAAAATATTCATACTTTCTTTAATGATTCTAATTAATTTTTTTAAATAATAAATTTATTCAAATTCTGTGTACTTTGTTTTATCAGCACTCATAAGAAGCAACCTCGATCATAATCGTGAAAATTTTAATTACATAACAATGAATAGAACGGTTGAAAGGCTAAACAGGTACAATGACAATCAATTATACATATATATATATATATATATATATATTCTATTGCAACATTATCTCCGCTATGGTTTCCTCTATGCAAATGAGAAATTAATTTCGCTTTATTAAGAGAATTAATCGTTTGATTAAGAGCAACTGCCGTATGTGCATATAGTCATAGCCCCCCTCACCATCATTCAATATTAGAAATTCAAATGTTATGTCCATTCGCAGAGAAAAGAAATCATATAATAAAGCTAAATACCTCGTATATTATATCGCCATTTTCCGCATGAATCATAGCTACGGCGCCCAAGCTCTTGCAGACTTTAAAGGCCTCGATTAATTCCGGATCCCTTAGCATAAAGAGATCACGATACGCCATAAAGAACTTGAAGCTGTTTATACCGTGCTGCTGTACGAGCGTTGCCATTTCCTCTCTCGTCTGAAAATATGTATAATAGCTATTATAATATGTTAATTAAGTATTAATTGGATTTCTCACAACAGAAACAAGAAAACAACTTAAAAAGACAGTGTTTACAGAATAACTTCTTGTCCAACTAAATACAGAGTACCAAACTTTTCAATATAGCTATAATTTCAAAGTTACTTCATATAATGACTGATGCATAATGATTCTTACTAAAGTTACAAATAAATATTTATCGATAGATTATATAATTAACTAATTTTCTTAAAAATTCACAATGACCTTACTGTATTGCTGTGTGAAAAAAACTATAGCCGTATACATTATATATTATGGACATATTATTTTACTCAACTTTTATAAAGCAGTTAAAATTAATTTGTACATAATTTATAATGACTTTCTAGTAACTTTTTAAAAATTAAGCTAAAAATAATCGAATGACTGATAGATGTTTGCTTTTTTCAAACGAAAGTTTTAGCAATCAAATGCACGTTTCTTACTTGACCTAATGGCATTATTTATATTCACTATAAGCGAATTTCAGTAAAAACAAAGTTATACTAATAATGAATCAAAATATTAGAGTATAGATATTATGTAAAATTACATCTGATAATATTAATTTCATCGTGTTAAAACTAAATTGTACTATTGTAAGATATTTTTCAAATTAAGAAGAAAGGTAGTTACCGTTTTCATATGGTTTCTAAATTATTAAGGTTAATCGTACTATTGATTATATAGAGTGAAAAGTTCTGAAAGTCTTATAAAAATAGAACTAAAGTTTACGTTATATTCTATTAAAACGTTATAATGGTTAAAAAATTATTGTTGAAATTCCAATCTTTCTTTCTTCGACATTTAAAGGTCATAAATTTGAAAAAAAAAATTTATTGATTCTATCTGTTCTATAAATAATAATAATAATGATGATAATAATAACGATGATGATGATGATGATGATGATGATGATTATGATAATAATAATAACAATAATAATAATAATAATAATAATAATAATACTAATAATAATAATAATAATACTAATAATAATAATAATAATACTAATAATAATAATAATAATACTAATAATAATAATAATAATACTAATAATAATAATAATAATACTAATAATAATAATAATAATTGTTCGAACGATAATAATGAGAAATGTTGAATCATAGAAAAAATCCAACTATATTAATCAACAATATTAATAGGCTACATTTAACGAAACATTAATTTTATAATGAATACAAGAAAAATGTTACTAAAAATAGTACTTTTCAGATATTAACAATCTAATCATTAAGTATACACCAATCATCATTCACCAATTCATCGACATTTTATAATAAAATATAGCGTACGATGAAATATTGATTGCCTTTATAAAAACAAAGATTAAAACCTGATTTTCTAATAGACATTTCACTAGTGAACGACTTACATTGCAAAACATGTCAAAGTTGTATCAAAATGCTCGATTATCCGTTCGAAGAAAGCACTTGAAAGTGTACGCTAGAAGGCAAAAACTCATGGAGAGAAAGGGAAAGAACGAGGAGATTTGTACGTTCTCGTCATGACGACAGTCCAACGTGAACTCGTTAATGTCGCGGGGTCATCGCTCGTAATGTCCGACACGGTTCGCACGGCTCTATCATCTCGTGCATTACGTGCATTTATACGATTCGTCGGCGAAAGTCAATAAGGAAGTTGCACATAACGTAATGGGTCAGTATCGTTGAATCCGACATTGAAGGAAGCGGATGTATTAATGTAACAAAATAAATAAATAAATAAATAAAAGAGATGCGCTCTTAGCTTATAGAAATTTGATGGGATTTACTCCAATTAGGAGGAGTCGGGAATTTCTTCTTTCTGTTGCTTGCACGGAACTCATGATTGTTTAACTTGGACGGGGTGTCGTGAGAGCCAGCGGTTGTCCTTGAACCACGTCTGACTTTGCTTGCAGACCGGAGGAAGATTTTATCGTGGATAGCTGAGCTTCGGTCTCTCTCAAGCATGCAACTCTTCAGTTCGTTTTAACTTGGCAAAAATAGGAGCCTTACTCGAAACGAAGATCTACTCGAGTTTTGATGTACATGTGGAAGACGTTATGCGTCAGAGAATAGTCCAACTGTCTATTAAATATAACAAAATTTTTAACTTCGATTTTAATAAAATATTTATTAACTTCTCATATTCCTCATAGACTTTATCACACGGAGTAAAGATGAGATAATGAAAAGAAATAACAACTTTTCGGCTGCGTATAATCGAGTACACACGTATATCTACTATTTTCGAAAATTGACTTTTGAAAATTTAATAAATCGTAAAAAATAAAATAAAATAAAACATATTTAAATTATCATGAAATTCAATTAAGAGCAGGTCAAATGTACAATAAAATTTTCTATCTGTGCATATAAAAATGATATGTTGTTTAAAATGTAAATATTGAAAATTTTTCAATGTAATATTTTAATATTATATATCCAATAGACATTTCTTATCCATGTGAGTTCTCAAAAACATATCATATAAGCGAAAGAAATATGTTTAAATAAACTTTTGGTAATCTACATCGATGCTTGATAATTAATATCAAAAAATTTTATCAATAAATTCTCAAACCATGTTTTTAATTCATTATTAAATATATGCAGTTTTGGAAATTTAATTGTCGAACAATAAGGCATTAAAAAAACAACAGTACCTTTATTCAGCTCGTATATAATAATAATAACATATTTCGTGCGTTCAAATGAAATTATAAATTCCTTTGCAAACGGATATATTAAATATAAAAAAAAAAAAGAAAAAAAAAAATATTTGACTAAATTTTTAACAAAATAATATTCAACTAATATTCCACTTTATTCATTTATTACAATAAAATTTAATAAATAAAACAGTATGTAGAATTAAATATACGTGTATATTTAAATAAAATATGTTAAATAAAAAAAAAAACTTCAAGTATAATATAAGTAAAGAAATATTAGATGTTATTATAAAAGAATTTACAGTTATTCAAGCAATTTACATTTTTATCTAGTTACTATCTAGTTCAAATATTTTCTTGCCAATATAATATTAAATTATAATTACAATCATAAAATTATAATATTAAAAATTTTATACGGGTTTTTATAGCGAAATACTACGATATTCAATATTAATTTTATAAAAATCCATAGCCTAGCGCTTATTTTACATAAGCAATTGATAGCACATATTTTTAATTATTATTTTACTGTACGATACACAACTACTAGAAGGAAAAAATGCAAAAAATTGTTAGGAATATTATTTACTTTTTTAAAATCGTAGCTTTTCTAGATCGATAGATATAAAACTTTTTGGAGAACTTAAAGCAACTGATTCTCTATGAAAATATTATTTCTAACGGATGAATCATAATTACAAAAACATTAGGCTTGCTTAATGAAAGTGCTTAAAAAATATTACCACATACAACATTTTAAAAAAAATTCAATGTTGGAATTTTTAAATAAAAAATTTCTCGAAGATTTTATCATAAAATGACACTAGTTATTTTGTAAATGATGAATTTTCAATAAAATTGCATTTGCTGTCTGCACAAGAGATACAATTATCTAAGAATGAGCCAAGCTGTCGGAAGCAGGAACAGATGAAATCTCGAATAGATGAACAAACTAGCATAGAATAGAAAAACACGATAATATTACAATATATTTCATAATCATCGATTTTATTAATGTATCATTGGTAAATGAAAGGCTGAGTGTAAGAACTCTCAGTTATGTGTTTACCGCGTGATAAATCTACTGAAAGCTCCGTAGTAGCCGATCGTTTATAAATAATAGAAAAGAAAAAAAATCGTTGCCTCGCTAAATGAGAATATCGAATGATGAGCGCGTACGAGCTTACGTTTTAGCCTAAAGAAAGGCAAATTTACCCTGTTATTCCAGCTGGTGACACCGACGTGAAGAGTATAGTCACAGCAAACCTTCTCATCGGCGGTGATCCTGTACCTCTCGTACGCCTCAAGTAGACTCTCCTCGCCCTTAGGTATGACGAAGTCGATGATCGTAGTGGTGCCACCGGCAACCGCAGCCTTCGTCCCTTGATAAAAATCGTCGACACTCGTTGCGCCCATGAGTTCGAGCTCGAAGTGCGTATGCGGATCAATGCCACCCGGCATCACGAACTTGCCCCTAGCGTCGATCGTCCGAGTGCCGCCCGGTATGATAAGATTCCGGCCAAGTTGTCTGTAAATTTGTTCCTTCTTATTTATCGTGGGCTTTTTTATGTATTCATTTGTTTTTTAACGAGTCTATTTGGATTGTTACACGGCCTAGGAATATTACATACCCATTAACAATATTAATTGCCGCTATCTGTTCATATTCACCAAAAAAGCAGTTCAATTTAAAGAAGAATGAAAAAACTTATTGCAACCCCAAACATAATGCATTTTGTTTGGGTAGTATTTCCTTTGATATAGGAAAATTGCTGAATGTTATAGCAACAATTTGATAGGCATACTGCTTACAAACTATGAATAGAACAAGATAGCTTTAGAAACTTTCAATTGGGAGCAACCAAAAATACATTTCTCGATACCTTAACGAAATACAACTTCAACTGTTTTAACATTTTCGAGTATTTTGAAATTTGTATTACTACATAATTCTATAAAAATGGATTAAACAGAAATAATATTAGATTTGTGTTACACCTGAAATAAGAAAAATTTTGAATATTTGTCAAATTGTCAATGATTATTATGATTTATTTGCAACTTTTACAATTAATGCGTAAGTAAAATATAACGACATTATATAAAATATAATATAAAAATATTGGTAAAACCTGAATTAATAAATAATGCAATTTTTTAACTTTGAGAAATTGAAATTATTGCATTCATATTATAATAGTTTACGCTTAGTGAATTCAATTTAAGTTTAGTAGTATTCAATTTATCTTAAGAATGCTTACGACGCTTCCCACGAAATATTTCATGCTCAATAAAACTTCTTATAAAAAACCGACTTTTATATTTTTATCCAAATAATAATGTATTTTTGAAATTGTGAAGATTCTATGTCGAAAAATTGCGTACAAATTTGATTAATGTAAATAATTTGGAAAGTTAATTTTATAAAAGAAATGAACTAAAAGCATAATTTTAATGAACTCGGATAGCGAGTAATAATACTTTATAGAAATATGTGATACCATCCATACAGTGAGTAGGTTAATAATTATTTATTGGTGAATAAATAAATAAAAACCTTTTTTTATAATAAAAAGCTTAAATTTTTATCTTTAAAAAAAAACGTTATATGCAAGTACTAAGCAAGAATAATTTTCTCATCTATAAGCATTTTACACTAAAATATTTTAAGCATAAGAATTATTTAAAATATATTATTTCAATATAACTTACTTGATAATGCCATCTTCAATGTAGACATCGGCATCAAAAATGTTATCTTCGTTGACAACTTTGCCATTTTTTATTAATAAGCGATTTTGTGCACTCTACAACAGAAACATTTAAGTGAATTAGTACTATTTGAATAAATGTAGTAAAATCACTTTTATAATACCAACGAGAATTATAATAATAATAATATTAATAATAATATTAATAATAATAATTATTTTTTTATTTATATTATTATTGCTTTTTTTCCATTATTATTATTATTATTATTATTATTATTATTATTATTATATTTTTTTATATAATTAATATTATATAATAATAATTATATTATTATTGAACTAAAATATCTTTATACAAAAGAAAGTTAATGTTAATAAAGTATCGTACTTCGTGAAAGCGATTAATTTCATAATTTCATTCTTGCTGTTGTGTTATTAACAAGTTTATTTCAAATGCTATTTGCAAGCAAATTTTAAAATAACCATTGTACTAACTTATCTCTATTAATGAGTTCCAATCATTGGCTAACGTATGCAAATGTTTTCAAGTTTATGTTGTTATATAGCTTCTGAAAAAGAAATCCAAATTCTCCAGCTGTCACACACTTCATAAATATATTCTTGAATTCAAATTCACTACGTCAAGCTTTTATGCGTCAATAAGTCTCGACTTATTAACGATACGAAGAATTGTTGGAAACAATTAAAATTTGTTCTTAGCATTCGATAAAAAAGGTAATAAACTCTTGACGCCCAAAATACTTTTAATAGATAATTTCGAATTTTCGCCTTGGTAATTCCATTCCATACTGTCTCAAAACGCTCCCCTAAAAAACATCACAAATAAATTTTGCGATCAACGGCGATTGCTTGGTCTTTCTTCGTTCTCTTCGGCACCCTGCTTCACATTATGCGCACAAGTGTCCATATTGGGACCGGCCTTGCGCAGTATTCTTTCTTTCATTCGTTTGCCACCCTTATCATCAGCACGCACATCCGCCACGTGCCCTTTGGTTGGAAAGCTGCGTACGCAGTTGAGTTTTATAGATTTTCCACAGGCGGCGAGACAATGTCTCAATCCTTGATTCATCGTTACGAATTTCTCCATTCTTTTACCTCTCAACGTATACAAAAGAGATGCAAATAAGAGGTTCAAACACTAATCAACGGTACTCAAACGCTATGTATACATTGCAATTTGTGAGGGTACGTTGGAATATTATTTAGGGTCTTTACATATTTCACTACAATGTCATTTTCATTTACTAAAACGTGTAGATTTTACTTTTTGTGGTACAAAGACAAATGTTGTTTATGTACGACTTTAAATAGTGATTATAGAATTTTATATTTGTAAGCATTTAAATTATATTTGCATTAGTTGCTAACTAATAAGTGTTGTACGTTGATGAAGTATCAATTGATCGATGCATGTACAAGGTCATTGGAAATTGAATGAAAGCAAATATAATATAATATAGTATAATTTTCAAATTACATTTTTCTGTATTGTTTTAAGACCATGTGAACGTTTTTCATACATTTGGCGAATTTTATAAATTTATTACATTACTTTTAAATTAAGTTGAATAGACATTATAATGAATCCTGAAAAAGATTGACTCGATATATTTTATATAATTATGGAATCCAATTACCATATTATAAGCTTCATTGCAAAAAGCCATTTTTAAAGCTAACTTTTATTGCTTATTTTGAACTATTTTAAACAATATCACAGAAATGTATAAACGTTTCAGATCAATAATACATAACTTAGTTTATTAATTATATATTCAACTTTTATGTTTCAATTATACATAACATCATTTTTTATTTCAAATAAGTTTCTCAATTTCTTTTTAATAAAAACTAACAATTGATTATAATTAATATATTCGGGTGTTTAATGTAAAAAATGATAGTAGGGCATTTATATTCTTTCTTATATTGTACAAGATCAATATGTAGTACCTCAAATATGATATAATGCTTATATTTATATATTTACTTGACTTCTAATAGGTTCTATTGTATAAATCTTTGCAATAAAGAAGTATGTTGTAAGAATGATTCATTGAAGGGTGCGTCCATCATTATTTTTCACTTCCTATCGTCTACTTAATCAAGATAATTATTGGTATGCTGTTGAAATAAATAGCTTATTCAAGACGAAAATAATATGTATATATGTAAACTAAAATTTATTTATATTTTATATACTAGAGAGAAAATATGTATTTTCTGTAATATTGTAAAAATGTACTTTATTTTAAATAAACTTGCATATGTATATCTACATGCGAGAGCCCACGCACGTACATATTAATTTAAATATTAAACACGATCATGACAACCTTGAATGATTTAATTCAACTTTATAAAATAATAGGTCACAGATACTAAATCGACAATATATTTATTCAAGTTATTAGTAACAATATCTTTTAAATATATTTTTTAAATGTATTCTATATTGTAAAACGAATATATGATTAGTCAATTTTATCTTGTATAATTATATTTAATATGTTATTTAAAATATCAATTCAATGTATTTTACTGTCAGTTGTACCTTATAAGCGATTAATATAAAAAAAATATAGTTTTTAATTTATTCTTACTACCTATAATAAATTCCATATTACAAAATAACAAATTCATATGTTGCATATAATAATAATGATAATAATACATTATTCTTCGAATAATTTAAAAATTAAACTATTAAAATTTTGACTCAAGAAAATATTGTACTCTTGAATTATGTAAAAATATTACGAAATTACTATTATTACTATTAATTGAATTGACAATTTTCTTAACAACATGAAAATATAATATTTATTGTCTTGAAGAATATATTTTTGTAATATTAACATTTATCAACTATTGAAATTCACTAATTTCCATCAAAGACTTATGTAAAGTAAATATGTAATAATAAGTGTTATTCTGAATTAGGGTATTGATTTCATATTTCAAATAAAATGAAAAAAAAAATTCGAATGTGTTAAAAAAGAAATTTAGTTAAATATTTTTCTCATTTTAATTTAAATTAATATTATTTAAATCAAATTTTCAAATAGAAAAACATTGTTCTCAAACATTTAAACTTAAAAAGAAGTACATTCATTTCTTTTCGAATAAATTGATGGGTTTTAAACCTAAATTGGTTATGTCCGCATTATAATAATTTAAAACGCAGTTCCTGAGGATTATCCATTCTAATTGAAAAATCGAGAACGATAACTGGTACCTATGAAGAAGATCTACATTTCAGTATTCTAAAAATAATACACTATACGTTAATTATTTTGTTTACCTAAAATTATATTACATTATAATTCTATTAAAGCTAAAATTATAACTAAAATTATATTAAATTATAATTACATAATAAATATATATATATATATATAATATAATATGAATGATTACTTTTTTACATTAAATGCGAAATGACTATTAAACAGAATTTTTGTCGTATACAACAATTAAAAAAATGACAATTTTTTAATTCATTTTATGTATATTTACTCACTATTTTTGTCACGAACGCTTATTAATTATAGGATGATTTTTCTTAAATTATGAAAAATATTAAAATGTAGTCAAAATAAATTTAAACGGTAAAACATTAAAGTAATTAACACTTTCAATGTACTTAGATATTACCAAAATCAATTTTTGATCTTTTCTATTACAGTAATTAAGACAAATATTATCTTCAATTTTACATAATAAAATCTAGTATTTAATATCACAAATTGTAGGTAAATTTACATTAACAAGTTTATTCATCGACTTACTTTAATATTACTTATAATATATAATATACTTAATACTATCATAAAAAATAATGAAACTGTAACTTAAGATTTGCCGCTGCCACAATTGCAACTAGAACTGTAAAATCGTCATTTGCCGTTATATGATTAACAATTGTAACGTTGCAAGTCACAAGCCGCAATGTACATAAACTAGGGTATTACAATTGTAATAAGGCCAATTATGCATGAATTCTTCTAGACATCAATTTCAAAAGCAATATGATTATTGGGAAAAGAAATAGACTAATTATTTATAATTCTCTCGTCAATTTTGATATATTATGACATGTGATTCTGTCTGCATGTGCTGGATACATAATATTACTCAACTTCAATTAATGGGAAGAGGATACACTTACATATGCCTACGCATGATAAGTATGGATGCATGGAATCGCTTATGCCATCTAGTGCTTACGTATTTGCATGCATGTACTTGCTCGTACACTAAAAGTTGTATTACATATAATATATAATATTTTTAACATCTGAGGTATGTTAAATTATACATGTCTTCCAATATAATTGTAACTACATTAAATAATACATAAATTAAACAGCTAACTATTTATAATTAAGGGTAAATTTTCAGATTATATGAATAAATCATTTAATATTCTAACAGATATTTTTTACTATTTTTTTTATACTTTTAAAGAAATCATATTGGCTATATATTTTTAATTATTTGTAAAAAAATTTTCTTATACTTAGAAATAGAATTTTTTAAATATAAAATGTACTCTATATACTTGTTGTCTATACTATTGTTTATATTCTTTTATATTTCCTTTTATATTATTTCATAATTTATATTTATGTTTGAAAATAAATGAAGTTGATAAATTTGAAGCTCAAAGTTTGTTAACAATACTTGTTTTATATAGTTCTAATAATTTATTCAAATTACTTCTTACGTATTTTGTATGTGATTAATGCATATCATATTATAAAACTAATTTTATTAAGATACGAAATTTTATATTTTTTTAAATTTTCATTTACAAACAATAAAATCTTATTAAATAAAATTAATCATTCTTCTGAATTTAATTAATTTCATTTATAACAATAAGGTTAATTATAAAAAGAATAAATTTCTGCTTACCATATTTCTGTTTCTACGTTTAAATAATATCTTTATAAATTATTTATAAGCATTCTATAATATAACTGCTTATTAACTAATACTATGATATAATAATATGCATAAGCCGTCCTAACATCTTAAAATAAAAATATATTTCTTCTGGTGACTCATGAGTCATAGAAAAATTATTATTTTCATCTCATATATAGTTTCGACAAATTTAAAATCGAAATTTGTAATAAAAAATATTTCATGTTTAATATATTGTATCAGGATAAAATAAAATTATTTTATAATTTATAAAGTATAAAATATTCAGTTATAAACGTGAATCATATACCTTTACATAATGATTTCGTTATTATTATGGAATTTAGTTATTTTACTTTAATGTGTTTTTCAAATTAATATAATAATAATAATAATAATAACAATAATAATAATAATAATAATAATAACAACAACGACGACGACAACAACAACAACATCAATAATAATAATAAGAAGAAGATGAAGTAGAAGAAGAAAATGAATATTTATAAAATCATTAAAATCAGAAAGTTTAAATGTACATTATGTAAATAGAGCATAGATACATTTTATTTGAAAGCAAATATGTGTTTTAAAATTTAAAGATATAAAATTGCTGTTAAAATGCAGTTTATTCAACGTACTTTTCCAATTCGATTTTTAATAATGGAATGAATTACAGTATCATAATAAGACTATAAATAGTAAATATATATGAATAGCTAAATATGAAGAGCTATATGTAAAGTTATTACTTTATCCATCAACTAAAAATAAAATAATTATTAAAGTGCAATATATATTAGACAACTACAATTTATATTATTTTATAAATAAAACATTGTGAATGATTTTAAATATATCAATTTTATTTCTTATTTGAAACGAAAAATATTTGCCTAAATTATTAATAATTGTACCGAATAATACTCTCCGTATTAAATTAATAAATAAAAATTTTGAATAACGTGTAAACAATTAAAAATTAATACTTTTAAATATCCAACAATTATTTTATAATTGTTATTGGTTGTGTGTTATTATTTTTAATGAGTTCTTACCTATTTATAACTTCAAAAATAATTTAAAAATTTATAAACTATAAAAACAGTTAATGCATTTTAAGTTGTGATATTGAATAGCAATATAAGGTAAAATGCATATTTCAAAACTCTAGTAACCTATCCACTATTCACCTCCCACTTTTCTTTTAACAAACAATCCCACAACGAATTACTTTCTTGGAAACCGTTTTCGTTATAACTTGTTCTTTCGTCTCTATTTTTAGTGTATATATTCATACATATGCTCTCTCTCTCCCTCTCTCTCTCTCTCTCTCTCTCTCTCTCTCTCTCTCTCTCTCTCTCTCGATCTCGATCTCTCTTATCTATCTATCCATCTATCTGTCCCTCTTTTATTCGGTTTCACAAGTTTATTTTTCTTATTCTCTCTTGTTGCAAGTGAGGCAAAGAAGAAAATTTAATTTGCTGCAAGTGACACTTACTGCATCCAAGTAATATATATTTATGCTGGCATGGCGATCACAGCTTTAATAAAGAAACCGTCAATAATTCCTACTAGTGGATTCTTATGAAGGGAAACAAATACTGTGATATTTATAAGCGAGTTCTGTTAGTACACGTGATGTAGTAGTCTAGCTTCACAAAAAAAAAATAAAACAAAGGCACTTGTTTCTTGCGTTGAGAGAAGGAGTGAGATACTTATTATAAGGCCCGATGCGTTCACGAATTTGCGACAGATTTATATATGCTCTTGAAAAGCAAAACAGCTGCTGTTGTTTTACACTCACGCAAGAACTTCCGCTGCGACGTTTCATCAAAGGGGGAAGACTCGTAGCCGTGATTTCTCGCCATCGCCCTTCGCTCGTTTTGCCGTATACGAGTCACGACCTTGACTTATAACTTCGTGTGTACAAATCAATGTTCAGTTAAATATGCAGGCTTACTGATATATAGAATCTAGTTTAAAAAAAAAAAAAAAAAAATTCAGAATAATAATTTCCATTGCGAATTATGTTAAAAAAGAAACATACAAATTTTCCATTCTATGGTAAAATTTTAAAGAAGCATTTAAAAATTAATGTATGAATTTTATATTTGAATTGATAATGTAAGTTTCTAGTTTTTAGGCACTTTAACATATTTATTCTTGAAATTTTTCATTTTATTTAAGGTACTTACTACATACGAGTTAATCATAATTAGATACTTGAGTAATCATCAAAATAAAAAGATAAATTTTATTTAAAAAATAAAACTATAAAAAAAAATCTATAACATCAATTATCAATTATTAATTATTAATAAGTTATCTTAATTATATCAGCACCAAACACATTTATTTTCATAATTAATTAAATGTACACATATATAAGTAACACCTTTGAATAAATAATCCATACACATATTAAGGAAATACTGTTTATTAGTGCACTAATGTGTCCTTAAATAGCTACTTAAGAAAAGTTGAATCAACAGTACTCTGGATATTACCGTGAGAACAACATTTTTATCACATCTTAAATTATTTTTAAAAATATGACAAATCAAATAAATTCCTTGAAAACTGTGAATATCATCTTTGAAGCATAGATTTAATATCTATCCGTCGTATTACATAAAAAGTAAAAATCCAGTTTAACGGATACAGAGTGCACCGTTTCCTATCAAAATGTAGTACTTTCAAAGCAATATACGCCGATGCGCTTGGCTCGACGTAACAACGATAAAATCCACGATCGTTGCGCCCGAAGAATCACAAAGCTCAATAGGTCCAGGTGGCGAGGTACGAATTTTGATTCCGGTGTGTAAAGCATAATCAGAGAAAATGCGAAAAGCAAGTAGAAGGCAGCCGGAAAAGCAGGTGCGAGCGTTTCCTGTGTACTAGTCTCGGAACATTTGCAAATGTGAATTAGACCGTGGACGATCGCACGCCTTTGGCTGTTGCTGCTGCCCCTATCATTATACCTATTATTTATGTGCCGTTTTTCCTCGGCTAGAAGTTTTCTGAACGAGATAAGCCGCCACGAAAGTGGAAACGCTCCTGAATTTCCACCCACGCGTATCGCCCCTCTTTCCTACACCTGCCGCCTATTACAACTGCAAATAGTAAGACGGTCGGAAATGAAAAATTTTCTTTTTTATTATTGTTTTGTTTTCCATCTAATTAATTTTTTGTTATTTATCAACATTACAATAAGTAAGGCAATTTGTCGTTTGCTTGCGGCTAACCAGATCCAGATTTGATGTACTTTTTGTTTAGCAGGTGACTTTAATTTCTTGGTTTGACCAGACGGGAAACAATTAGCAGGGAATTACATTTTATGCATATTCTTATAACACATTTTAAACTCTACCAAAAATTGTAGATAATTATTGGAAAAATATCGGATAAAAAAGAATGTCCTAATAATCTAACAATTTCTTATGAAACAAAAAATACAAATTACGCATTCATCAATTCGCTATGTAGTTCGTATACATTTGTACTGTTCATTAATCGATGATTTAAATCTTTTTTTGGTAGCGAGTTATGTGATATTCTGTTATCTATTTTACAGCTACTTCGAAAAAAAAAATAAAATTGTTGCAAATTTAACATTTACATACAATAAAATTATCCATATATATTTCCAAAGAAATTAATTTACAAATTATAACTTCATTATATTTCATAAAATCAATATTATTCAATGATTTAAATTATTTTTATGATATTACAGTATTATTATATCGATATTATAGTTGTTATATATTCTTGTTGATAGTCTAACATTACAAGTTAATTAAAAAAAAATCAACATTTAAATAATAACTATTATTATTTAGCTTTTATATGGCTGGGGACTCTTGAAGAAGCCATGTCTAAAGAAGAATATAAAGTTAATTGAACTATTAAAATACAACACTGGAATACAGTTAATAGATTTACTGTATTTATCTTCATAAAAAGTTGATTATTTGTTTTATCAGACACCGAGATAAGGTCATAATGAGGTGTAGAACAAATACAAGTTTAAATCACTATTAAATATTTTTTCTAATTATTCTACATTAAAAGAGATTTAGTAAACTTATTTACAAGATTTGTTTTTCATTACTAAACATATTTATTAAAATATTGTAAAATATTTTTAAAAATGTACTATGAACATTATCATTGTACATTCTTACTTAAATTATTGAAAATTTTACTTTTACTCTATTAAAAATATTGAAAGATTGAATGAATAAAAATGCTGAAGAATTATTTAATCAAAAAGTGTGCACTTTTTATTAAAAATGCGTAATACAAACAATAATACATAGTTTTAATAACTTTTAAATATTTGAAAATATAATTTAATACAGTAATCATTTGGTAAAATGATTAAAACAATTAAATATTTCAATACTATTGAATTGATAAGGCCTTTCAAATATTAGATATAATACTTGTACATCATAAACTATTGAATGTATTTAAAATCTCAGAAATTCATGTTTAAAATTTTTTGGAATTATAATTTTACTATTTATATTAATATTTAATATTAATGAGTTATAAAAACTCATATAAAATTAATTATTTACGATACAATTCATTCTCCTACAAATTCATAATTAATACATTTCAAACGAATGAAATTTATAGAAAAGTGTACGTTATTTACTTTATCAATGTGCTGTAATTGAAAATGGAATATTGAGTTTATGGAATTTCCGTCCTTTTAATAGTGACGAATCTCACGAGCGAAGACTTAAACATATATTAAGAAAATAAAGCACTACCGCACCTTACGAGCATCTTCCTACGTTACCTCTCTTTAATTGGAGTGTGAAAGTGAGCAGTGACCTCGAAATCTGGATCTCAATGAGCTCATAGACACCACGGCTTTAAACTTCCCCAGGAAAAAGACTCTCGTTATTTTCGTACATCCCTGACACGCCTACGTCGGTAACCAGGAGTGCGATTACGCAATGGCTTTGAGAGTCGATTGCTTCGCGTTGTTTACTATGCTTCCGCTGCGACGGCGCCCACGAGGTGAAAAACCCGTCGTGACGATAAGGGTCTAGCGAATCAATAGTTTCCAACATTCTGTCTCGCTCCCATTTGGCAGTTAGCTGAGATGGTGAAAGAGAGGGAGAGATCGAAGTTAGCGATATCGGAGGAAATGCGGGCGCGCGTGCATGCACAGATCCTTTTATTTTCTTTGCCATTATACTGCGCATGAAACGAATTCATTTCGAACGAACATTACCGACCTCGTGTTTATTGACTCCGATCACAGGCCCCCTAACTATTGCGCACCGACTTAACGCAAGATGCGACAAATGGATTTTGGCTCAGTTTTTCTGGCCAACATTTATACTTCACTTATCAATCAACTGCACACTTAATTTTTTTTCAAAAATTCAAGAGAATTCGGCTTGCACGTTGCACGAAAAAAATTTTTTTCGTGCAGTACTGACTATTCTGATTATATATATATATATATATATATATGTTTATATATTGGTCCCGTTCAACTTTCGTGTAAAAATAATTACAATATTATAATTTAAGAAACAATAATAAAAAATTTATTAAAGCACATATTCATATCAATATTTTTATTTTTCATTTAAAATATAACAACTTGTATTTTCCAAAAACAAGACTTTATAAATATTATATCAACGTTGTAAATCGTTTCATTTGTCAAATTCAACGTATTAATAGACACAACTTCAAATTAAAAACTATTTTATATAAAAATATTTTATGTATTAGATAATACAATAGAAAATACACGCTCAATTACCAAAGAAATATTTTTTAAAATCAAATAAATATAAAAATTTTATAATTTGTATTATCCTATTTATTATTCGCATAAATTATTCAAATGATTAAATAGGTCGGCCCGTGCTTTGGTAGTTATTTTAGATTTAGCCTAGAAAGTTTTCCCTGTGTAACTAAATCTAACATTTCCAATGTGGAAATTTTAAACATATCATTACCGTTTTACTGGTAGAATCGATGCTCAATTATAAAAGCTGTTATCTATAAAAAAAAAGTTTTACGAAATTGCAAAATACATAAGATTTTACAATATTCTACATTAAAAAGTGTCATTTTTCTATCCTAGAGACGTTGACTAAAAATAATCTCATTTCTATTTCCAATTTTGAGTTTAATTTAAACGTATGGATAATTTATAATGGAATATGAAAAATAATAAGTACAACGGTAAAAATAATATTAAAAAAAAAGATATAATGAAATTTATTAAGAGCATCTAATAAAGTTATCGCTAATTTTTAATTTGATAAATAAGAGATAATAATATATGATTAAAATAATTCTGATTCAAAACATTGACTTTAATCCTAATAAATCGTATAAATTATGCTAAATCGTAATAATTAATATGTGTAATAAAGTGATTAACAAACATTAATTTCTCTGAAAAAAAAAATGTTAAATAAATGATTTTATCAATATATTATTCAAATACCTTACTCACCTTATTAATGCAATCGCAACTTTAAACCTGGATTTTCACCCTAATTCTAAGAAGTTTCTTTATCAGATGAAAGTAAAATGTGCTTCAAAAAGCGAAAAAGGAAGACTATACTTCTGAACTAAAATATAATCCAGAAATCCTAGTATCAAGAGAAATTCTAATGAATCGACAGAGGATATTTTAACACGTAATATTATAAATACATTACATTAAGATAAATAGACTAAGGAATGAAAAAATAATTAATTATAAAAGTTGACGTACATTTGAAATAAATGAATTTTGGAACAAAATAAAAGAAATTTTGAAAAACAGAGTTGAATATAGCCTTTTTAAATATTATTTTATTGTTAATTTAATCAGAAGAGAAAGCAATTTTTTATAACTATCTTCTAAAAGCTAACATATTTAAATCTACATTAATAATACATAAAGTCCTACTAAATGTTGTTTTATTCAATATTTAATAATATAATAAAGTACGCCTAAGGACAATCTCGTGAACAACCAATCTTATACAGACGGTAGTGCAGCTCTATAGGACATTAAATAGACTAAAAATTTTTTATTTTGTATACATTTTCGCTTATATGTAAAAAATATTTATAATTATCTTTTTTTTTTATAGATTATCAATATTTAACTGTGATAATTATAAAAATCTAACTTATTGGAATATTAGTTATTTTACGTTACCTATTAATCTGAATTCGATAAATTAAAAATTAAAAAATATATGGATATTTAAGAGAACTAGATCAAAATTGTAAATACAAAATAAATAATTAATAATATAGGAAATATCAAATATCATTTATAATATCAAAAAAGGTTTAAATTGATAAAAAAAATTTTTTATAAATCATTCATTTTAAATTTAACTGCTTTAAAGCTATTATTAAAAAAAAATCAAGATAAGAATTATCAAACAATTATCAATATTATGACAATTCATACTCTCTTTAAAAAATAATTACATACGTATTAATAAATTATAGATTTTTCGATTACTGGTTGTGCACAAAGAATTGTAAAAGCAAGTGGAAATGGAGTTAATTAGTAAAAATTATGTGCAAATAGAATATAAAATAAAAATTCTGACTTAATTATGCAGAACGTTTGCTATATCTTAAATATACATGCATTTAAGGAATACTAAATCAAAAGAATAGGTTTTATACGAAATGCATAAACTGGAAATCGCATGAGCGTAAAGGTATCGCATAAAGGTAATAATAGAATAACAAATTCGGATAAGAAACAAAAATTATATTAGAAAAATAATTTTCGTTTCAATAATATTTTATCATTAAATGAAAAAATACATAAATACATTTTAATTTATATTGCAAACTTAGTGAATGTCTTTTATCATATAATTTATATTTGTCTATTTATACTTAACGCAATATTAATCTTAAAAATATTCATTATATTAAAATTGTTAAGGCATATTTTGACATAACATAATGACTTAGTGATTCAATCTGCTTGCGAACTTTGTAATTTACAAAAGATAATACCAGGCTAACATAGTAAATTTATTTTTATGTTTTAAAACTTTAAAGCATATGAACGGAAAATGTGTTTTATTTGAATAAGCAAGTGAATCGATCTTCATATAATCAGTAACTATAATAAGGAACAAGTAAAATCTATAAAGATTCATACTAAGAGGACGATTAAAAAATTTATGAAAACAACAACAGCTTTCAAAAAATAAAGTAAAATAAACTATAATTTAATGGAAAAAGTAGAACGTGATTAAATGAATACGGAAGGGAAGTATGATGACATTGTATAAAACAAATGTTATAATAATAAATATAATGAATCAATGATTAGTCTAAAATTTGAAAATAATAAATAAAGCAAAAAATAAACTTTCATACCACATATTAAAAACTCACTTGTAGTCAATAAATATGCCTAAAGTTGACTGACTTATGAAATACAATGTTTTTTAAAACACAATTTTGTAACAATGAATAAAGTATTAAGTTAGTATGAGGCATACATAAACATATATATACAGTAATAAATTTGTGTAGTGTAAATAAGCCTTCACCGATAAAAATTGAATATAATAAACGATTATCATAGAAAACTAAAACCTGATAACTGCTTATATTATGTCGATATACACTTATAAATTCAAAAATACAATTTAATTTAAACAATATATCATAATGATATTCATGATAAGTATAGTAAAGTATTATTATATACATAGCTATTAAAATTTATGAACGACAAAAATTAAAGCACTATTACTTTTTTTATTCAATTTCTTTTATGAGTAAGATATCAGACTTTATGAAAATAAGGAACAGACGGAATTTGAAATGTTATAACTTTAATATTGGTGAAGTGTAAACAATTGCAAAACTTTAATGTAAATTTAATTAAAATAATAGTAATAGTATTAGTAAAGTTCTGTTTTCAAAATATTCAATTTGTTTGCAATCATCAAGTCGAAGATAAAACAAAATATATGCATTAAAATTAAGTGCAAGTGAAAAGGTATGAAATTCTATTTCATACGACATTTCATTTTTCATTAATATTATCTGACATATTTTAATATATTATTAAAAAATAATTTTTAAAAATCAATCAATAATGATTTTACATATAAAATTGTATGTTTCTATATAGCCATAAATTTTTATAATTAAAATGTATATAGACTATTCAGAAATAAACTAGATACATAATAATTCATGAAAACGAATACTGAAGAATTATGAAATATCAAGATCCAGGTAATTATGTAATACAATAAATATAGGAACAACTTTTAATAGTTACTAGATAATGCAAGTTAGGATGGGACAAACAGGTAGTTAAATGAGAAAATGACGAGTATTACGCATTAAATTTCGGTGAGAAAAACTTAAAAGC
The DNA here is from genome assembly GCF_000503995.2 of Ceratosolen solmsi marchali. NCBI lineage: Eukaryota > Metazoa > Arthropoda > Insecta > Hymenoptera > Agaonidae > Ceratosolen > Ceratosolen solmsi. The sequence goes on along the minus strand of NW_011948416.1, from coordinate 1,476,034 downwards.
AAAAACTATTTTACTTAAAAATAATATCAAACGTTATTTTTAAAAGTAATCGAATTAATGGCATCTTAATTTAAATAATATAATAAATATGTAAAAAAAAAAAAAAAAAAAAACAAATTGCCATATTATTAATAAAGTAATGAAGTTTCAACGCGTTATAAAAACTAATATGTCAATAGAGATGACGATAACAGCGGTAATAATAACAAGAATCATAATATTCGAGGTCTGAATATATGGATAACAAGAAATTATCGAAGTCAAATGAACATGGATTAATAAAACTGTTACATAAAAATTTATTAAAAATCTATTAAAAAGTAGGCAAATTAGTATGGGACATTGTAGTTTATATTAAACAGGTGCGCGGTAGCCAGCCTGTCATTCTTACTTTCACCAAAGTTTGCTCATTATATATAAATACTCATAGACGCGTGTAAGTATAATCGCTACTTACGTTAATCGAGCGGTTTCACTTTCAACGTATTGAAAGAATCCAATGAAAACACTGGGACTCGCACGAACCCGATAAACAAAAGGTTACGCAACGACGACACAGTGCTATAAGTCGAGTTGAACTCTGGCATCGGCATCGGCATCCTCGCATCGCGAATTTAAAAATAAAACGGGCTGCGCTACCGTGAGACAAAAAAGTCTCACTACAAATTCATTGCAAGATGAAGAAAAGAAGAAAATGGACTGTAAGGCGAATGTTTCTATTAAGCGCATGACGAATCGTAATAACCTTCCGAAGTCACTGTTCAAATGCACGTAGATAAATCACTTGTACATGCATGACCATGCGTAATGCAACTTCGTGTACTATTGACCTCGATAGGGCTACTGTTATTATACTTATTAAAAGTCATTATAATCAGCAAAGAATTAAGTTGTACAATAAATTGCAAATCTTTTGGCATTAGCTCAAATAAATCAACAGATAGGTAATTAGTGCCTTATCACGCTACTGTCTGATGTTTAATATTTTAATGTTAATCATCGTTAATCATCGTTAAAGAAAGAAATGTATATTCTTATCAATAAATTAATTATAATCTTTTATAAGAGGTTTATTTCAATTTTTAATAAGTGAGTCATCCTATGATTACACAATTCATTAAATTCTTAATATTTCCGGATGAAAATAACACTTAAATAAATGGGTTCGCAGAGTGTTAAATATTTGCATACTATGAACCGCAAACAAATATAAAAACAAAAGATTCCCAAGCTAATAGAAATGGTAATACATAGCCCAGTGTCTGTAACAATCGATAAGTAGAAAAAATAACATTATTATTGAATATATTGGACGATTTCGTTCTTGGTTTTCAAAACTTTTTAAACAAAATCATAATAGCGTGCATACTGAATTGTGTAATATTTGGACTTGCTTGATAAAAAAAAAGAATAAAATCAACAAACTTAATCCGGAAAACCGAATACAGATGCGGTGGATTGTGAAACAGCAATATCACAAGTTATAAAAGTGAATATTTACAAATCGAAACAAATCAGTTTCATGATAGAAAGCGTCCATTTATATGCATCTATTAAATAATGTCGCGACCATTTATTTGTATCATTATAACATTAAGTATTCTAAATAATTTCTTGTTTCATAAGTATTAAATGCATTTTAATAAATCCCTAATAGGCAAGCTATATTTACCATTTAATTAAATCGTCAATATTTAAATAGACCTTATTAGATATTTGCAAATATATTATATATATATATATATATATATATATATATATATATAATATATTTGCAAATAAACTTGGTGAAATAGAATTAAAGATTGACTGTACTTCCAAAGTAATTCCAAACATTCGAAATTTCTATTAAAAATAATTCAAGATAATGCTTTATACATATTCCAATGCAGTCGAAAGACTATTCTTTAGGCGAGTTCTTCGAGGGCAGTTAATCAATACAAAGGATACCCACAATCAGCTTATCTTTTCGAAAAGCGATGAATATTCGAAACCGTTCGCTTCATCCAAAGAACACAATGCAATAACAAGCATCGGACGAAACGGAAAGGCTAAAACTTTTCCACCCCAAAAATGCAAACATTTTTAATCTTTCTCAATTTTAACGACTATATCTACGCTCCCTGTACAAATTACCACCTGCAATTCAACGAGCATTAGTTCATATATAAGACGAGCCAACTCTCCGTATTATGGGCAATCATACGTACTCGATATTCGAAAAAAGCCATCCTTTTCAATTATCACTCTAAGCACCATAAGCTATAGTCACGCGCGTACTCTAACCCACCTACCCTTCAACCTACACCCAACGCACACACGCGCTCTCGCACACACCCACATGAACTTACGTGTCGCATATAAACACGCATGTAAACTTAGTATAAAAAATAACATGTATTGGTGACGAACCTGCAGGTGTATCGGAACTTTCTTCACCGGTGTACTCATGTCGACCGGCTGGGACGTGCGCAGACACGGAAGCGGCACGAGATCGAAGTCGGGCGCGGACGACGCAGGCGCGCGCGCCAAAACTATGCGCGTCGTTTATTTGTATGTGTACACGAGTGTACGTGTGTATGCGCACGTGCGCGCGTATATATATATATATATATATATATATATACGTTCGCGTATGTGTGTGTGTGTGTATGTATGTATGTATGATGTATGTATGTATGTGTGTATATATATATATATATATATATATATATATATATATATATATATATATATAAATATATATATACGTATGTATATACGGATTAAAGTGTATATCGACAAGATAGAAGTGGATGATGCTTTTGCGAGTACTGAAATTGATTCTTCAACACAGCGACCCCGAATCCTTAACCCGTCTCTCTCTTAGTCCTTTTCGGTATAAGAACTAGACCACGCCGCCCGGTGTTTTTGCTTTTTTACATACGAGCGTTCCGAGTCAATGTAGAACTCTATACGTAACGTTTTCTACGGGCACTGGCGATCGACTGCCGCGCCAAGCACTGCGCGCGCGCGCTATTTTCCGTTTGGATTCTCCCTCTCTCTTTCTTTTTCGCGCGCCTCACGCGAAGGTAATGACTGTCTCTCTCTCTCTCTCTCTCTTTCTCTCTCCCTCTCTTTCTCTCTCTCTCACACACATTTCTCCCCCTCATTCGCCCTCTCTAGTATCCTCCCCCCACCCGCCCACCCATTTACTGTGCGTATGCGCGCGCACTTGTGGATGGAGAATCCAGTAAATTGAACGTGGACAGAAGAGTCGATGTCAGCTCTCCAATTATTAATCGAGGGAATTCGCCAACAACATCGAATTTAATCGATGTTCATCGCTCAATCATTATCTACAAACGATAAGAAGAAGCCGGTATTATTATTAATGTTAAAGATAAATTATTGTTAATATTTCACCTACATATTCTACTATTTTCAGTTGCTTCTAAGCTGAAAAAAATTAATTTAAATACAAATGACAGATTGAAGCGTGGATTCATCTTTATAAAAAAATTCAAATCAATTCAACTGTACTATTATTATATTATAAAATTATCTATTATTATATATATATATATATATATATATATATATATTATAATATTATTATAATATTATAATTATTATATATATTATATTAAAATAAAATTTTATATTTACATGAATTCAATATCGACTTAAATTTAAGAATTTTTTTAAAAAACTAGCATATATATATACATCTATTTACAAATCAATATAACGTAGACCATTAAGTTTTTTATACGTTCCTCGTTGTTTCAATAAAAATATGACAAAATAGTTCATTTTTACAATTACACAAAATATCAATTTAATTATTAGAAAGATCGATTAAAAATTGAGGTAAAAAAAAACTCATTCCGTACAATACACTGATAACTATCATGTGATTTATAACGTGTATTGTATATAAACATTTTCATGGTATTAAATGAAAAATAATACATTGGATTGATATATATATATATTATACTCTTAGACTTTAGAGAAAAGGCATAAACAATCCATAAAACCTTTTATTTGAAAATAAAGATGTTTGTACTTATTGTTGTAAAATAAGTATAGAACTATTCTTGTTTAAATGTTTTTAAAATGTTTTACTTGAAATTGCTCCATAATCTTATTTAAATTATTAATTTATTACACTTATTTAATTATGAATTTTATTATATTATTTTTATTGCAGTTGAATTTTTTATTAATCATACGATTATAGTATCATCGAAATATTAATTAACTTCTTGTTTACTATGTTTAAATAAATGTTTAAAGTTGATAAATAATAAGGAAAATTTTTAAATTAACAGGGATAAATATAACGCTTAAAATATTCGAACAAGATTGGAGGAATAAGATCGTGAAAATGATAAAATTGATGAAATAAAATAATCAAATTATCTACAATATTAAGTATAGAGTTGAATTTTATTAATTTCTAATGAGATGGAAAGTTATTAGAGTATAATATATAATAATGATATAATAATGTATTTTATACAGAATATCAAAGGTTTTGCAAAATGTTTAAAAAATTTTTATCATTTTAAATAACATTTTAAATAAATCATTTTAAATAAGTTTTATATAAATACATATAAATAGATATTTAATAATTTACGCTTAAAATATTATTTATTATAAAGCAAAAATTGAGCTCAGATGAGCACGATGATTATGATAAATTAATAGATATTAAAAGTCTTTGAAATAAAGCCTGCCGACTTTCATAGATATTACTTTTTTTAATCATAAAAACACTAAGATATTGCTTTTGAAATAATTTTACTTTAAATTTATATTGTATAGTTTGATTGTGACATTCATATAACTACGCAAAAACTCAGAAGGAATAGCTAGTAATATCAAAATATATAATTAATTCATTTTAAAAATGTTTGAAAATAGAAATAATGAAACATATAATTTACTTTTTTTCAATGGTTAAAAACCGAATTTGTCTAGTAAATAGATTATGGTTGATACATAAATATGAATATATCTTTAACAAAATATATGATTTATTTAATTTTCAATTATTTATAAAATATTAAAAATATTAAATATATTCTACATTAACAAATGAATATAATATCATTCATAAAAGCAAATTAGAGATATACTTTGATAAAAATTATTATTAAAATCAATTTTTCATTATATGAAGTAAAGTTTATTACTGTAAGACAATCATATGATATTTTGTACTGAAAAATAAATGTTCAACAAAATTAAAACTTAGCATTTATAATTATATGGATTATGAATATTAACTTGGTTTCTATTAAAAAAACATTTAAAAAATTTACACCACAATATTATTTTTATTAACTTGAATTAATAATGTACTTTTATTAATAATGCAATAAGACCATGTATTTCTTAATTTATTTGATACATCAAATTGCTCAAATCAAATTTAATAACGTATAATTCGAAAAATTTTCAAAATTTTAATAAAAAATTGAATATTCACAGCTGCATTATATTAATATTAAAAATACTATGAATAACTTTATAAAATTTCCACTATTTTATTAATTATATTTTTATTTCTTAATGTAAAATATTTATTACAATATTTTAATATACTTCAATTTTTAAAATCTATCAAAAGCTAATAAAAGAAAGTAATTTTCTAATGGCATAAAATGTTATTTCAAAATATTTTATATAAAATATCTTCATGCAAAATGAAATAAACATTTTATAATTTATAATAAAACTGGAAATTCAAATTGTACTAATTTTATTATATCAATCGAAACTTATACATTATTGAACCTTGATAACGGAAAAACTATGGAACAATAACAATATCATTGTAGTATATTACATAAAATAGTGTATTACATAATGAATCATTAATATTACTATCTGTAACTATCAAATAAAATGTGCAACGTACAGTAGTCAGTACATTTAATCACATAAAGAAGGGAAAATATAATAAAATATGATAAAATATAGACTCAGTGTGTTTACATTAGTGGCAATGGTATTTGTTTGTATGTACGTTGATGTATTCATTATGCATGTAGTAACGTTTGACATATCTCATTCGTCTCCCCGTATGACACGATTTTATTCGCTATTCACAAATTAAAAAAAAACTACTTGTGAGCTACTCTGAATTTTTGTTATGTTTAAATGGAAATTAATTCTCTCGCTGCATATAATGTGACATGTTTTCATGTATTTTCTTTGAATTTAGAGAAGGGTTCACTTCTATGAACCAAAAAATAGCATAAAAAAATAAAAAAGAATCCATTTATATGCACATTAAAATTTTCAAGTGTCAGGTCTGAGGGATGAATTCTACAATAATTAATTAGATCATTTAATAAAAGATATATTTAGCATAAATGCATTCCTTTTTTGTTTGAAAATACTTGGTATATATAAGTTATATAAGTTATATAAGTACAAATACAACAATTTTGAAAGTTTGCCTATATTAATAATATACTGAAGAATGATAAGGACAAAAATTTCAATATTCAAGTAACTACAAGTTAATTTAATTTTTATGACAATATTTTTTTAATATTAAATGAAAAAAATACTTATATTTACGTATTTATATATTTATATATGACTATAATAATGAAAATTTTTTTTAATTTACTTTCAATCCTCGTTTATAAAATAAATGAGATTTAAATAAAATATGTAAATTCATTTACATAATTTTACAAAAAACTATTTCATATTGTTATATGTATATTTCTAATATTATTGTACTAATATATTATGAGTATATTATAAAATTGTATTATCTGAAAAGTGAATATAAATTATGTAAGTGATAAAATGACTAATTTTATAATTATTTATATTAATACAATAAAATATTCTAATATTGTATTATAAAAAATAATTTGATTATTTCTTATCCTGAATTTATAATGTATTTATAAAAAAGTATCGCATAAATAAGAGGGTATTATTCCAATTATTTGTTGAAAGAGATATTAATATTATGTACCTATCAGTAATATATTCAATATTTTAGGAATTTATATCAGATTTAGAATAATATATTGTTTTGATTAATTATAATCTTTTGAATTAAATTTTGAAATACAGTTGTTAATAACATATCTCTATATCTTATGATATATTGAGTTAGTAATTCAATTTTAATCAACGTTAATTTTATTTGCAATTGGTGTTACTACAAATTACAAATTAAAGATTTATAAATTTCAACCGTGACTGAAATATACAAGTTACGTCAAATTACATAGTCAAAATAAGTCCAATGGAATAAATTTCATTGAAATTTTCAACTTTTCAAAGGCAGAAATCTGCAAATTGTAATACATAGACTTAAACATAAGAAAAACTTTTCACATTATGTAATAATATTATTTTTATGTCTTAAAAAAAAAAGACATACGGCATTTATGCAAGTGTTCACTCGAGCATTATTCATACATGAACACAAAAATCGCAATATACTTTTTACTTGCTTACGAGACATATGCTCTTTTCATTCATCACGATTTTTAAAGAGATTTCCCTCGTTCAGCGATACATAAAAAGTTTTTCGACTTCATTGTATTTTCTTACAGACATAAATGTATCTTTCTTCGTATGTATAAAAACGAAATTAAGAACAGAGTTAAATAAAAATTTATCGTTAAAATTACTATGAATGTTTATATAAATATTTTCATTGTTGTTGCCATACATGTATAAATTATTATACATATAATAGTTTGCTTGTTAAATGTTGACAATCAAACAATTTAAATTTTAATTTTAATTTATTTCTAAAATAAGTTATAAATAGTATAAAATATTATTTTATTTTCAAATTAAACTTTTATTCTGTTTGTTTCGTAAATAAATGTTTTCATAAACATTGCGAGATGTCAACATTTAGTTTTCAAATAATTGAAATTGAATTTTAATAGGATTTTTCTTGTATAAGAAATTTATTTAGAGATTTTTATTTATATTTATTACATTATATGAACTCAATATGTTTTCAATACAAAACTATTGATATTCAAATTAATACTGTAAATGTGTAAACAAAATAGTTCAATAACTTAACATTATATATATATATATTCTTTTAATTATATATTTTTTAATATTTCTGTAACTGCAGTAAATATTGTTTTCTTTCTTATTCTTGGTTGATTTTTAAACTATTTTTTGAAATATAATGGATTACTATTAATAGTATAATATATATTATTTATTTAATGATTTTGTCTTAGATATATATAAATATATAATTTTATGATAATGATTTCAAAAAGTATATTAAAACTAATTAGGAAAATTGAATTTATTATATTAAAGTTTTTTCTAATAGTTATTTATCACATAATTGGAATACTATTGCAAAATTTTAAATATGTTTATTATTACATTAGAAGATTTTAAATATATAAATCAAATATGCATTTGTTATCCTATAATTAATAATTGTATCATTAATAATAAATACATATTTCTTTCTTATACAATATATTCTAATACAATAAGTTTTCGTTGCAAAATTTAACAAAAGCTAAATCGAACACTTAACATTAAATATATGATTTTATTTACAGCACGACATTCCGTGCTTGTTATACTAATTATTTCTTCCGTCAGTGACGCCTTGGAACTCCTGAATACGTCATTCCCATGCTTCCGCTTACAATACCTGTAATCATACCTAACGGCACTAACAGTATGTTCGCACATGATTAATATTTTTTGTCTTTAATTCACTCACTTATTCTTTCCTTTGGTTTAGTTTGAATGAATCAATATAATTATCTTATTTAGTTTGTTTTGTTATATTTGAATAAACTATGGCAATTAGAATAAAATGTTTTATTCTATATAAATTATAAATTAAAAAAAAAACTTTAAAGAATAATTTGTCATTATATCTATAAAATTGATTAATAAATAAGGATAATTAAGATTACTTTTTTTTTTCTTAACAATAATTTTTATATAAACGCATTTTTTTAAATATAATCGCTAGATAGAGAATTAAAATTCCTTGATGGCCTACGATTTCAATTATTATAAAATGATTTCTTAATAGAATTACATAAAATACTATACATGTTTTTATGAATTATAAATTTTATTTTAAATATAATTAATATAGTTACTAAAATGTGGATAGATTATTGTAAAGTAAATGAAAACGATAACAAATTTTTATTTTTCTTGATGTAAAAGATTTATCTTTACTTATAAAAGAATATAAAATGTAAAAAATTTTATTAATTTATATAAAACTTAATGTTGGTGATAATTGCTACCTAAAAAGCATAAGAATCGTAGAATACTTAGAAATATAGATGTCACAAAATTTGCTCACATAAAAGAACGAAAATGGATGATTTTGTTTCAATTATAATAAGATAGATATACTTTAATTGACTCAGTGCTATTCGGTAAGCAGTCAGCTTTGGAAACATTGGAGTATAGTAACAGCATAATGGAAGTGATATCGAAAATCGGCCCAAAGATTTGAATTAGAGAAAGCAATATAATTTAATAATATTAATTAAAATATATTAATAGTAATTCAATTAAATAGGAAGTAATAAAGATCCTAGAGAGCTGATTAAATGAAATAGATCGATCGTTAATGAATCATCATTCACCTGATTAAGTTCGTTGGTATTAAATGTGGATATATCGATTACGTAATCCACAATGTATTATCAAAGTTTTGTTATAATTTGTATATGATTGACGCAATTAATCCTGTACTAGCTTAGACCACAGTAAATTGTATGAGCAGTGTATTAAATAATGAAGAAATATGCGCATTATAATTACAATTACATATAATTTCTTTTTTTTTTTCATTAGATAAACAATAATCCATTCTGAAAAATACATAGTAGTATTAAATGCTTGAGAAGTTTTATATAGCTTCCACGTAGGTCTGCAGAAAATTTACTTGAAAGTTGCATAGTATTGATCTTCTCCTTAAAAATTATTCCGGATAATACTGTCGTTACAATCATAAATTAACAGTATCGAAACAAAAATAACTAGATTTATATAATTCCATATTTAATATTTTGACTATTTTCGTATTACAACAATGCTATAATTTGAAATGAATGCATAGATAGCAGATACTACATTTAATTAGATAACTTCAATAACGTTATATAATATTAAATGAAGCAAATTAGCAAATGCGGAAAACTAAGCAAAAATTCTTTAATGCAGTGAGGGAAAGCTGAATTTATGATGATGTTTAGTCGAGTTTAAGTTTTTTTTTAACATAGCATCGATAAAATAGTAACTAAGCTTTGATTTATTGGGCTTCATAATGAATCCAGTTTTAACTTAAAGAGGCCTTTTATAGATCCACATGAAATGTATATACGCTCAGAAATATAGAAATATGTATATTTATATAATATATCTTTTATACGAATGCAATTGTAGCTATTTCCTTGTAAAATGAAAAATTTTCATTTAGAAGTTGTAAAAGTTGTAGAGAAATAAAATTTTTTTAAAAACTACCAAAAACATATTTTACATAATACATAATAGAATTTTATCCCCGTTAATAAAGAAATTGAATGTGTGTGTGTGTGTGTGTGTGTGTGTGTGTATCGGGAGGGGGGGTGTTTTAATTTATATATAATACTATTTAATCCTATTAAACCATTATTGGCTTAGGAAAACTACGTCAAAATAAGAGTATGAAAAATCTAACAGTGGCTTATAAATAATTTAATTACTTTATGTATTTGATTAATAAAAATTAAAGTAAACATAGGTTATTGTAAAAAAATAATTATATTAGTTTTAAAATATAATTTTTTATGCATGACTACTAATGTGTATTTATATTACTCCAAACCTGCTTTAGAAGTATTATATTCTATAACAATATAATTATGTAATTTTATCAATTACGCGAGCACTAGTAAACATATTTTATATGATAAATATACAAATTATGTGTTTGTTCATGTACAGTAACAAATATGAAATTTAGAGTGCATTGCATACACGTAGGCGTGTTGTAAATATGTTATAGATAAGAAATTATGTCATACATAATAAATACATCGTAAATAAGAAATAATCAGTTCTTTAAGAAAAAATATTAAGTGGCGGCATTATATAATAATTTTTTAGAACTGCGACATCCATATTATTTCTCTATAACTATTTAAGAACGGTTACGGTCTTAGTTGCAAGAGCATACTGATTACCATATACGATTAACAACATCGACACTTAGTTGTTAATAGTAATTTACAATCATTCACAATGTTCCCACAGATTCATACACTACATGTACCATTCAGTAGCTACATTAAGCCCGTCAATAATTTATCTTTGTGCGCACATAAGCATTTACATTAACAATGTCTTATGTTAATGTAAATAATAAAAAATATATATTACGTATTTAAAATACAAATATATTAATCGCGTAGTTTGTCGAGATTGATATGGTCAATCAATGTACGGCCAAGATAGTTGTCTAAAATACGGGGCAACATTGCATAACAAAAGCCTAATGGCAATTTTGAGTGATTATAGTATCTATGACTGCAAGTAAAACTAAGAATAATATCATGGTGTATAAGGAATAGTCATTTCTTAATAAGTGTAGAGATGAAAAAAAATTTTTCTTTTACAATAGAGTAAAAAGTAATGAAGTCAAGAAATCAAAGATTACCGTCATTAGATAAAAATTCATTATATAGCTAATTTTCAAATATTATACGTAGGATAAAATTGCATAAATAACTTGAAATAAAAATATGGATTTATAATAATATTAGTTACTCATTATTATCAAAGACGCGTTTTATAAAAGGGACGAATAGAAGAAAATTGTGCAAACACGAAAAAGATGAAGATAAGTGCATGATTTGGTTGTAATTTATGATCATTTGGTTTTTTTCCTTCAATTTCTCAAATCATTTGTAATAAAAGCGAATGGGAATTTGTTTTATACCCTAGTACATATTTACAATTTATTTGACCTTCGACTTTTTGACATTTCATATAATCTTATACTCATTGTTAGCGATTGTCTACCACTTGCTTCATCTTTTTATATAAAGGAATAGAAGAAATAAGTGCATAAGATGGAAAAAATAATAATCTCTTCTATATTCTAACGCATTGAAATTCACTTAAAAATTTGCGCCATTTGCTTGGTGCATTATAGCAGCGCCTATAGGTGGCAACCATCGCGTGTTTATCGTCGAAAATTTTATTGACTCGAGATTGTATTTGCCATCGGTGACTTTTATACCAAAATCTCGCATCTCATATCTCAAATAAGCTCGCATTGTTATCCATAAGGACACATTAGATTACATAAAGGTAACTTTCGAGCAAAACAATTGTTAACGAATTACCGTACATAATAATTTCAAATATGTTGGCAACTGCATTCAAAATGCTCAGAATATTAGTACCAATAATACTCGTAAGATGTCAGTAGATGTTACTTATTTTTTAGTATTTATCAACCGAGCTGTACATAATTACTAAAATCTATCACTAGATGACGATTCAAAAAGAAATATGTTAGTTTCGTTGAAATTTACAAAAACATTACTTCTAATAATATTGATATGATTATACTTTTTGCTAACTTATATAAAAAAAATAGCTTTTTAATCTAAACGGTCTGTCGAACCAAAGAATATTATTAGCATTTTGTAATTTTACACTTAAATCGCTCATTAAATCATATTAAAAAATTTTTACACATATTTTGAATTTAAAAACAACAATAATTATTAGATAAGATAACGTATATTTTAATCATTTAGTTTAATCATCTATAAATACTGTTGTTATGTACGTGGTAGTATAAAACAAAAGTTCCTTGGTGATTGGAAGTACAGTAATTATATTTTAATAATAATTATTAAAAATTTATTTTATTTGAAATGGAATATTTTAATAATAATTATTAAAATATAGCTTATTATATAAAACAGAAGTTTTATATAAAATATTTGTCATTTCTATTTTAATAATATTTGATGTAATATAGTAAAATAAAGCCAGTCATTTGCATAATACAATATATCTGAAATTTTGTATTTCATATGTATATTAAATATTTTGTTTTTTATAAACATAATTTCACTGTTCTTAGTGCTTTTAGAGTATATAACGTTTTATATAATTCAATTCATTAACATGATTCTCAACATACAGTCAGTAATGTTTTTTTTTTAATTCATGCGGTTATATTTTTTATTTCAGTCGGTAATTGAGCTTCTACAATATTCATTTCATTTTTTAAATCATTGATAACTTCTTCAATAAGTATTTAACTGATATTTTTAAAACTATATCCTACAAAGGTCTTAATTTTTATAAAAACAATATTCCCTTTTAACACATGTTAGCAAATAATTTTATGCAACTTTTTAAAATTTATATTTAAAATTTATAATACGATTTTAACTATTTTTTAAACATAACATTTAAATTTTTTAGTTTTCTTTCGCTGAATACTCCAATTTTATTTGCATTTTCACAATCTTTTCAAAATTTTATTTATAATTTGAGTTATAATTTTTATTTATAATTTAAAAAGAGTTTGTGCATAAAACATTTTATGTTTTGTTGTGATTTCAATATTACTTGCTGTTATGTTTTTAATTACATAAGTTTTTTTTTTTATCTTTTATTTAGATTTAGTTTAATAATAAGCTTAATTTAAATTTAATGCAATCCTTATTTCGTAATTCTTTTGATATAAATTTAATAGTCAAACATTAAATAATATCTGGATTTTTTCTATTTATATTACTATTTCTTATCAAAATTTTAGAAATTCGATGTTTATATGTAATTTAATTGCAAATATTAAAAACAATTAAATGAAATTTATAAAATCGTTTGAAATAATATGAAATGAAAGTTAAATTAAAATATTTTCTATTTTCATTTCAAAGGTGTTTATATTAGTGTTCAATCTTAAGCCATTAAAATTGTGTAGATTTTTTAAAAATCATATTTATCAAAGAAATAAAATTTAATATCCAACATAAAGTATATTTGCAATGTTATTTGTGAATATAAATTAATGAATTTAATGCATAATATTTGATATTAAATTGCAATATTGTTTCTAAAAAATGAAGATTATTTAAAAATAAATACATGACAGTAATTGTTTTAATTATTTCATTAATGTACATTGTTGAACCATATAGTTATATTATAGAAAATTATCATCTAATTTGTACAATCCTCTATTAATTAACTAATTATTATTTAGTATCTCTATTATATTATATTCATTTTATATTGATTATTATTTTACAAATATATATTCTATTCTCTAATTGTTGCAGAATTTTGTGAGTTGTAAGATTATATCAGTTGATTGAAGGAAACATCCCTTTTATTAAAAATTCATCCATACTTTATGTTGATTTATTTCCAATGACGCCGATTTAACTTAGCAACGAAGCTTAATTCAGTAGTTTCAGAATTCTTACAATATCTAATCAAGTTAATTAAGCTATTTGATTAGAGACCTTTATAATGATATTTAAGGTCTATATGGCTGTATTATACATATTTACTGTATACACAGTTATTAATTTATATCTATATGTACCATATAAACGAATGAAATTATTTATTTCCTGATGTGTTGTATATTTATTAATAATATTAAAAATTATATTAATAATTTATGAATAATATTAATAATTATATTAATAATTTACAAATAATATTAACAATTATATTAATAATTTATAAGTAATATTAATAATTAAAAATATTAATTTATATGCAAATTTAATTATCAAAATATTAATTTTAAGCATTATTTTACTCTTGTTACATATTAGTGTGTTTGGTTTTCAAATTTTACGAGCAAATTAATGATATAACCATTCTATTTTACATATATTCCCATGGCTATTTGTGTACAGAGAGATGTTTGGGTTTTATAAGATAATGAGCATTAGAAGTATTCTTATACAGTTTATTAAGATGAGCATATACAATAAAGATAATTAAATTAACAATTAAAACTCATAAATAGTTGTTTTTTTTAAGTAGTTTAATTTATTTAATTTTACACATCAAAAGTCAGGTGTCCCAAGAATTATTAATATTATAATTATATTGATGAATACATAATGGATAATAAAATAATACACAATAAATTTCCTAAAATTAAGTAATTGCACATTTTAAAATGTAGAGTATATAAAAAATCATATTTACAAAATACTAAATGAAAAATATTTGAATATATTTAATGATATATTTAATTTTAATATAATAAGATGTTTAATGTAATAAGATATGGAATTAATATATTCTTGGAAATCTAATTAGTTCGTAATAATACATGTATTTTTCCATATACAATACTTCTAAGGAGAGAGATGTGCAATCGTTAAACGTAGCGTAAATTTTTGAATGTGTAACATCAAATATACATACATTCCATAGTGGAACCCGAAAATCCACACACTTCATTGAATTAAAGCTTATGCAACAACCAAATTATTTACTTTTCAATTATAATATATTTATATGTACCTGTTAATCCGAATGAGAATTTGAATTATGGAACTTGAAAATACACATTCAGAACTTATTATATAGCTGTATATATAGATATCAGAAGAAAGGGTAAAATAATAATATTTATAATTTCGAATATAATTTACTTCATTTAACAGTGC
The DNA here is from genome assembly GCF_000503995.2 of Ceratosolen solmsi marchali. Classification (NCBI taxonomy): domain Eukaryota; kingdom Metazoa; phylum Arthropoda; class Insecta; order Hymenoptera; family Agaonidae; genus Ceratosolen; species Ceratosolen solmsi. Next base: position 1,460,333 of record NW_011948416.1, on the reverse strand, counting down.
AAATAAAAATATATTACTATTCATTTAATTCAACTTGAACAGAACTAATGCAAAAATTTACAAATACGTCCATTAGATGTATCCGGGATGTCATGTAAATACTTATGAATAGATAAGAATAAGCAGGATCCATTGTCTACTAACAGGCTTTCATATATCAAAAATAGTTTGCTTGCTTCAACTATTAGCTTTAAGGATTTAACGAAATCACACGCCATTACGAAATTATTGAAAATAAAATACCCTTAAATTATGAGAGTAATTCTATGTATACGGACGCGTCGAATTCGATAAACAGATTTCCAACAACCAAGCACCCGTTCTGCCGCTCCAGCTCCGCTTCATCCCTCTTTCTCATTGTCTTAATCTCGTTGTGCCAAGGCTGATTGGAAAGAACGCTTTTTTACGATCCCCCTTTGGTGCAGAAGCTGCCGCCAGCAAAGCGACACCTGGAGCAGGAGCGCATTCACCCTTCCCCGCATCATCAGCCTTTAACCCCCCTCGAGAAGCAAAAAACTTTCTCTCTCTCTCTCTCTCTCTCTCTCTTCCTCCTTCTATCTCTCTTTCAGTTCCCTAATTTCGCTCCTAACGTTATAGCGCACACACATTGCAGAAAGGGGGGAGGGAGAGAGAGAGGGAAAGTAGAGTAGAGTTACGCGCTACCGAATCTTTGAAAAAGGGAATTCACGACGAACCCCACCCCTTTTGTATGTGCATATATGTGCGTGTATGTGCGTTTTTTAAGGGGGGTCACGAGTTAGAGTGAACAAGGCTGCTCGAAGGGTTGCTTTAAATAATAATGTAAAAGGGCGCGCGCGCGCGCGTTTCGCCCTAAGAGATAGAGAGAGAAATAGAGTTGAGAGAGAAAAAGTATGAAGATACCAAGAACGGATCGAAAAAGTGCGCGCAAGAGGTCGGTTAGTTGCTTGTCGGGATTTTGGCGGGGAAGACACGTAACATCGAAGATATGTTTCGTTATTTCATTCTATCTCACTCTCTCTCTCTCTCTCTCTCGCTCTCTGTCTCTCTCTCTCTCTCTCTTTGTCCCTTTCTCTCTCTCTCTCTCTCTCTATGTCTTTTTCTGTTTCTCTGACACCCTCATCTTTCTTTCGAATATATTTGCTAGCGTGCGGGCCTCGCGGTGTGCAAGTGCAGATAATGATATGAGGATTTTTTCTCGACGATAAGTGTTCGAATAAAGTGCAATTAAAAACTGACAAAATATGAAAAATGATATTGATTATTAATTTATAAGAAATGTTCCTGAAAATTAAAAGTATCTACTGGATATAAGAACTAACTATTTGATCTTTCAACATTTTACTGTTTGAAATGGGTGGGTATTCACAATTGAGATAATTTTACACTTGAACTTTAGGAGTGAATTAAATTTATCCGTATTTTAATGTTTGTCTTATACTTTAGCTCTAGGTAAAAAGTAGAATATATGTCAAATAATTTATTGAATAATACTACTAAACTAGGTTAAAAGTCTAATTATATTTATGGTAATTATGATATATGAAAAAGTCTAATTATAGACAAATCCCCAGTATTAAGAATATGATAATGGAACTGACATTATATTAGCTTTACTTTAATATATACAAGTTTTTAAAAGTGGTCAATGTATAATATGCTATATATATCATGTCTAAAAATATATCTTTTGCGGTTAATATTATTTTATCATTGTTATATATTATTACTAATAATTTTGAATAAGTACTCTTTTTTTAACGTTAAAATAAACTAATATACAACTTTATTTTTTATAAGTCAAATACTTAATAATATTTATTTTCTTTTAACGAGATTCGATTATTTATTAAATTTATACACCTTCCTATAATAATAAAGTTATCGAAGAAGTTCATTTTATTCAAATTTTTTATTTTATTCAATACTTAAAAATAAAGGGTCCGAATAACCGTATATCCATACTTCGACCAAATATTTTGAATAAATAAAATAAAAAAAATCTTAAATTAATAATTATAATTTTATTATCTTTATTTTTAAAACGTACTTATAACAAAATTATATTAAAGTAGTTTTTCATAAATATCTTTATTAAATTTTATTAAAGCATATTTTTAATTTCTTTATTAAGGATATTCAGGTGCAAAATTTAAAAATTTGCTTTCCATTGAAATAAAGTTCAATGCCATAAATATAACTGTCTTATTTATATTTGTACTACAAATTTATAAACACAATAGTTTGTAAATTATGTCACAAATGATCAAATTCTTTTATAAATGTATATTATCTCTTTAGTGCCATAACAAGAGTCCACTTTTTAATTTTGTTTTCACCAAAAAAAATATTAATTATATTATCAATAGAGTTTCATTCAAATCTGATATTATTGTATTATTAGAAATAGCCTATAATTAATGATACATATAATTCAAAGCAACTAAAAGTTAAAGGTAACATCGTATTTTCAAAACTAACAAACTTTATAATAAATAAACTCTGATATAATTAAAATACATTTTTTATTACATCCAATCATTAATATTTATTTCTTTTATAATTTTTTAAAATAATTTCAATATAAAAAATTTTAAGCAAAAATTACATTTTTCTTTTCATCTTTAGTTTCTTTTCATAAATAAATTTTTAACCAAAATTAATGTAAAAAAAATCTAATATAACTTATGTTTAAAAACAATATCAATTCAATAATTTAAAAATGTTCATTCTTTATTGTAATTAAATTAAAAGTATATTGAAATAAAAATTAAACGTGTCGAACATTATTATTAAAAACATGTTAAAAAATGACGAATAAAATTCTTTTTCATAATTAATAATTTTTAAAAGATAATGACAGAATTATAAAACAAGTAAATTACAAATGTAAATATAATTAATAAATCATAATCGAAAAGTTACTGTTACTTTTATAGAATACCTGTATTTATGTTTGAAAACTAAATAAGAATACATAAAATTATCAATTTTTATGTCGTATACTATGATTTGTTTGTTACATAATAAATTCATAGTTTCTTTTAAATCTTTTAAAGTATGAACAATAATGAATAAAATAATAATATTTTATAAATATTTTAAATAATTCAAATGAATAAAATGTGAAAAATTCATTCCATTCTTCAAAAAAATTTATACAAATTTAATCTAAGTACTTTTTACGTCACATGCATAATTTATTACATTATATATACATTAAAGTATGATCAAGAAATTGGCTGCTTATAATTATTCTTTTTATTATTTTAACTAAAACTTATAATTTTTTTAATTTTAATAAATTTTCTTTCTTTTATCTAAATCAATAGAAAATTTTCCTAATGATATAAATATTAATTTAGAATGTAATGATGTGCATGTAAATGCTAATTATATAGACTGTTTCAAGAAAAAGTGTGCTATAAAATTTGCTTTTAAACTATATAATTAAACTTACTAATAAACCCTCAATGTTTTTATATAAATATTGTAAATAGCTAATTACTAAGTAAATTAATAGTTCGTTTTCAGTATTTAGCATTATTGATATGAAAAAGACCATCATATATAACAATTTTTTACGTGAATATTAAATAAATAATTGGAAATTTTATACATGAAATATTGAAACTAAATAAAGTAGTAAATAAAATAATCTTAATTATAACATACACGTACTTACATAATTGAAATTCAAGTATTAATTACTTGGCATATTAATTAAAAAAAAAATTTTATCTGTATGTTTATGTATATATATTTACATCAAATATTAAAAAATAGAAGTGGTTTAATTCTTTTAATTTATGGCCATATTATTGCAAAATAGAGAAACCATATGAATTCAACATAAAGCCAATAAGCTTGAGTAGCTCGTTAAACGCTTAAAGCAAAAAAATCGAATTAAATAATTAGCTTCGTTCAAATAAAAATGAAAAAAAGAAGGAGAAACTTGAAACCGCATAAAATATAGAGAAAAAAGTGTTTTATATTAGTCATTTCCCGTAAAAAATCGTAAGCGCATAAAGGTGAGCCGATCGTTACACCCGTAAGGACCAAATATGAGACAATGAAAACCTAAAAAAAGACACCTTCCGAATGAAAGTGAACCAAGCCCGAGTAAAAGCGAAAGCCAATGAAATATAAAGAAAAAAAATGAGGTGCCGGATTTTAAGGGGGTAGATATCAGCCGCCGTTGTTGCTGCTGCTGTTGTTGCTGCTGCTGCTGCTGCTGCTGCACCCTTGTATAAAGTAGCGGCCTATTCAGTTGCGCGCTGCTGGTTTGCCCCTTGTATAAAATTGCGTGAACGTGAGTTGACAGAATAGGAGGCTCTGTAAAATAAAGGAACGATGGAGAAGGATAAAAACGATGCTAACCAAAGAGTCTATGCGCGTACGTGTAGCGTGTGTGCGCGTGTTCGTGCGCGCGTGAGAGAGATGAACGGGAAAAAAATCGTAAAAAGTGCACTGCAGCGGCTCATCTCTAGTGTTATAACAGATGTTTAATGCGCGGCGATGAGCCTTAAAGATCGAATACTTTCGATAATCGTGAAATTCCGATTTTGCGCGCAATGTGAAAAAAATGTAGAAAACGCGCACGGACAAAAGATCGAGCTTGGCTGACATTTGACGTTACACTGTTCTTTTCATTAATGCAATTTACGTTTTCCTTTTTGAGGACATTTTAAAAATCTTTTTCACTCTTATTAAAAAGAGTTTTTGAAATATATTTCAAATAACTTTTAATTTCATTTATAAAATGTTTACGAATATTAAGGAAATATATAGTTGAACGTTTTTACGTTACAATTATATAATGTTTAATTAATATTGAAAACGAAATCCTGGATGATTAAGTTTAATCTAAATTAATAGTTGTGCCTAAAATAGTTTAAAAATTCAAACTGAATTAATCAGATGAATATTATTAACTTATATTTACAATGTAAGTAATGGAAGATTACTTATGAAGTTATAATTGAAAATACCCTTGATAATATTGAGCTAAATTATAGAGAAATGCAGTTTATTATATAAACTTTTGTATAAATAAACATCTAATGATTGTTAATAAATATTAAAGCATTTTAAAATGAGTATATAAAACAAGCACATAAACATATTTAAGTAAACTATCAATTTCTTTTGCAATATAATTTCTTTCAAATAATCCTGTAGTTTTTATTATTCTTTACAAACATAAAGGTCTATCTAATTTCAATTTTGTTTAAAAAAAAAAAAAAACGAAAAAATATTTCATTTCATCTTATAGTTGTATGAATATATGAATTATTTTCATATTAATGCAAATGTATAAAAAGAATGCCAACTATTATCTGTATTTTCGATAAAACTATTGTTAAAAGTTTTTGTCAATTAGTATTGCAAATATCTATAACGTATAAATTTATACGAAATTCTTGAATATTATGTGTTGATCTTTCAGTTTTCATAATCAAATAATTCAATTAATGATTCATTAGTGAAATAAATACATATGTCATTCGTCTCCTATATTAGCCTACTACATTATGTGTTGAGAAAAATGAAAATGGATTATTAAATTACATAAAACAGAATTTATATTAACTTATTTAAATTTAATATTTTTGAAAACATTTGTAATAAAGCATAAACTAATGAAGAAGTATAGCTAAATTTAATAAATATAAGAACAATTTTTATTATTTTACTTATTGAGAGATTTGGATATTGTAAGACTAACTCTTAAAAGTGTATTTACTATTAAAATTGAAATATGTATTTTAAAATCGGTTTTATTAATTATGGAATCATCATAAATACAATCACGTAATTTATATCGCAAATTTTTTATATTTCTCCAAAATAAATAAATGGAAATGACCATTCGTAAGAGCAATTAAAAGTAAATAAATTTATGATGAAAAACTGTTTTAAGATGTGGAAACTTGTTCGTGATATCATACAGGATATCGAATTATTCAATTAACAATTCTAACTGTGTTTCACGTTTATCATTGAAAATGATACTCATCAGATATATTATATAATCGCGCATGAGCCATTTAACAAAATATAATACTATCTATTTTTCAAAATATCTTAAATATGCCTAAATTAGATAATAATTTTTTTTAGGTTAGTTTCATAGTATAATTGGTGGTATGATATAATAAATCATGTGCTCGTCAGAATTATAAGCATAATAAGAACATGTCTATTAAGAAAATATGAGAAAAAAAACTAACGATTAAGAGTAGTACATATTGTTAATTCCTGACAGGCGTACAAAGCGGCGCAAAAATTAGCAGAATTTGACGACGCCATTTTGGGGAAAATTCTCGGACCGCTCCCATTGAATGCCAACCTTCGATCACCATCTCTCAAAGTAGCCGAGGGGGTTTGGGCTGGACAATGTGACACGCCGCTACTACTCCCCCATTAGGCAGGCGTGTGTCAGACAGAGATGCACCTACATTACAAGGGGTGGGGATTCGAGCAACACGAATAGAGCAAGTAAGTGAGAGGGAGTGGGAGGAGGAAAAAGAAAGAAAGAGAAAGTGATAACGAATGATGGTATTATTGGATACAAGGGCAAAAGGGAAAACGATGACCGTAGAGGGGGTATCTGGAAATTTGTATATATCTAGATTATAATTATAAAGTATTGTAAGAAAAATGAAGTGTGCGATGTGCTATGTATGCATGCAGATGTAATAACGAGTATTGGTGACAATTATTCCACATGGTTATTTTGCAAAATTCATTACGACGAAGTATGTTTTTATTAATAAAATCCTATTATTTTGCTATTAGTTTCAAGACAGTAAAATTTTAAAATAAAAAGAAAATGCATTTAGAAGGCGAACAAATTAATGTTATAATATTAATTCAATCATATTATAAGTTTCAATGAAATTTATGTACCGCTTTAAATATAATTTATTAGAAGTTTTTACTTGATTATAAGCAAGTTAAAACATTATTTCAATTTATAAGGATTCTCTCCTGTAATAACAAATTCTAACATATTTAAAAAACCTTAATCATATTTAAAATAGTTGTACGAAATTGATAAAATATTTTTAAATGTGCGCATGCCTCTATAGTGCTATTACGTCATTTGAATCAGAACTATTCAAATCTATTAAATAAAAACTTATTTTACAGCACCAGAAAGTATTATTATTTTGTTGTAGATAAAACATTTGTATGTGTAAAATATATCTAAAATAAGTAAACAAAATATATTAAATAATTTTACATAAATATTGTACGTAACTTATACAAATACATCAAATTCCTTTAGTAAATTAATAATAATAACTACTTACTGTTAATTCACTAATTAACAGTGAATATAAGAGTACCTAAATATTTTTATATACTCAAATTAAATTGCTTACTTAATTATGTTAATAAATAAATAAATAAATTAGATATATGTTATAGATTTTGTATTTTGATACCTAAGTGATTATTTATATAAATTAAATAAAAAATTTACCTTCTGTATTAATGCAGAATACAATTCTAAACATTTAATTTAAAAAAAAAAATCACCCTAAGAAACTAATAACATCTCAAATAAAAAAAGGAAAAGCTATTGTATCAAAAATGCAGTAGTATCTACAAAATATTTAATAATAATATAATACAACTTATACAAAATAGAAAGTGTTAATTAATAACAACAAACGAAGTTTGTAAATATAAATATATAGTAAATATAAATGTATAGTAAATATAAATCTATACTATATAAAGTTGTTCAAATAATGCCTATAATTTTGAAATTATGAAGTACCGTGATTTTTTTATACGTAAATGATGATTCTAGTATTAAATAAATAAAAAAAATGTCATACTCTTATCATTTGTATTTTCAACTAAAAAATATAACATTTTTTTCTAAATTTTCTTTTCATATTGTAAAAAATGATGAATATGTATACAATTAAGCGTTATTCTTTTTTCTCTATTATATTGAAAAAACAAATAAAAAAAACAAATACATATATAACAATGGAACTTAAAGCTTATGTACTCGGGGATGATCCTGAGCCGACTAGCGATTGGTTAAAATTTTTGGTCGAGGTCCTGAATTCTTTTCTTTTGCTTTCTGTAGTATCGATTATATTTCCAATCAATTGGCTCTATTTCTCCACGAACTGAGAAGTTTTAGAATCGGGGGTGTGGTTTATGCGCATTATAACAGGCTTTATCTCTTTCCTTTCCTCTCATTCGTCTTTCTCTATGCATTTTTTTACTTTTTCAATTGTATCCGACAACTTTTCCCTCCCATGTAAATTACTTTGATTCATTGCACTACATAGGATACAAGCGCTTGTAGATCTTTTTCACGTCTTATCTGTAACTTTCCAACAACTTCATAAGGTAAAATCGGTATTTGTTATTAGCATTCTATATGCTCAATCAGATTTTTTACAGTATTAATATATTTTTATATGCATATACATGTATATATATATATATATATATATATATAATATACAATATATAATATATAATACAATATTATATATGTATATATTTATATAATTTATTTGTCTTAAATATGCAATACTTAACTTTCATACTTATCAAATATTTATCATGTAAATTATAAATTTAACGCTTAAAGTTTAACGTTTAAAATTTATTTTTTACAAAATACATTATACAATAAAAGTAATAATATTCTTACATAAAATAATGGTTTTTAATATTACAATTCTTAAGGTTAAAGTAAATTCATTTCCACAATTATTAAAAAAAAAATTTCATTATTTTTAGTATAATTTAACTCTATTTTACATAATATAAAATAAATAATAAATTATAAATTTAAAATAATACTCCAAGGTTTATAAAAATAAATTTGATGATCATATCTAATGGAATTTTGAAAATAAATTAAGGTTCACATTTTTAAACATAGAATAAACACAATACATGCGTAGAATATTAAATTTGACTTTATTCGTGAAAGAAATACATAATATCTTACTTAAAGATTTTAAATAAATATCCTTGTAGCAGTCCAAAAATAATATGAATTAGATATTACCAATATAAACATATAATCCTGGTTTGTTTTTTACTTATATATATTCATATTATTAAAAATTTATCTGTAGAAATCTATATTTTAACCTCATTTATTCAATTGTCTTTTATCATACATATAAAATGTGAAGATGAATAAATAAATTTTATTAGTATTAGAAAGTTTTTTATACTTATAAAAAATTAAATAAAAAACTGAACTTTCAAATATTGAATGAAAAAAATATTTTATCTAATAGAAAAAAAATTAATAATTTTATAGTCCTTATATTAAAATGATTATACTTTCTTTTAAAATTGAAATCCAAATAATAAATAAAATATAATTTCTATTAAATCGATCATTTATCAATATGATTGATCGATGATAGATTAAATTTAGTTACATAATCCGATAAAATAATTTTTTTTATAATTATGTTTTAAAAAAATAATATATCTAAATTTTCAATATTATCTTTGAATAATTAAAAATAATTCTGAAGTTTATATATTATAGTTATTTAAATAATGAATATAATAAAATTATAATCATATATGTATAATAAAAAAATTATTATTATTATACCGTAGTATCTTTTAATTACCTAAAAGTTAGTTTTTTAATGAAATGTATTCTTTTAAATTATTTCAATTTATAAAGGAATATTAAAAGTTATTAAAATATAAAAAATTTCGTCTTTTATATACATATACATATTGCATTTTATATGTATATTATTATAATTATATCAAAAAATTAAAAATATTAAAAAAAAGCTCGCGCTGATGAATTTCATATAATAGATCTAATATAATCTGCTAATGATTCTACCTAAATATTATTGGTATAACGATTACGTTGCCAGTAGCAGTTGATGTTAATTAATAAAATATCTTTTTAGTGTAATGTACAACTGAATCTTTTGCCTAATAAAATATCGTAGAAATATTGAATTTTACTAAAATAACATATGAAACTCTATTCAAAATGGAATAGAATTAATTAATAGATGGCTTTTAAAACTTTCAATACTTGATTTAGTGCGATACGTAAATCTGGGCTGTTTTAGTTTTAATAACGCGTATTCATAACTGGCAATTGTTGACCTCAAGCTCGCGAATTCAAATGAAGTTATAACTCCTCCTCATCATGTAGAAAAGCTAAGCTACAGGTCCACCCTCGAAGAAAGTGCAAAATATCGAAAGTACGCGTGAAGCAGCTTAGTAGTACAAGAAAGGGGGTCAATCGGATAGGCGCGGGTGGGGTCTCCAGTACTTGGCGCAGGGACGAATGGAAAAAGCTGACGTGCGATTGGCGCGTTGAAAGAAAACGCGACACGGATGCGAGTGGGAGTGAGTAAGTGAGTGAGAGAGAGAGTGAGAGAGAGAGAGAGAGAGAGAGAGTAAGGGCGAGTGTGTGTGTGTGTGTGTGTGTGTGTGTGTGTGTGTGAGAGAGAGAGAGAGAGATAGAGAGTAAGAGAGAGAGAAAGAGGGCGAAAGGTCTCGGGTTCGTAGCACACGAAACCGAGTCGTTGCGCCAAGACACGTACACTACGTCGTGAGCGTCCGAGTGAACAAGACGTTAGCATCTACTCCTTCTTTCTCCGCTGTCATTAAAAAATCATAAGCTCGCGTTATCGTTTCATTGATTCATCGATCTCGACGAGTTTGCGATATCGGCGGGACCAACCAGGATATTCGATCGGAGAGTCGCGCGACACATACTGTATTCGCTTCACGGAACGTTTAAATTTCTGAGAATTCCAAGTTTTTGACGGAAGTTGTCAAATCGACGATTTATGGTACTAACTGACAAGCCGGAGTCACTGGGATAAGGTAATGGATTATCGGCGATTATGTGCGGTTTTTAAACTGAAATTCAGTGAAATAATACATCTCTCCTCTCACTCTTTCTCTCTCTCTCTCTCTCTCTCTCTCTCTCTTTACTTCGCTCACGTTTTATAAATTTTTGTCATTGTTACTGTTACCCTTCATTAATAGATATTGAAATCATAATGGAAAAATCTGTATACATATGATTAATTCTAAAAATTTGTGTTCGATAAATTTGTTTCTATATCTCAATTGATATTCTAAATATTTAAATATTATTATGGATTTGTCAAATTGGTTTATTTTTACCTACTCTGAAATAACAGCACTAAATTGTTAAAGAATTTTTAAATTATTGAATTACTTTAACAATAATAAATATTTAAATTTTGTTACTACCTGCAAACATTACCAATTTTGTAAACAAAATTTATATAATACCCAATAAGTATCTATAAAAATGTTGAAATTTAATTGTTTCATGAAATTTATACAAGTTGACGTAATTAAATATATATACTGCATTACACATTTACAACCTAATTTATTTTAAGTTATTTATTTAGTAAATATATAGTTTCTATTATAGTATGTACAATATTTTCAGAATAAAAAAATTAATTTCTAATATCGAATTTAAATTTATAAATTACATTTAAATTAATTTATAAATTAATTTTATAGATATAATAGTTAGATATAACTAGAGCAATTAAATCTAATTTACATTTTCTTGTTAACTCTGAGTATTTATTCTCATAAAAAATTAGTCTTTGTCGTTTTCCAAAATTTAAAAAAAAAATTCTTGTTATTTTTAAGTAATATCAATCTCAATTAGACACACAAACATAACTATTTATTTTTATATATCTCATATTTTTCATCATCAAACAACCTCAAAATCTCTATAAATAAAATTGATACCAAAGGTTTAACCAAATAATGCATTAGTTCGATTTTAGAACTAGCGCTCTAATAATTATCATCGTCGAAATAAAATTTTGCGCAGAAAAATTTTGAAAAGCATTACAATGCCGATGCGCTTGAGAAATTCAAGAAAAAAGTTAGAAATTACTTCGTAACATTTGCAGAAAATTGCCGCATCGCCAGCGAAAGAAGCATCAAAAAGAATTTAAAAAAAAAACGCAATACAGAAAACTAGCTACGGTTAACGCCTCTTCGTCAATCGGTAAAGGGGAGAATCTCTCTCTCTCTCTCTCTCTCTCTCTCTCTCCCTCTCTCCCCCATCACTATATATATACATTTATCTCTATCTCTCTCTTTTTTGGGGCCTTCTTCTCTTGCCCCCCCCCCCATATACATCTCTCTTCATCATTATTGTATAGTAATAAAATCTCAGGTGAATCTGGGCGTTTCATCACTCTAATTTTTTTCTATCTTCAATAAATATACTTGACTTTCATTCCTCCTTATGCTTGTGTTCGCTTGGCTCTCGTTACGGTTCACTTACAGCACGTAGTACATACCGTGTAACGGAACGACTTTTTCTTTTTAAATCTTGCTTGCTTGGGATGGATTTTCTTCAAGGAGAGAAACAGAGAAAGAAAGAAAGAAAGAGAGAGAGAGAGAGAGAGAGAGAAACATCAAAAGTACAAGAGTGTGTGTGTGTGTCTTTGGTGCGCGCGCGCGTGTGTTGTATGTATATATGTATATAAATATAGACGAAAGTCAGTGCCCTCTTCACATTGTGCAGCTTGACCATAATTTTTTTCCATTTGGTTGTTGCGTTGTTACTGCGTTGTTCTGTTCCTTTTATTGTCGAGGTAGAGGCCCCATTTTTACGGTGCGTCGATCTCTCTGTCCTTTTCCCTGCTTCGCCTGTGGCTCCACATCATCCCGAGTTCTGCTCCCGCGACTGCGAACATTTTGTCCGATTTACGATCGGCGAATTTTTATTGTTTCACTGTTCTGAGCAAGAAAGTGAGAAAATAAAATAACAAATGAGGGGGAAGGAGGACGATTATAATTAAAGCGGACAAAATAAATGCATATGAATCTTTTTACTATTTACTATGACCCTATTTAATCTTATCTTTTTAATACCCATCTTTTTACTGTTACCTTATTTAATTTATATTATTTGGAATTTTCAATGTTGAATTGCGATAACTACTATGGTATAATAGGAAAAATATTACTTTAATATAACTTTTAAACTTTAAATTAATGATACTCCAAATTTTTTTTTCTTCTTTTTTACTATTTTTATATATTACAATTCCAATGATATTTATAGTAGGCAAGCAATTAAATGGTAAATTAAGTAAAATAATAATTTAGTAATTGAATATTCTTTTAAAATTATGTAACATATTTCCAATAAAAGTTCCAAAAGAATATTGAGCCTAAATACATTTTTGTATTTAATTTGAAAATTAAAAATTTTTTTATTCCTTTATTAGTATTATATATTCGTATAATAATATATATTATTATATATTATATATAAATTAAATAGTTGAACTATTTTTAAATTCTATAAACTACGTAATTATATAATTCAATAAATATTACACAATAAAATTATAAATATAATTTTTTACAAATAAAGTGCAAAATACGAAATAATTCTTACTTAAATATTTTGAATATAATACAGTTTTTTAAATTTCAAAACTGCAATTTGAATTGTCGTGAAAACCAATATAAAAAATTTATATAGATTCAAATTAAATATTAGTCTTACGAGGTTTCAAAAATTTAATATTTTTCATTTATGTGAATAAAATTATTGTATATATAGCAATTACCTCAGTTAAACAAATTTATAGTACTTATTATAACTTATTATTATACGTCGAAGGAAGTGGTATATAATATAAAATATTATTTACTTAATTTAAAATAATTTAATGTAGAGGAGGTCTCATAGTGATATATATAAATAAATTCAAAGTCAATATTTCGTACTGTAGCATGAGAATTTATTCGTTTAAAGAAGAAAAATTGTTTAAGTTGGATTGTAAAATATTCATAATTACTTGGCAAATTTAATCAACACTCGATTTAAAATAAATTATCGAAATGTAAGGTAATCTTTTTTAGAACAAAATAAAAAAACAATAATTACTATGCAAAATTAAACAGAAAATATTGTATTGATCGATCATTTGTGAGGATCTTGATCAGCGTTGTTCCCATTATTTCCATAAAATTTCCATAAGATATAATAGTGAAAAGCCTTAAATCTCTCCCCTCTATGCTTTATTTCAAAATGGTTCCCCTGCTTGATCTTGCGAGATGGCAGAACCTTATGCTCTACAGTCCCTTGTCTTTCATCTCAATTCTAACTCTAACCTTCCAGCCTACGACAACAACGAGGACCACAACAACAACGACGACGACGACGACAACGACGACGACGACGACGACGACGACGACGAGGACCACAACGATGATGACGACGACGACGATGACGACGACGACGACGACAACAACGACGTCGATGATGACGTCGCCATGGCGATCATATATATGTGAGATGCTGCTGCCCTTGTGGCATCCGTTGATCCCTCATGCCACGCATTCGTTTCAAGTAAGGGAGGTGTACTTGCCTTGGAAGCCTACTGTTATATGTGATAGAAAATTTTATTTTTTTTAATTTTTACTTTTAATAAAAATATAATATAGATAGGGTAATTCTAGCTTTTAAAATTATTTCTATATTTCGCATGTTATAACGAGAAAAAAAAATATTAATCGATATATTGTTTACGCATCTGCGAAGTCGATTAAGAATTAGAAAATTCTTGAATACAAGCATTAATTAAAAGAATTTTTTAATCATATATAAGGTATTATCATGTTCTATTATGATAATAACCATGTAGAAAAAAACATTTAATAATATAAATATGAAAAAAATATTATTTCGACAGTTTATGCCTTCAGTTCAAAAACTATTTTTAATTTAATTACAAATAATTAAAATCGTAATTAATTGCTTTTAGAATAATGTATTGAAAGTGTAAAATAAAATTAGACTCAATAAATTTATTAAAAATTTATAATTATATAAATACATTATATGCTTGTAAATATTTTAATATATTTTTAATTTTATCATTCAAGTTACTTCTCAGTGTAAAACTACTCTCTTATGGGAGAAAAATTTACTTGAATTAAGCTAAAATTTTTCTCTCAATTCATTAGTATTTTATTTTAATTGTACGTATCAAATGACATTCAATTTCAATCAGTTTTACGTATCTAAGCAAAATAAAAACTTATTAGTTGAAATTATCAATCTAAATATTTATTATAATCTCTTGTTGTTTTTATGTATGTAAAAATTACTTTATAATTTATAATTAATAAACATTAATAAAATATGCAATAAAGAATTATTAATGAATGATTCAGCGAAAGGACTATCTATATAAATTGACACTGCAAATCTAATTTTTTATATTGTCATTGATATTTGGTTTTAGTAAAGTAGCATAAACTTTTATTTATTAAATTAAATTATTTATTTCTATAGTTTTATAATGTAAGTACAGTATACATCGTACAAAATTTATTCCTCACAAAATTGTTTGAAAACATAAATTTTTTAACAGTTTTAGTTATTTTTGTTTAGTACATTATGCAAATATTTATCTTTTTTTTTACATAAAAGTATACGGAAATATATAGAAAAGAATTCGATTATTTGGTTTGAAAATTTTTTAATAGATATTAAAAATTTATTTAATAATTTAATTATTCTTTACGAGTATACTAGTCCATACTATTTAAGTTATTTATTAATAAAAATCAAATTTTACTTTCATATTTAATTATTCCTTTGAGTTTCTAAAATACTTTTTTTCGTAATAATGCCCATACAATACATATATGTAATAATAAATACAATTTAAACACAAATGAAAAAATTATATTTATTCTTTAATATAGGGATCGATATATAAATGTTATAAGATGGTTAATGGGTATACAACAGTTTATCTATGTCAATTGGTTACTTTGAAAATTTTGTAAAAATTATTAAACTCAAAGCTATTGTTCTTAAAATTAAAGAAACTAAATAGCAAAATTTGAAAACAATGGGTGATAGAGAATCTTAGTGAATTAGAATTTAATCAATTTGGCTGATTTCAACATTATTAACATTATTTCAACATTATGCTTAGAGTGCTAGAAAAGTCTTAATTGCATAATTTACCTTATTTAGTAGACAAATTGGTAATGGCATATATGGGAATTGAATTATAAATATACGCAAAATTGATGTTTGGTAGCCGGATTAATGAACGCACTTCTGAATTACTAATAATTGGAAATAAAAATGTCATAACGTAGCTCGTTAACCAATGCTTTCTCCTTGTTTACCAACAAACACAATCGTTGCACCAAAGTGAAAATGCCGTGCGCCCATGCTGATGTTAACCTACCTTATTTACCTTTTTTCGAGCGTTAAAGCTAGTCCCCCCCCCCTCACCCATCCACTATTCGCTCACCGCGACATTCAAACACCTGCGCCCGGATTTGGAACAGCGAATGTTCTTACGCACAAGAATATCGTAATCTAGCAGATTTTTGCAGAAACGTAGCCTCAGATTGTATAATAATAGGAGAGACATTATAAGAAAAGATAGATAAGGAGAACGAAAGAAGGAAAGGAAGAGAAGGAACAAGGTGTAAGCGCGCGTCCGGGCGCATACCGCGTCTGGAAGAAAAAAAAATTATGCACTTCCAATGGCCTCAAGGATAACGAAAGTACTAGAGAGGCAACTCGCGCACTTGAGTTCATTGCTCGGCTTCTTTCATTACCGTAGCTTCTCGGAAATGCATGACTCATCAGGGCTGTTACGACTTTGCCGCGCTTGCTCTCCTTCTAGCCCCTATGCTCCTTGTTTTTCTCCTTTATACTCTTCCTCGTTCCCTTTCCCTCTCTTTTTCTCCCACTCTATCCGCCACTCGCTTCCTCCGCCTAAGCTTTGTCTATGTCAACCTAATATAGAGGATACGACCTCGAACACTCAAGATTGCAGCTGTTATGTATATTCTAAGGAAGCCGTGGATTAGTACACAGATTGATGAACGCACCTCTTAATTACCGATTTTCTCACCTGCAGCTGTCGGAAATTCTTTATTCTTCTTTTTTTCGTGTTTTTTTTTTCGTGTTTTTTTTTTATTTGTTTTTGTTTTGCTCTGATTTATTTTGAATGTTTATACATTCGAATCTCACAAAATAAGCTTACAGAGTGGAAAGTCATTCATCCTTCAATTTAAAAATCATCCAATTTTTAATTAAAGATTAAACTCTGATAGAATGAGTTGTCACGTATATACGTATAATATGCACATTAGTTTTAATTTATTAATTTTAAATTATCTTTAAACAAATGTCTTTAAACAATTATACTTTAAAAAATGCACGATATTCGTAAGCTGCATTGTTTAATACAAAAATTTTGCTGACATTCTAAATGTAATGAGTTCGTATGTTACGCAATGTTAACTGTAGCTTACGAAATACAAAACACAACGTCCGATTTTTCCAAGTAAAATATTTTCACAAAAGTATCACAGCCCACTTTTATTAGCCTTTTACCGAAGCTCACGGCCTACTGTATTGCGCTCAACCCATTGCGCATCTCGCTCTCTTTCTCACTTCTACGCTCTTTTGGCGCGAAACTCCTTGCTGCACTCGAGTGGAATTTTTATAACCTTTTCTCTTATTGTATTTTACACATCTCCACGAACGCGGACATACACTAAAATGACTACGCGTTTGCAACCGAGCGATCTTGAAAATTACTCTTCGAAGCGTTATTGCACCAAACAATGCATTAAACTTTGTGCTTTGTGTATTCTCAAAATTGCAAAAAATTCGAGTGTTTCAAACGAATGGAAACAATAGAAATCAAATGTTTAACAATGTCTTACTTTTGCAAATATCGTTAACAAATAATTGTTCGAGAAATGATCAGTAATTTTTAAATATCATTATTAGAATCCGTAATTAAAACATCGCTGTAGCCAAACTATAAGTTATACAGTATACAATAAAATGCACTTGTAACTATAATAGTCTAATGGCTTTTATTGTAAATAATTACAATAACGAATAATTGAATATAATTTTTGTAATATAAATTTCCATATATTAGTAATGTAATAAAGAATTGTATATAACTTTTCATAAATATTAACAATTTGTCTATACTAATTTAATAGCACACATATATATATATACATATAATTGGATAAATTATATTCATTAATACTGCTTTTAATTAAGTATTGCAAGGTAAACAAAATTTCAAAAATATATTAAGAATGTATAGTAAGATCTTAATGTTATCAAAATAAATAGTATATATAAAATTATGGTTAAAATAAAGTTAAGCTGTGATATTCTGTAATTTATTATTAATTAATGTTCGTTATTAGTTCAAATGGATTATGTTATTGCATATCATAAAATATATATATACATCATTTTATATAACGAATTTTTAATGAAAATCCAGCATTTACATTTACACGTATAACGTTATTTGTCTATTCTAATAACTAATTAAAGATTACGTGTAACCTTTAATAAAAGACTCTTCAACTTTTCAAAAGAGTAAATAATTCATTCCGTTTGCAGCTAAACGTCTCGAAATTCTTTCCATTATTGCATGAACCAGTGTCGTAATTACTTTCAAAATAAATACTATTTAGTTCGATACCAACAAAATCGAGTTCTCAAAGCGTAGCTTACTTTGTATTAAATTTTAAAAAGAAAATCTTGTAACTGTTATCAAATTTTAAAGAAAACAGTGGTTGTAGAGGTTAAAACGGTAAAAAATTTTATAAGATATCTAACAAAATATCACAGTTTATTGACGTCGGCCACCTGCTAAACCTCATTGGTTACCTAGGAATTTTTTTCTGCAACAGCAAGTGATCTTGTCTCGATCGATTCTTATTTCTCCGAGTAACAATATTACGTTAAAGAGCAATAACTGAGATAGTTTGGCCGGAATCTTCGTGTGAAAAGTGGAAGCCTCGATTTATCATTCGAATGTCTCGTCAATAATTTCTATCGACGTGGTACAATTCAGCCACGGAACTTTTTCACTGCAGCCGTCAGGAGAAAATTCGAGTGGACGTTGAATTTTCCGGATATCGATTGCATTATAGAGCTAAGACGCATGTATAGAATATAGAAACTGAAGTTGAAGTGCATTGTGGCTGTGTAATACGCTCGATTGATTTCAGCTTCGAAGGCGGATGATCTTTTTTGTTTCTTACATTTATCTTTATATACTCTTGCAGTTTTATGAGTAAGGCAATCTCATCTCGACAACTCAATCCATATTAAGCTGGATGTTCTTTATTTTTAATTGATCTGTTTACTAATAACTTTTTGTAAATAATCATAAATATTTTTCTGTTTTAATAGACGTTCAAAGTTTTAAATTCACTATAAATAATATTAAAATTTTACATACTGACTACATGTTACTAATTATTAGTTTGAAAGAAATTATTTTTAATTTTCTTTCATTTCCAGTATTATGATGATTTTTTTTATTTTCTTCAAGCGATAATTTTAGAATATTTTTTATTAATTTTTAAATATATATAGTTACATCGGATTTAGAAATAATATCGTGCATTAACAAATATCATTCTATAATAATTTAATAAATATTATGAGTAAAGGATTACATGATTACTTGAAATTATCTAAAAATACTAACAATTTTTGGGTGTCTTAACTCATAAATATCTTAAATAGTGTATTAATATTTTTATAAATGTTTTGTGTACATTTTCGTTTATAAATAAATACAAATTGATTAAAATAATTTAGAAGATTTTTTTATATAGAGTTACATTATGCTCTAAAAGTTATTAGAAAATTTTTCGTATATCAATAATAACTTTTTTATTGCATTTAAAATTTAAAATATCTATTCGAAAAAACAAAAAATTAATAAATCAAAAGTAAAATATTACAAGGGAAAGTAATGCAATGAAAGCTAATATTATTGAAATAAGTAAAAATTGATATAAATTAGTCAAATGCACTTATGTAAATATTAATCTTTATTCAGTGAATAACACTCAAATAAAAAATCAATGAGGAAATAAAATTTTTTTTATAAATATTGATCACTGGATAATAAAATTCAGAGTAAAAAGAGTATCATGAAAAAATATTAATTATTATTGTAAAAATAATTATTTTCAATTTAAGGTTGAGTTTAATTATTTAATAATTGTCTGATCTGTCAACTGTTATTTTTTTTCGAAATCTTAATGCATAATTATAATAAAATATTCAAAAAACATTATCATAATTATATTTAGTTTTAATAATAACAAAAGATGCATATTATTTTTTAATTCAGTTAGACAAATGAATTATGTTAGTAGAGTATTTATGATCGTAATTCCTAATTTGATTTACACAAATTTTCACTACCAAAAGTCAACTTGTGAAAAAATTAGTAACGCCAGATGTATAAGAAAATACCTATGCGCAAAGTAGATAAAACTGCCAGATGAAAGGTAGATTCTATCATGAAAAAATCTAAATATGAGAAAAATCAAGAGAGAGATAATAAAAGTTATGCTGCGAGGATAAAAAACTAAAGAGAAAACATAATGAAGAGAGAGAGAGAGAGAGAGAGAGAGAGAGAGGAAGAGAGAGAGAGGAAGAGAGCGATGATGAAGGGGGAGAAGGGGGAGTGAGAGGGAAATCAAAGTAAAACCTGCCGCCTTGATCGAGCGAGAAACTTGGAGAAGTCGATCGAGCCAATTGTTGTCTCGAGCGTGTCAAATCGTTCGCAAAGCTCGTTTTATACACCTCGGCATAGTTGCCACCATACTTTCACCGTATATTTTATATGACGCCTGGCCCTTCGAGATTCGCCTTTTCGCTTAATTTTTTTTCGGTCTTTGGCTCAATTTCTTGTAGCGGGACAAGTCGCCCGCCAAGAGAAATCAACATTCTCACGAGATGTGACAACCTCACTTTTATTTTTAATTAAAATCTAGTTGCTCCAGTGCACGCATGAATATAGGGTGATTTTCAAGTATTCTATTTATTTCGAGAATGTTCGTAAGGGACGATTTTTGTTATGCAATTGACCCGTATGTTTCTGAAACTTTAGACTTTACAATTGTAAATTATCGATTTCAAATTTTCATCGAATCACAACAATAGCTTGACAAATATCGCGTAGTCTTAAGACTTCATTCATAAATTTGATGATTTTATTAAGAGATAAATTTATAGTGTAAGAGTATGGACACAGAATACATTATAATATATATATATATATATATACTTTTTTATACGTAATTTTAACGCAAGCCAAAAAGTTAAAACAAAACAAACTCTCCTAATATTCATTACTATTTAAATCATAATATATAATTTTGGGATTTAATTTTTAATAGAATAAAAAGTAATATAAAATAGTGATATAAAATTAATTTTAATATTTCATTGTAAATATCTAACCTGAATTAATATCATTATAATTCAATAATACTGTATTTATAATAATATAATAATAATAATATAATACTGTAATATAATAGTCCACGTTTTTTTAATCATAAACTTAATTAAAGAATGAAAAGTATATTAAAATTAAAAATGTGATCAGAACTTCTTTATATATATATATATATATGTTGTTTGAAATATGTGTAAAATGTAAAGAATTAACAACAAAAAGTCTACACTCTTATACCGTTACGACAACGGAAAAAATATAGCCTTGCATTTTCGTCTTCTTTACCCTTCACAGAAAAAATGAGAGAAAAAACTGAAACCTATCCCTGCTGCGATGTTCCCAAGCCTGTAAACGGTACTCTTAGTGTATCTAAATCCAGGAAAAAGGGGAAAGCAACGCGAAGGAGTAGCTCGGTGCAAAGTAGTGGAAAAAGTGTGTTCTCGGCGTGACGAACGGAACAAATGTAAAAAGCCGAGAAGCTGCGCGACGCGGTTACAGGATTATATCGATCGTGTTCCCTTTTGTTGAACAGGGACTTCGATAGCCATTGAGTGCGATTGTGTGGCCATGGGTGCGCACTGGTTCCCCTTAATATTTTTGAACTTCCCTTTAGCAATTATGATTGTTTTTCAAAATTACTTTTCAAGGTATAATTTCATGTTCCGAGCCATGTGAAAGTAGTATAGAGTAAAATAATGTAAAATAGAGCTAAAGCTAGCGTTTCCCTTTTCCTTCTAGAGTTTTCTGTACGATAATGTATTTAGGGATGCATTTTAATAATTATAACAATGTCTATAAATTTTAAAAGAGAAAATTCAATGCTTATTTATGATACTGTCTATCTATTTATCTATCTATCTATCTATATATATATCTATATATATATATATATATGTATATATATATTTCGCGTTTAGTAAGTTCAATATACGAAGCTGAGGTTATGATTTGCAAAGAGTATTGGATAAATTTGAGGAAACGATCGGCAGAATGTATATAAATAATTAATTTTTATGATACTTTTCTTACTTTCTCATATGTTTTTCAATTAATTTGTTTGTATTGCATATAATTATCTACATTCGTTAACTATCTAAACCATAAAAATAACAAAACTACGTAATAACCTGTCATGCATATTTTTAAAGGAATAATTATTGATGAATATTTTAGGACTTATAATTTATTAAAATCTATAAGAATTGTAACTTGACGTATACATGACTATAAAACTATATTCTTAGATATAATAATAATATTAAAATACACTGTTTTTATAATAAAAAATCACAATAATAAAAAGATATTTTTTTATAATCCATAATAATAAGAGATCTATTTTGATTATAATATTTATAAAAGAAATATAATTTTCAATTCATACAGATCGTGATTCTACTTTCATAACTGTTATATATAAAAAATATAAAGTTACAAAGTTATTATCTTCGACAATTTTTGAAACTATTTAATAAATGTGTTTATTATAATATTGGCCAAGTAATTATGCTTATAACATTTTGAAAATTTCACGAACACTATAATTAATGATTTCAATATAATTTTATAATCTTTATTTGATCAAAGATTAAATAATAGAAACTAGGAATTATTGGAATATAAGAAAAATCGTAAATATAAAATAGATTAAATTTTTATGTTTATATTATTTCTAGTAAATATTTATGAGAATTAAATGATATTGAAAATTAATAATTATGATTAAATTATATAGCTTATGTATATATATCGTAATAACTACTAAAGATTTTGTAATTTTTTATTAAAAAATCTGAGATGAAATTAATTTTGGTAATATTTTTCAACTTCGTCAATTAATACGAATCCTATATAAATCATCAAAATATCATAAAGTTAATTTTGTTTAATTTTTTATAATCGCCTATGTTGTATGTATCATTGTTATCTTTACGCATTTTGATAGTTATGCTATAGAATTTTTATAAATCTAAAATAAAAATTATAACAAGTAAAAATATAAGAAATATTTAAAGCCTCATTTATTTAAATACGTATGAAAATATATCATAAATCATGTCAATTTTATTAAAAGTATCAATTTGTATATATTTTGTTTTTTAATTATTTTTATAATTATAAATATGAAAAATATAGATTTTATAGAATCAAATTAACTTATTTTTTTAATTTTGTCTGCTCTTTTTCTCTGATAAATATTTAAATCTTTCTACTACAGTATAAAAGTATTTTTAAATATTAGGGCATATCGTCACATTATGGAAAAGTATCATGTTTGTAATTAAATTTACGATATCACAATTATTTTAACATCAAGGCAAATAAAAGTTATCTTAACATGAAAACGATGTTAGTTTAAATTATTCACTGGTTGTACAATAGTTTAATTTGATTTAGCGTATAATCAAAAATATACTAAAAGTATATATTAGATACACTAGACATTACATCACTATACAATTGCTAAATCTCTAGTATAAAAAGAAACGGCCAATAAGTTTCAATTACATATTCTCGATAAACGATTTTTCGTTAATTGCGAAAACTTATACTTGCACTCGAGTCAATTATTGTAATTTTGTGGTCTCGTCGTTCAATTCCGACGTTAATAATTTCAGAGTGCCAGTCCCACCTTCCCACCACACGGACGCCAATGTGCACGCATACGCACGGGTGCAACGAACCCCGCGATCTGTCGCTAAAATTATTGAAAAATCAATTAGCCCCGACTTACCGATTCTGGAAACATAATTTGGCAATTGGAACGCTTGCTCGTGTCACCTTTGGCTGCATCATGCTATTATTACCGGTGCGAATGATTGACGCATACGTTTCCTTACTTACGTAGAGGAGGCTCTGAATTGAATTTTGAAATTAACGGTAGAAGGAAGGAACGCCGTCGCCAATACTGATATGTGCACCTTCGGGCATGAGCTATGCATGAGATTTATCCGAGCTTACGGATGATTGTGATATTATTGCTCGATGTCGCTGGGAATCTGATTGTCGAGAATGAATTCGCGGTCCTTCATCTATCAAAATTATCTACGCGGTAGATGAGCAAGGCTTATGCCGGCGTAGTGGATTCGTAATTTTTAATTGACTGAGTGGAAGACACCGCTAGAGCTCAACTAACTAATTGCGTGAATATTTCGATTTGTAAGGCTAAAGAACTCGAAAGATTATTTTGAAAACAGCTATTTATAAATGATCTTTACTTTTAACATATAATCATTTGTATTAAAGATTTAATAATGAGTCAATATTTTCTTTTCCGATATAAAGAGCCTTAACGGTATTTTATAAATAATAAAGGTAAGTTCCTGCTTATACGTATAATTTTGATGAGTTTTGCAGTAAATTCTAGGAAATAATCAATTATATAATATTATACTTTTGATAGAAAAAAATTTATTTTTATCGTTAAAATTGTGTTTGAATTAATTTTAAACAGAAATCAATTTCTTATTATTATTTTTTTCTTTTTTCAAATTATATACTAAATTAGACATTATTAAGATCAAAATTGGTTTGCGAAGAAGATCGATAAATTTATTTTCTTTATTAATCTGAATATAAACGGTAAATTGCAAATTAATTATAATTAAATCTATTAGGATTATTATTTAAAAAAACAAAACAAGTAAAACAAGTGATAAGTAAAAATCATCTCACATGGTTATGTATATTACATTAACATTTTTGAAATACTATAATTATAATTATTAAAAAATGTCTGTGTACGCTTATTTTACATTTAATTAGACGATAATAATAATTTTACAAATTAAATGAAAGTTTAGTGGTCTTATTGAATAACTTTGTCTTGAATGTTCTGTCTATATTTAACTCATAAATTTCAATCATCAACGAATAAAAAATAAAGATATCTGAATTATAATTTCTTAAAATAAATGCCACGAATTAGAAATTTTCGATTTAAACTGCATTAATCAAGATTTATAAAGTCAGTTGAAATAAATGAAAAATATTAGACTATAAGATTTTCATCGAACATTTATAGTTAATGCTATTGCTTTAAAAATATATGATAATAATCAAGGAATATTCCTAATATTCAATAGTGAAAGAAGCTGAATAATCGGCCTTTTATGCCTAACTTATACGCGCAATATCCTGTAGATAGATTTCAAGAGCTATTAAATGGCATAAGAGCTATTTTTAATGAAAGTATTATACTACAATAAACTGATCACAGCAATATAAAATTTTGCGTTAAATAACGGTCTATTTATTTTAAAGAAACAAGCAAAAAGGTAACTTTTATGTCAAAAGAGTTATTCCTCTTATTATCGTCAGATTAAAGTTGCATTTAATCAAGTATAAACTAGATTAAAGTATGCATAAAAATAATTTTCCCTGTAACAATCACATCTTATTACATAATTCATTGGAATTGGAAATAAAATGGCGACCGTGTTATCGTTTAAAAATTAAGTTAATCTATTAAGATGAATTTCTAATCAGGGAAGTATTACACGATGCTCAAGTATAATTTCCCGTCTCTGCAAATTGAACCTCTTCATTCTTATATATGGGATACTCACATCCTAATTGTATTGCAATCTGGAGTTTAAACCGAAAGAGTCCGAGTCGGCTTTTAAAAATTTAGCCCCAGAGAGGGTCGATAGGCTGTTAGTAAGAAAGAAGGACAGAAAAAAATAAGCAGTGAAGGAAAAGAAAACGAATAGAGCGAGAACGAAAGGGTGAGCGAAACGAGTGAGCGACGGTATGAGGACGATAGGGTGGAAGAAAGGTGGGAAGGAAGGAAGGAAGGAAGGAGGGAAGGAAGGAAGGAGGCGGGGGGGGGGGGGAAAGAAAGGAACGAAGAAAGGAAGGAAAGGAAGGATGGAAGGAAGGGAAGGATGGAAGGAAGGAAGGAAGGAAGGAGGTACAACACCAGCGGTATATATAATAACGGCTAGGGGTAAACGGACGAGGGAAGATCGACGCGCGACGTTTTAATGGACGTTTCGAATGATTAGTGGGGATTGACAATGTAGCAAATGCCGACGGGGACGTGCGCCAGGTGAAATGAATCCCTGGATCGCCCGGTCCAACAACCCCCTATCTTCGCTCCACCGCGACGTCGCGACATGCGCCCACCCCTGACGCGGCTCACTTATTCATGCCATCCGGCGAATACTTTCACGTGCAAGCATTTTGCATTTCGATGACTGTTAGCTTCTGATGGATCTCGATAAGCCACTTATGCATCGAGAGATTTTATAACTGCGTATACTGCCGAACCTAGCCAAACCTTGTCTTTCGAACCCCGCGGTCTAATGATTATCGTAAGAAATAATTGCGAGATTTGATGCTTTGTTTCGTCCATTCTAATATATTTAGTCTATATAGACTAATAGTGTCATATAAGTATCTCGGTATTATTATAGACTAAAGATTAAAAGATATTAATGTAGGACAAAATAATATTGGAAGCAAATATTGTATCACTTGTTATATGAATGCGTGTGCAAGGGAAAGTTTCGGATACGAAGCTAATTCTTTTTGTAAATGATACAAATTTATTATTGTTCTTAGTATATGTAATGAGGAAGGTTAAATTATTATCCAGCGGTGGATCTTTTTATGCCTGCAACAAGATTATTCGGTGAAATAGAGCGAACCAACCTATTCCTATAAGTTCATTTTCTCGATAAAAGAAATTAAGATTTTTAGAATTTTTCTGTGTTTTTAAGAGTTCACTGCCTTTTGAATTTGCGGAAGTTACGACTAATTTCACTATCAGAAATATATTATTAAATATAATTGTAATTTAATAAATACTATACTACGATTAAAATTATTATTAAATAATATTTTGTGTACGAATTCATTTTAATATATATTAGAATTTGAAGCACTTTATCGCAGATTTTTTATTTAATATGTGTAATATAACTTCCATTCTATTGGTCTTTCTTCAATCTATTATTTGCAATTATGAATGGAAACATAACTGTTTAATATTTATAATATACGTTCTATTTAGAGTTCTTGATTGCTACATATAACATGACAGCAACTCGATAACTTCAAATTTAGTACTTCGAATTCTAAAAATTTCGATTATGCCTTGCAAATTATTAATGCCAAAAAAATAAGAGTAATATTTTCCGTACTATTGGTAAAAATTTCCAACTAATTTTACTGTATATATTATTATAAATTATACATAAGCCACATAGTTGTAAATTGTATATTTTTTATTTTTTTGATCCATGGTCAAACAAAAACTATATAAATTTAATTTAAATAAATTAATTTAAATAAATTTAAAATACACAAATAACAGATTTGTCTATTTTTTACAATATTTCATGGCTTTTCAAATTATTGTACAAATAGCTAATTTTAATTACCACATAAAAATGAATGTGCTATTACTACCATAGATTAAATTAATTTTTGTACTCTTATTCTATTTCATATTAGTAAGTCCTATAATGAAAAGTATAATAATTATAAATGTATTTCTATAATTTGTCATGAAATGTTATCAATTCTCTCTTATAAATATGTATATAATATTATAGAATGATATTCTAATTTAATCTGTATTTACATATATTTATTTTTCGTTAATTTTTATAATTTTAACTAAATAGTTTTACTCCAACTACGACTAAAATGAGAATTGAAAGACAATTTTTTTTTAATTTTTAAATATCGAATTTTCTAACATCTATTAACAATTGTAATAAGCCAATTTGTATTTTTCAAAAAATAATTTTAAATACGATAATTCTAAATAAGTAACATTAGAATTAAATTAATTTTTAGTACAAGTTTATATTTAAATCTACAACTGCACTGTTTCATTAGTTTCATCTTTTCTTTTGCAGAGAATTAATATCGTTAGTAAATGAAATTTTTACATGCGCACTGAAATTATTTGAATTGATTGCAATTGAAATTATTTACAATAGTATAAATGAAAGCAGAAAGCAATTTTATTTAGATATTCGCTATGTATCTAATACATGCGCAAGCTTAACATAACGTGAATTTACTACATTTAACAAAGTATCATCGGCACAATCGACTAAATTTTAGCAATGTAAAGAACATAAATATTCAATGAAATCAGAACAGCTCGGACATGTAAATGAGCAGTATTGGGCTTGAATAAACTAAACAATATCAATCACACATAATTAAAACAATAAAATGAATGTTGAATAAACATGCCGATTTCAAGATAGCAATTGTTCTTTCAGCTAACATTCTTTGCTAATTCACGGACATACGTATATTTTCGAAAGGTCTGACTTCCGTCGGAACCAGCTCAGGAGCCCAAGTAGGAGATAGGCAACGTAAATGCGCAGGCGTGCATCTTATCATTCACATCTGATTGCATTTCGATCTGCCTCATCCTCTCCGTCTTCCAAATAATCGCGATTTGCCGAACAGCGCGCATACGTAAAAGACGACGGGCTTTTTCATGTCCAAGCGCATGCGCATCTCCCGACCCCCACTTCGCCAGGTCGGCGTTAACCGCGTGGTCCGCGGGAGATCGCGCGAGACCCGCAGCCGTGTCATTCGGTCACACAAGCCCGCGGCCGATGGACGAGCTCCCTACTTACCGGGAAAAGGACTTGAGGTAGACCGACCGCAGCTCGCGCCCCTCGTTACCCAGATGGCACCTGAACGTTCGGGGAGATCCTCGAGCCAGCGCGCTTTTCTTTTGTCGTACGTTAGTAATTACGTGGTGGAACCCTTGACAGGCGCGATCGGCGGGAGTTCGACGACTTCCAAGTCCAAGGTCAAAGCCCCGCGGCGCGGACTACTCGTAGAACGCGTTTCGAGGGTTGCCAAGTGCGAGCTCCACCGCCGATCGCTAAGGCACCAGCTTTGCTGGATTCCAAATACACAGGCACGGCGCCTACATACATTTTCGTGGTAAGGATGGAATATTGTATTCATGTCTTGTTACGTGTATTATTCGTTATTACTACGCATACATAACTACTGCATTTTATTGTACTCTTTTACGTAAGAACTATTAAGCTACTAGCTAAACTAAGCTAAAAGCTACTAAGCATAATAAGCACAGCTAAAATTTTCGTGCCTGCGCACGTTTTGAATCTTTTTCCTCAATTCCAACTAGTTAGTAATACACCTAACATTCTATTTCTCTAAGCAAACAACGAGACGAATAATATTTGAACAACGATTTAGCATCGAGAGCATTCTTCCTCTCTTCACTTTTTAAACGTTATTTCAAATATTCATATTCTCATGAAATACTCAATTTGGTGTATATATACAACAATACAATAGTTATCTGAAGATTTATTCAACGTTAAATACATTATTTGTCATGAAATTTTTTAAGATTCTCAGTCGTTATTACAAACCTTAAAAGTAAAAGAAGTCGATTAAGCCATAATTTTATAATTATTCGCAAAATTATTTAACAAATATATTTTAATCAATAATGCATCTGATCTAGTGTAACAATTAATATTTTGTGAGAGATTTCATATTAAAAATTAATTTACACTTTTACACATTGAATTGTCCAGTCTTAACAAAAATGTTTACAATATACATTTCAATAATTATTTTTCGTTAATTTTCACTGATTTGGTTACATTGACTTATTAACTGTTTATATTATGAATAATTTGACATGTGTTAAATATGTTCTGAAATGATAATTTAATTAACTTTTACATATTATCCTTATGAAAATAGTTAAGAAATCTTAATCGATTTTTTAATATATGCAAATAGATAAAAATGCAAAATAATCAGACGCGTATATAGAATATAATTCTTCTGCATTGAATTCGAGATGAATATTGTTTATTTTCACACTTTCATAAAAATCATTAAAAAAAAGTAATATCCATATAATCATTTTGCGGTTAATATAGTCTCTTGTTATATTGAAAATTGAAAAAAGTATAAATGTAAGAACAAAATTTAAGAAAAATTTTAACAATATATCTTATGATCCTAGTATCATTAACTTTTGTTCACTTTTCGTAATTATGATTCGAATCATTATTATGTTTTTTTAAATTATTTTATAGCTAAAATTGTAGTTCTTACTGATAATTATTTAAGTACTGTGTTTCATAGAATTTGGTATTGGGAATATTTCTTATTGCGCGGTTTAATCTTTCATGGTGGTGCATTATTGTTTTTATGAGTTGAGTTATTATATTCGAGATGGAAGACTAACTCCATTATTCTTTTCTGCTTTATTGTTTTGAGTGAAAAATATGAAAATATTAGTATATAAATAATATTGTCCATAAATAGACAAAATTATATACCATTACTTAAACAAAGTATTCAGTTGATAATAATAACAATAGCGATTATATTGACGATTAATCTTAGCTTTTCTTGAATATCTTTGACATTCGCTTTAATTTATTTAATAATTTTTTAATGACCCATTCTAAAGAGAAAAAAATATTTTAAAATACTTGCTAGTAAAAATATTGAGTTTATTTATAACTATGAAATACGAATTTTAATTAAAATAAGCAATGAAAGAATTGCGTAGCATCATTAATTAGAAAATCATGATTATTTTAATTAACATACTAGAATAAATGAGCCGATATTAGCTTATACAATTTATCAAAAATACAATCTTTAGTAAGAAATGCAACGTTTATAATGATCTTTCATTTTCGCGTGTATCTCTTGGATATTGGCCTTAAAAGCAACTTAAATAGAATTTAATTAATCTAAAGCAGTTAATATGTAGTTATTAAAAAATATATAAATTCGCGCTAGCATTAAAAATTTATCTTATATTATCGATATATAACTAATAAAAGTAGTTGTTCATCATGATTTTTTATAATTTTAATAATTATTAATAATTGTAACATTAGTATTATTCATTTTAATGTAAATTTTCGCTTATTATTCAGAAAGTTGATTAACCATTAATTTTACTTTATTCATCACTTATTAACTTGCTAAAACTTTGTTGTACTGCATATTTATAATGCATCATTACTGTATCATCCTTTTAACAAATTTCTAACGTCTTTTTTATCATTAAGGGCATTATAATAGAGTGAATTTTGATGGTATTTAAACAATTGGCTATAAAACTTAAAAATACATTAATGTAAGAACTACTCTAAAATTATAGCAAAACTTAACAGTAATTACAAACCGAAGTATCGAATATTTCAATTACATTTTTAAATTATGGATTAAATCGATAACTCCTCCTCGCAATTGTTTAGGATGTTTTTACATTCCAAGTTAACATTTAAATGCAGAAAGAAAGTCGTAATTGCAGAATCAAAACTGTAGAGAAATCCGTTAAATTTAGAAGTTGCGAAGTACAGAACACGTGGTGCGCATTTTAAAAGCATAAAAACATAGGTATATTGAAAACTTGCATCCCCCATCTTTCAGATAAATATTTTAGCCGAGAATGTAGAGGTTATTGTTATTCAAAAACTTCCATGGATGTCCATTTACTTTTCGCGGGTATATGTGTTACGCAATTTGACATACCAGATCATTAGTCCGAAAGCAATTGCTCTATTCATAAGAGGAATTTAACATATTGAATGTAGTCACCTAATATTTAAAGTAATTAATAAATGTATTTTTCATAGACTATAGCACTTATCTTGGGTATGGAAAATTTCTTTAATAACTTTATAAACTTTTTTAACTATTATATCCTCGCAATACTTTCAGTTAAGAAAAGTGAAGGTAAAGTATATATACAACAGTAAATTTCTAAGAAATTTCATAAGTGGGCTATTTCTATTTGATTTTAATGAGAATAAGGATTGCTTAATGTAAGGTAATATGCAGTATTTAAACCCAATTAGCGATTATATCTTATAAATGCTTTACTAAACTTTTTAAAATAGATTAATGGATCAAAGTTTATAGACATTTATACTACTAAACAAGCATATGCATTATATAATTTTTAATATTGTGTTCGAGTAAGCGTAAGCATAATAAAAAAATTATTTATTTATTTTTGTCGTGTGTAATATAACATTATATTATTGATTTATAAATAATAATATAGCATTGTTTTCTTTATCATAACACGCTCCCATAAATTGTTAAAATCATTTATGTAATATCAATTCCATGAATTGAAATGTGGTACCAGCATTTGAATCGAGTGTTTCAATTATTCCATCAAACTTTCTACCAATTTAAACAAATCTCTGGCTTTTATTTACACAAAGACCTACTAAATTAATATATATATATATATATATATATATATATATATAATATTCATTACAAGTGTAATATTGCATAACTTTTCTATGTACATTTAACAGAATAGCATGATTATATAATTTCATTTATCTATAAGAATAACTTTATTAAATTAGCTTAAGGAATATGTCGTCTAACCATTAATTTCTGTTTCCTTTTCAGATAATAAACTACATAGACTCATAGACTCTTCCACAAATTTGTCAGTGCTCTTTATGCTTTTGATTGTTGCTCAGAAAGCCTTGAAAGTGATATTGGCTTTCGGGCAATAATCATAATCACAGGAGAGTAAAATTTCGACACAAAACAAAATATATACAAACAATTAATACAAATTAAAAAATGAATTTCCATTTTTTTTTTTTTTTTTTTTTTTTTAATACAAATAATTACCGTATATGTTAGAATCCGATTGCTATTTTAATTAACAATAAACTCATACGTTTTTATAAATTAAATTGCGTATTACTTAGCACGGAATTGTGATTTCTATAACACTACTGGATGAAATTTCAAAACTTATTGCATTTATTATTAACTATTTTCGATAAAGCGATACATTAATAAGTCTGTGTAAGTGATAATACAGACCACCGAATATCATAAATACTTTTAAAGAAGCTTAAGTATATTATTAATTGATGTTAGGAAATTAATTTTATCTTTATTAATTCTGAGAATAATTTATAATTGAGGAAATATATATTGAGCACGAATGTATAAATAAATATTAAAATTTATTTCCCTTCATATATATATACAAATAATATAATTAAATTTGATCATGCATAATGTACTTTAATTCTCTTGATTTTATTTTAGAATACGTATATTTGAGAGAATGTAAAATGCATAAATTCATCATTAAATTCTTAATTTTTTAAAAACAGACCATAGTATATACTATTTAAAAAAGATTTCTAATATTTCTACAATTACGCTTGTTATTTATATTTTTAATTATAAAAATATGTTTCTTCAGAAAAACAAGATAAAACGATGTATAATTTAGCTCATATTTTATTTTATTAAAAGAAAAATTAAATATTCTACATAATTATGTCATTTAGAATTATAAATAATAGGAATTATTAATATTATTTAATACAGTAAAAGAATATAAATAAGTAGTTATAAGATAATTAAAAAATTATATTAAAAATAATCAATACTCTAGATTGTAAGTATATATAAAAAACAGTTATTTACAAAATAAAAGCAATTAATACTGTAGCAATTACATTAATTAGGGATAATATAATCCTTTCTCCAAAATATTTATTTTAATCTGATTCCGCATATGTTACATAATTCGTTTCCTTTTTATAATTAATTTGTATTTGTATTGTTTCCTATTTATGCAGTTAAAAATATGCTTGCCTGTGTGTTATACTGAACACGATTGTATTTCTTATGTATAATAAAGAAATTAAATTTCTAATGATCCAAATGCTCTGTAGCGTTAGTATATTTTATTCTATTATTTTAAACTACCAAAGTTACTTAAACCTTCATAAAATATGCGAATAAAATATTTTTTGTATCAATCTATTAAATATATTATTTTATGAAAGAACACTAAAATTCAGAATACTACCTTTCTTAATTCAAGAATTAAAA
Organism: Ceratosolen solmsi marchali; assembly: GCF_000503995.2. NCBI lineage: Eukaryota > Metazoa > Arthropoda > Insecta > Hymenoptera > Agaonidae > Ceratosolen > Ceratosolen solmsi. The sequence continues at coordinate 1,426,110 of NW_011948416.1, read as the reverse complement.
TAATTATATTAAATATTAAGACCGAGTATTGTTATTAATGATTATTAATAATTATTCTTTCTCAGGTAAGTTTCATCCTTTGTGTACTTAATTATACATATATTGATTGTTTTAATTGATATCATTTAAAAAAATACTTAGTGAATGCATTATTTAATTAATAATCGTGTTGAACAGTTTTATTGTAGTATATATTTATTACACATAGTTTTATATTTACATGTTGAATAACTACAGAAATATATTAAATCTGTGATATTATATATGCAAATATAATAGAAAATAAGTAAACAACTTAAGAATAAACTATAAAAACAATTGTTTAATAGTATAAGGAAATTAATAACAAAAGCTTAGCTTTTTAAGAGAACTATAATTCGTTTGCTATTTAAAATTTCATTAAAGAATCGACGATGGCAAAAGCAAATAATTGTTTGATTAATATGACTAATATTTTAGTATTTGAAACAGTCACTTCTACTAAACTATTTATGTACTTTAATTATTATCCGAATAGTTTTATAAAATAAATTCTTGTATCCATACAAAAAATGAAAATTTTATATACAAATGGATATCTTGAAATTTACAAACTTATACATTGAAACTAAAATCAATCAAAGCACTTCTTTATAAAATATGTAATACAAAATAAAAAATTAAAATATAGAGAATTGATATAGTGGAGTTGTACAATTCATAGAACAAAATCATTGCGGATGAACAGGTCCCGGTTGAGGGACTATTTTTCCTCTCATGCCAAGCACAATAAATCCTGGAAAAGCAACCATTCGTCAGTGGCATACAGAAAACCGTGATAAACTGTAAGATCCGGTAAATAATTGTTGAAAGTTATGAAATCTGTTATTGTGTAAAAATTAATGAAACTCAGATTTTGTAATACTTACATTTACAAACTGTGCATGTAATTATTATATAAAATATTGAAAGTTCCTTGATTAATTTTGTTATGTTAGTGTAGAATATTAAAAGTAAATAAAACATAGTTTATAGCTATTTTAATACTGAAATTCTTACATATTTCTACTTCAAACAATTGTGTCAACATTATAATTATTGTTTATTATTAGTATTTTATAAATAATTTCAGATTATATAGTTTGTCTATTATTAAGATTTCTTTAAGAGTAATTTATTTCTGTTATTATATATTGTCACTTAAACAATAAAAATATCAATTCATTTAATCATATCATTTAATATACAATTATATAATATTTAACATACAATTTAATATACATTTATATATTTTTAAAATGTTTCGTATTCTAAAAAAAGTCTAATAATAAAACCTTAAATCTATGAAGTCTTTATATCGATTACTTTGCAGTTATCTGAAAGTGCACCTGTTCATTAATTTCTAGTAATAAAATAGTAATAAAATAGATACATATTTCGACAAATTGTACACTTTCTCAAGGAAAAATTAATTTTTAATTTCATATTAATTACATTTAAAATACTTTATATATACTATCAAATAAGCAAAATTTACAATAAAATTCGAAAAGATAAAATTCCCTATATCTAGATATGTAAATTAAAATTTTAATCTACTTTTAAATAATTTAAAATAAATTTTTCAATATATTTTTTAAATAAATAACAGTATTATATTCTGTTAATGATTTTGAGAACGAAGAAATTATTAAGTCTAAATTTTGAGCACATATTTTTCACTATTTTCAAAAATTATACATAATTTACAAAAATAGATCTATCATTTTGTAACATTTTATATTGAATTATGACACTTATGATAAAATTAAAAATAACCATTTTTATTTTATATTAAATTTTATATTTACTCATTTAAATTATAAAAAAAAAACTATGATTTTTTACATTGAAAAAATAGATTAATTTAAAGTTATTACAAATTATAATAATGTAATATACTTAGATTTCATTAATATTATATATAATTAATTGAATAACAGTTAATAATTATTTAATTAATTGATTGATATTTTAATTAATATTACCCTAAATGATGTGAATGAATGTAAATGAATGCCTGCTAAGGAAGTTCAGAAGAAAAATATAAATATAACTTATAAATCAAAATAAATTTTTCATTCTTCAAAGGCAATGCCTAAACGATAGACTTCATGACTTATGAAATAAAACTCTCAAGGTACAATAAGAACCCATACTTTATAATTATCCCTTTTGTTTATGTGAAATAATATGTTATTTAATTGATCATCATTATTCGTTAATTTGAAACGAAAAATTTATGAAATTTAAAAGAAAGGATGAAGATGTATAGAAGTTGTGAAGAATAATACTAGCGATGAATTATTGGGATAAATGTTATTATGACTGAAGCAGATGGGTCTTCCTTCTTCTTATTCTCTCGTTTTCCACTTCTCCCTTTATCGCGACCACCGATGTTCCATGAATTTCCGCGACGTCGTTTATTGTTACCGGGCATCGATTAAAGTTAGACCACAACGATGACGACGTTGAAGGAAGTAAGCGATAGGCTCTGAGCGGTGCTACACCGTAAAATTATTTTAACGTTGTTTTTTACCGCCTTTTAACTGGGCACCAAAAAATTGTACAGTTATGAAGCAATGAAGTGCATCTGCGTTGGTACGTAGCGATTAATACAGAAACACGATGTTGGAAACTGGATCGAGATGATTTTCTTTGTAATTCTTGGTCTCTTTCTTTTTTCTTATAAAAAAGGTTTTTTATTGTAAAAATATTATTAGAGATAAAATTATTTAAATTATTGCATTTTTAGTATAGTAAAAGATAAGTTAAAATAAATTTGCTACAAGTTTTTCTACGCTAATCGTAAATAATCAAGAAATAATCCTAAGTTTTTTAAAAATGTTTTCCAATTAAATAAAAAATATTTGTCAAGGAAAATCGAGTATTAACTGAATAAACTTAAATAATGAAAATTTTTTAATGAAAATTGTACAAAAGAATGTTTTTATTCGTTCTTTCTTTGTTTCTTTATTCGGCGTAATACTACTAGACGTTAAATATATTGTTTTTAAAGAAAATATTTATTATTGTGAGTAGTCACTGTTTATATTTGCGTTTTACACAAACTATTGGCGGTACTTGAAAAGATGTTGAAAAAAATATTAATAAAAAATTAATCTTCTATATTTAATCTCAAATGATAAATTAATAAATATATTATCATATCAATTATATCTACGCTATTCAAATTTATAATAGATAAATTTTCTTCAAATGCAGTTGTCGAATCAAACATTTTATTTTACTATTTTCTATTTCTTATATCTTTCATAAGGAACTGAAGTTCACGTCCTTCATAATTTAAAATAAATATTATCAATTAACTACAAACTAATTATTTTTATAATATGCAAATCCATAAACGCGCATAAATTAAAAAAATTCCATGTCAATTCATTATCTTCTTCTCACAAATATTAAAACCTAAATAAATGCAGAGTGGTATAAAGTGTTTTCTATTTAACTACGTACTTTCGTAATTCGTGAAATGTAAAATAATGAATCTTTAAAGATAGATAATAGAATACTGAATAAGCTTTAAAAATTAATATATTGCTACAAAAATTAATGATCGATATAAAAAGAAATTAAAATAATGCTACATTACAACTTCTTTATAATAATTTGTATAAAGTATTAGTATAGTAATTTTGAGAATAATATTCAATATACTAAAAAGTAAGAATTAGAATTATACTACATTTTTTTACTAATTTGATCTTATAAAAACTTTAACGAACTAATTTTATATTAATTTTTATAAAATATTAAAAATTAATTATAAACAATTTTATTGTATAAATATTTAAATAATTATAATATTACATTAATAATATTTTACTTATTATTTTTTTTTTTAAATTAATTTTGAAATGTATATTAATATACGAAATGATGGATGAAAAATGTCACGTTTTTATTTGTAATAAAAATAATTACATTATTATTTTCTCATATTTCGTTGCTTATAATCAATAGTATTCAAGTCGGCAATAGAAATATCTTTAATTCATTATTTCAATTAGTTTTAATTTGATCGATATACCATTTAATTAATGAAAATTAAATGGTTTATAATATATATGATTGAAATTAATATTGCATTTAAGAATTTGATATTTAAGAATGTTTTATTCTATAAGTCATGTATGTATACAATGGTAATAATTTATATGACATTTTATAAACTTCATAAAGTTACATTATGAACTTTTATTTTGAACGTATATGTAAATATTGTAATCACATGAAAATAAAATGAGAAATTTTGATAATTTGAAAGAAGATTATTGAATAATTATGTCGTGTATATCCAAAGCAATTGAAGTTTTTATACAAATTTTCGTAACTAAAATATACCATTTTTAAACTCATGCACGGTTTCAAAATTCTTTTAATCAATTATCATTTAAAAACAGTTTCTTGAAACAATAATATTTTACAAAACATATAATAGTAGATAATTTGTGAAAAGTGAATTTAGTAGTTTCGAAGTCAGAAGTCACTTCAATATTAAACGTTTATTGAAATGTACTCGGCACACTCGACATGTTCCCAAAATAGTTAAATACCATTATCGTAATTGATTATTGAAATTTAGATTCAGTAGATTGTCGATAAATCGAGCACTTGGAGTCGCAATTTTAAAAAGCGAAGTTGGACAGGTATTAAATAGAAAAAGAGCTCGTCTCCGAATTTCATCCTCTTCTGCATAATGCATGGCAAACAGCAGCCGAAGCAACAGAAGCACTCAATGATGGGGCCGAGCTCAACGGACACTCCAAAAACGAGTCTCGTAACGCTCGCTCGACAGGTCCGGAACTTCGCCGACTGCCGACGATGAATAAGGAATACCGGGACCGCCCCTCTGCCCGCTGCCTCCGCTCCGCCATTACCGCCAGACCGCCAGGCAAAAGGGCAGAAGAATAATGTTATGCGGGAAAAATCGGCAAGTAACACGCGGACATCTCGACTGTCTTTCACCCCACGGAGCAATCAGAAATAAACGAAGGTTTTCGCTAGCGACAAGTGGTGTGAGGTCGATGTGGGTCAGACGCGCATTTATGGAAAATTTAAAAGCCTTTCCGAGTTCGCCGTACTCCGACGATTAATTGGTCAGCGACAGACGCGGCGTTTTCTACTCTCGCGCGAGCCTTCTCATTACCTTGTAGTATTGTTTGCGTACGATGCCCACTCAAAATATTATTATTCGCCTTGTGACATGTACGCGCGACGTAAAAACCCATCGTGAGCTTAGGCGGCGTCCAACTGTGGCTGAACCGACACTTTTTCATCTCCGCGAAATGATAATCAAATAATAAATATCATATACTTCAAGAGAAGTCTTATCAGAAAAGGTTAGAAATGATTTTAGTGACGCACTTTTTCATTGCTTATTATAATCGTCAATGTCGGTAGAATAAAATAATTTGTTTAAAAACTTAAAAAATCAACTCTAACTAAACTTTATAATTATTTCTAAACGTAACGTTATAATGCAAGTTCTGTAATAAACTTGATTTTAAGAGCTTTTAACAAAAAGCTTTATAAATAAATATTGATTATCAGTCTTTTAATTCATGATGTTTCTATCCCTCGTAATTGGAATTTTTATTTTATTTTTCTACGTTATATTCTAGGGAAAAAACTCTATGTAGCGTATTACCAAAAGTTTGAAATATTATAATTTTTCTTAAATTTCTACTTTTCTTAATATCAGTAAAAAGACCACGAATAACTGATTACAGATTGTTATTGAAGTAACAAATCCTTTGACTTGCATACGCACATATAGAGCAACATATGAACCACGACGTAGATAGACAAAGATGGCCCGTCCCAACATATATATTGCATACGCATATCGCCCTATAAGAGAGAATCGCATCAATAGCTGATCGACATAAGCAAGACATGTATTATTGAAATTTTAAAAGCATTTCAAAGTTCGCTTAATTCTGTCGCTACGCACGCACGCAAAACACTACGCGACCACATGCATTTATGCTAGCGTCTGATTACAATTGACACCGCAAACGTAGCTCTGACGATTTGACTTCCGCCAATATTGGGCTTCGCAAATTATATACGTTATATAATGTAACGTGCGTTGACTCACATTAAATCCTAGGCAAAATGGCACACGTCCAGCAGATATATGTATTAAGCAAGTATTATAAAATTATATTAAAATTCGTTTTTCACTTTATTTACAGAGGAGCTGAAAATACCGTTTGCAATCTTCCACTTTAATAAATAAATCATTTTATTTTTTTTCCACATGAACTAATGCATTCTTTACTTAGTACTGGGCGTATAATTAGTTTTGTTTCTTTCAATTAATATTAAAATATTAACGCAATTAAATAAGATTGATAATTGCTTTAAATATTAAATTATTAATAAAAAGACACATTCGTGTTTCTGAATTTTTTCTAAATTTTTTTATAACTTATTATATGACTTAAATCGTTCGATGACATGTTATTGGCTACCTTAAAATTAATGTTTAAGAGCGACATTTTAAAAGTATTAATTGAACGATCGTGAATTAATTTTAAAAAGTAACAGTATAAATTATCGCTTATTTTCATCGACAACTCTTCACAAATTCATTATATTAACCAATATATTAAATAATTTTAAAAACATTATCTAAATATTAGTACATTACTCTATGATTGCAGCAAACAAAATTTTTAAATAGAACAATTTACTATTTATATATGTTACTTTGGTAACGGAATTTTGATCTATTATAATCGAACAAAATAATTATTTTTACAACCACCCAAACTTGTTACAATTTTTCAATATTTTAATATATTTTTATGAAATATAAATAAAAACTTTTATGGCTCATGTTGTAACAAATGATATTTTATTTTTACTATATATTTACAATTTACAATCTCAAATCTATATAAAAATAAGATTCTCAGTTTATTGTCCTAACTTAAATAGTGTATTGTAAATTATTAAGTAAATTTCGAAAATATCTTCGAATTCAATAATTATATTGGATGATTCGAAAAGCAATTTGATTTTCTTTTACTAGTAAAGTTAGTCATATTTTTAAACAGTCTATTACATGTTGAAGGATAATAAGATTACATTTTTCAATACATAACATGTTTAGATTTACTATATTTTATTATTCATAATAACAAAATTATTTATAGTTATTACTCTGTAGGTTTTTTTTACAATAAAGAAATGAAAAATAAAATTGAATATATTTTTTATAAATATTTTTTATTATCGACAAATAATAATTGCACTAAGTGATGATCAGTATTTAAATTTGATATAAATAATCTATTTTCATTGCTAATTATTATTCATTACGCAGATATATCTGTTTTTATTATGTTTGAGCTAAATAAAATTTTATAAATCAATTTTAATGTCAGGGGCTCTGTTGTTGTAATAACAACTTATATAAAAAATCACTTTAAGATATAAATTTTTTTTATAAAATTTGAAAGTTCATTATCACAAATGTAGTACTAATAGTGTTTAGAAGGAAAGTGACTGGTAAATGAAAAGAAACTGAAAAATACGATTAAGAATACTCGAGAAAAAAGCAAAATTATATCAACAAAAAAAAAAAAAAATGCAAGAAAAAAGTTATATATTATCTAAAATTAAATTAAATAATAAAAGCTTCGTATTAAAGATGCATTAAAATTATTTTTATCCTCAATGATTATATACAAAAATACTGATGAATAATCAATAGGAGTAATAAGGGATTTTTTGTAATAATATCAAATTACATATAACTACCAAAAATATGTGGATTTCTGTAACGAACTATATTGATGTAATTAAATTATTATTAATTGAAATTGTAACCAGTTTATACCATAATTTTAATTATAATAAACTTTTCATTACTTAAATCACTTTCATTGATAAATCCAGCGACTCTTTTCTTGATGCTTTCCTTCTTTCCTTCTTATGATATTCTCACAGCATTTTTAGTCAACATATTCTGACTAATAAAAATAACATTGTATATATTATACAATAATGAAACACATCAAAAGATATATTCATATATTTTGTCCTATTTTGTAAAAAAAAAAAAAAAATGGTTAATAAAAATATTTTAGAATTTATTTCATTTATAAAAACCCGTTTCAAATTACATTCATTTTGCACGTAAAAATAATAATGAAACAATTCAATAAATAAAATAGGGGCTGCAAAAATAAAGGACATAAACATGCTCGCGAAAACCGATCTGAAATCGTGAAAGCGAGTAGTAAAGGAGTTAGTAAACAGAAAGCCAAAAAGAGCGTAAGAGGTAGGGATAGAGTTGCGACGAGATGAGAAATAGAGAAGGAAGCAATGGTGTGAACTGTAAACGCGGAGGTCGGTTGACAGATTGACATTCAGTCGCACGGATCCTTCTGAATATTTCATCTCGTTTCACCTGTCAGGACAAGCGAAATTCTATGTATAGGATGGCCTGGCGAACTTTCGACCTGAAGTGACCCCGCGCTCAGGACACATAAACGCGACGGTTTCGCAGCTCCAGGTTTACGCATCCATAACTTCATACAAAAATTATGTCAGTTTAATATCACTCACAAACAGATAATTAACTTATAAACATAAAGATAGAAAAATATTTGTTTTATATAATTTTATGAGCATTATTTTTGTCAATTTTATTTCTAAGACACTAGGTTGGAATTAAATATTCGGAAATTAATTAAATATATTATATCGTGCTAATATACATATGTAACCTTCAATGTCGAATACTTATAATTAAAATATTTTTTTCGAATTAAAGTATTGTATTCCAAATGAAAATGATTTTCAAAGAATTTTTAATAAACTATAGTATCGATAATAATAATCGAGGAAACATATTTTGTATTTAAGAAATTTTTATCAATAATATCTTTCAATAAAAGTAAATTTTTCTATTTATATAAAGATTATGATTAGGCAATCATATTTATTTTAAATATCAAATTCACAATAATAAAAAAGCAAATTTGTGGGTTTGCGCGCACACGCGAGAAACGAATAAAAGCTGCATATGAACAAGTACGGCATCTCATTGATAAAGACAATATACATTACTATTTTTAGAAATCTAAATAATTTCTCTCAAATTAGCGGAAACCATAATCTCTCTCTTTCCTTTCTCGTCATTTAATCAACTTTCCGATCGACCTGTCGATTATCAGATATTAGAAATTTAAAGAAGAAAACCAGAGGAATATAGAAATATTGATCCAATGTAATTGTAATTATCAAGATAGATTCTGTTATTCTTTCAAACCAAAATCTTGCTGAAAATATACATTATAAATATAATAACGAGTAATACACATGTATATTAAAACATCTTAATTAGAATATAATAAATAAGTAATTTATAAAGCAGTTAATTTCTTATAAAAATTATTGATTTCATCTACATTAGTATAACAGAAACTACATTACTTTTATTGATTTCAATTATTTTATGATAAATAAAAAAGAAAAAATATTTATACTAATAATTTATGGTAGTTCAAATAATTATTTTGTTAGATGAAAGATAAGATAATATTTTTAAACTGTTACTTAAAGAATTTTTGAGTTTTAAAATATGGAAAGCTTTGTTTATCTCAAGGCTTAACCTTTAAACTTTATTATAAATTAATTATAGGAAATAGTTTTTACCTTTATATATTAGATGCAGCTATGATGAATCTTGTCTAATTAATATGAATTATATTAAGAATAAATATAGGTATAAGTATAAATTACGTCTATAAACTGTTTGTAATATATGATATAATATATGTAATAATATGTAATATAAGCAGAAAAGTATTTTGCAAAGAAATGAATAATTAATAAAAATATATGATTAACTGGATAGAATATTTATTGTTTCTTCAAAGAAGTTTGATATAAATATGTTATATGATGAATAAATAAGCATGGATAGAGTTTTATCAAGAGTCAAATCAATTTTAAAGTAAAAGTATATATTTAAATAAATGCACTCGCATCTATTTTAGAACAAAGGTAATTCAATAATAGTTTCCTAGTGGGTAATAAATTAAAGAGATTATATATATATATATATATATATATATATATTAATAGCAAGGTATTATCAATTTTTGCAGAATCAATAGTTTAAATATGTACACATAAATAAACAAAAGGAAAAAATGTTAAAGGATTTCTTTACAATTACCAATTAATTAATGCATTATTTTATTAATTTAAATGACGATATTTAATTGAAATTAAATATTACTGTTGTACCAACAATAAAATTAAATAGTTTATTGACAATTATTAATAAAATAAATAAAAAATAAATTTTATTATACCAGAACTTTTTAAATATTGTAATTTGTAATTGATAAATATAATATAGAAATATTCACAATATTATAGTATTTTATAATTGCTACAATGTTCTAAGTTCATTATTGTTGATCATGATTTTAGATATATACATAGTTTTCTGATTATTGTTGTTACAGTTTTTAATAATAAAATAAAAAATATATCATTTGAAGCAAATAACTTTAATATTAATGATTATAATACAGAAATTCAAAAGTGCAGCTATTAATTTAAAATTTTCTCTAATATTAAAATACCTAATAACTTAATTTAATTAAATTCAGTTAAAAATAAAAATTATGATTTGCATGATTCATTAGTTCTTTATTTTTCATAATAAATTTCGTTCATCTTTTTATCTTAATTTTTTAATAAACAAATACTTAATGAAAAATAACATTATTAGATATATTTATAATTCTCCCTTATGTTTCGTTATTTTTCTTTACGTATAATTTTAATTATTATTTTTAATCTCAAAATAAAAGTATCTTTTCAATTACTTTCAATATAAAATTACTATGGTATCTGATTGTTTAAATTATATATAACTAGTAAATGTAATTTCATTCATCTTGTTACTCACAATGTAAAAAAATTTCTCCTTTACTTCCTATAATAAATACGTAGGTTTAAAATATAATATTTACTCTACTACAATCTGTCTATTTCATCGTTTTCATTGAAATGAAAATAGTGCTTTTCTATAATCAAAAATAATAAGTTGCCTTGTATTTTTATTTTTCTAAAATACTGAAATTGGGGTTGTAAAAGAATTTTAAATACCTAAAAGTTGTCAGAATATCATTTTCGATAAATATCCTTAATGATCATTGAATTCCATTATTAAGATTTTTAATTATGCATTTAATTAATAATTATCAATTTGCAGTATTAACTGCTATTTTTTTAATGCCTCAAACATGACAATTTATGAACAGTGATCGAGATAAAGTTATAGTAGAGAAATTATAAGATTCTTAAAGAGATCAGCGCCTCTAACCTGAACTTTTATAAGTAAAATACGTTTTCTCGTTACGTGATTCCGTAACCTACAATATGCGTACAATTTATACACCTTGTTGTGATATAATTTCATAAAGATATTATTCAATATCAATAATGACTTTATAAAAAGAATATATTAAGAATATATGTATGCATATATTTTCAGTTTTCTAATATAAATAAAGTAAAGTTTTTTCTTTAAATTGAAAATAAAGATTTTATTAGTTTGTTTAAGTGAATGTATATATATTTTCAGATTATATTTAATTAATATAAAAGATGAGTACTCAAAAGGGAAATACACACCGAACGAGGCCACAAAAATACAAAAATCAATTTGCATTTAAAAATGCTTTGCATGATACATCTCACAATAAAAAAAAGATTAATAATTTACAAATATGTAATGTATGTGAAAGATGCAAGAAAATAATTGAATGGAAAATTAAATACAACAAATACAAACTACTAAAGACACCTGGAAAATGCAATAAATGTAATGAAAAGACAGTCAAACAAGCTTATCATACTATTTGCACACCTTGTGCCAGAGAACACAATGAGTGCCCTAAATGTGGAAATAAATCTGAATTAATAATACCAAAATCGAGTAATGAAGAAATCAAATTAAATCCCGATATTCAAGAAATGCTCAAGAATATATCAGAAAGGAAAAGAAGAACTTTCATAAGATTTATGAATAAACAGAGTTAGTAATAATGCTATGATTTATAATTTCTATTACATTTAACTATAAAAATATTTGTTGCGCCTTTAAATAAAATCAAAGAATTCAAATTCATTCAGTCATTATTTATTATAAAAATTTATATGAATACAATCATAATATACTTACTTGTGACAAGAAATTAGTTTCACATTTATTCTTTCAATTTATTCAATCATATTTAGACTTCAAATATTTGTAATTTAATATAAAACTTTTATATGTTGTTAAATATGAAACAAGTAATAAAAAAACAAAAACAAAAAAAAAGAAAGTTTTTGAGTTTATATAAATATTGAAGATGAATTAAATCTTAATAATAGTTTGTAAAGTTGAATCTATAAATCTATTTATATATAAAAAAATATATTAATTATAATGCATATCCTATAATTGTTTTTTATTTATTTAGCAAACCAGAAAACTAAATTAAAAGAAAATCTTCTTGAAAAATCTGATAACATAAGTGTAGAAGAAAATAAATCCGTGGAATATACATATGAACAAATATTTAACAAATTAAAATCATTGATTATAAATGATAAAAAAAATAATGATGATAAGGAAACTAACAGTAGCAAAGAAGAAAGAAATGAAAATGAAACTACTAGTGATATATTTAATGAAAATAAAAAATTGCAATAGTATAATTTTAAATGAATAAAATTTTATTGTGTTTTTTAATCTTTGTTATCTTTTGTATCAATTATATGAAATTAGTTGCATATATCCTTCTATTTTTTCCTACAGTCCTACTGTCATATTTAATTTTGAAAAAATTTTGTAAATGGACTTTTGATAAAAAATTTTTTTAATTATGGAACTTGAAAAAAAAAATAAACCAAATTCTCTCAATTGCATGAAAAAAGGTCAGTCACTTTATTGATGAATCTTTTTATATTGCAAAGTTTTCATCAAATAAGCATAACTAATATCTTAAATAGGACCTGGTCCACAGTATATGCTCAAAACATTAATTGGATTTGATGATCATGACCCCACTAAATATCGAAATCCAGCTTACACAATGAAATTTCTTCTTAAAAATAAAGTTCGTAGTACTGGACCAGGACCATATCCCATTACTGCTCATTTAACAAATCATGGTCTAGAAATGTCACCAGCTTATACTATAGTATTTAAACCTCATGAAAAATGTAAGTTAAAGGAAACAAGTGGCTTACGAATAAAAACTTGTATATTATAGAAAATAAAAATATATAAATTCCATTACTGCATTTGTGTAAATATTAATTTTGCACTACTTACTACATATTTTATAAGAAAATTTTTAGTTAAAGATAAAGTTCCTGGACCTGGTGCTTATGCACCAGAAAAAGCAAGACCAATGAATCATCATCTACGGGCAGCAGCTTATACAATGCGCTTTAAACATTATAAGAATCCAATTAATCTCGGCCCTGGACCAATATATATGCTACCAACTTGTATTGGTCCAGAAATACCAGACATACGTGCAGAAGGAGCTTATACAATGTAAGTAATAATTATTCTTCTAATGTTTTAAAACTTAATTAACTTAATGACTTTAAGTATCTATTGTTGTATTTCACTCTGTTTAAATTACATAAATTAATTAAATTATAAAAATTAAAATAATATTTGAACTCTTATGATTTTAATTCACATGTTAAATAAAAGTATTTTTTCAGGTCTTACAGACATAAGCAATTTAAACCAAATATTGGTCCTGGTCCAGCAGCCTACTCCATTATAACCGAGAAATTTAAAAGAAAAAGTCCTGCATATTCGATAAAATTAAAACATGAACTTTCTGATCTTTCAAGATATTTGCCTGGTCCTAAGTACAATTACAACTTAGACACCATCAAAAAACGACAACCTAAATATTCATTTGGGGTTCGATACAGCGAATGTACCACTGTTCCACTTATTGAAGAGGATAAAAATTAAATATATTTTCTTTTGCTAAATAACAACTAAATATGATTTATATATGAACTATGTATTAAAAATATATTTATAAATTTACAAACAAATTTAGGAACTTCATCTTTTTATTATATCAATTATTAAGCATACATTTCATGATTGTCATTTTTTTCATTTTTCTGTTTTTTTGTTTTAAATAGGATAAAATACAATCATCAACAAACTCTTTAGGTTATCACATCAAAAATTTCTGTATAAACTTTTTTATGATTAATCAATAAGTTAAATTTACAAAAAAAAAAAAAAAAACAAAAAAAAAACTCAAAATGCCATCAATAAAAAAAACAAGCAAAAAAAGCGACAATAACTTAAAATGTAATAAAGGCTTAACTTGTGGTGTAGTATGTACGTAAAAGTAATTTTATATTATTTAATCGTGATAATATATCTTAGCACTAATAAGTTCAATTTATTACAGCTCCTGGCCCAAAGTATGGTTTAAAGACAGTAGTTGGTTACAATAATCATTGTGTGTCCAAAAATCGAAATCCAGCTTATACAATACCAAAGGCTAAACTTAAAGATGCAATTTGCCTTGGCCCTGGCCCAAAGTATTTTTATAATTTACCTAGCATTCCAGGATATTCGTTTCCACGCGCTGTTTATAAAGATAGTAAATATTATAACAATCTTTTCTTCGATATATAATGAATCTATAACTTTTAAACAATCGAAAAAATTTTCTTGTAATTATTAGGAATAATCTGCAGTCCAGGGCCCAAATATACGTTACCTGGATTTTGGTCACCAGCTTATACATTGTCAGGACGACCTAAAAGCAAATGCTCCGAGACTATTGCAGGACCATATGCCGCTCCAAAAACTCCACAAGGACCAGCTTATCCATTGTAACGTATCAAATAATCCTTTATTAACAATATTCACTAATTAAAGAATATTTTGAACCATCATTTAAAATCAATCAAAATATTTCAACATTAAAAAATTTACATTAAATTTTTATAAATAAATAATTGTAATAAAAATCTTTTTTTTTTCTTTTTTTTTTTAAAGAATGATAAATTTTTTCAATTTTACAATTGGATTAAATTTTTAGATTAAAATAAGGTTTAAATATTTTTATTAGTGGATTGAAAGGTAAAGAGGACAAATGTGGAATTAATCCACCGATACGGGATGTGGGACCAATAACCCTTATCAAACCACGAGCACCAACATATTATATGGTACCTCGACGTCCAATAAACGAAATATGTAGAAGTCCTGGACCAAAATATACTTTGCCAATCGACAAAGCTCCACAATACAGCTTCGGTATAAAACATAATAAGTGCACATTGATTCCAAAAACTGATTGTGACGATTTATGTTAAGTGATGCAACAGAAACTAAGGAAACAAGCTTAATTTATAAATAATTAAACTATTTAAAACATAATATAAAAATTGAAAGATACAAATAAAAAATATTGAAAAATCGATTTTTCACGTCTGTAATATATTTATTACCAAATAATTTTATATATTATTATTTACTATTGTTCGATGATTATTCATGCATTTTATGGCACTGATGTAAACAATATTATTTGCATTCAAAAATTCGCATAATTAGAATATTTTATATCGTTATCATTTTATTGTTACTGATTGTTGGTGCTTTTATTTTTTATATTATTTTCAATGTATTTATTATAACTCAATTGGGTTAATTGTGATTGATAATAAATTTTGATAACAATTCAAGGAAGGAATTTTTGTTTGAAAATACAACTGCTGCTTTCCACGTGACCACACTACACCGTATAATAAATAAATAATCCAATTTAAATAACTAATACCGAATTTGAAAATACTAAATCAATTTAAATGTTGTGCTATTTTAATGTATTGATTGTTATTGGAGAATATTATGTTCTTAGTAATTTTTTTTTTTTTTTTTATTAATTTTGTGAATATGTATTATATGCAATGATCACTATATGGTTTCAAATCCTTTATGACCAATAGTTAAAAAAAAATATTTCAAGTATTTTATAAGTAATTATACGATAAAAATATTTGTCTAATAGTCTAAATGTTAATTTTTCACATTTAATAAATATTTCACTGTATTTGATGAAGAATATGGCCAATTTATTATAGCTTTTTAGAAATCGAGATTACATACAAATAATAAATTCTAATATTAATAACTTGTTAAACTTATTAAAAATAATCAAAGTGATTGCACACATATTATAATTACATTACATTGTATAATTATGATATACAAGACAACTATCTATTTACATTAAAATATTATGAATTATGTCATTTTTTATTAATATATCATTATACATATATTAATATAAATGTATAATAAAATTAGTATAATTTTTTACAATAAATCATTTAGATTTTGTAGATTTTGTTTTATTTACAATATTACATTTGGTATAATTAGTTTCAAATATTTGTTAAAAAGTTTGTATAAAATAACGATATAAAGTTTCTTTGAAGATTAAGAATTTTATTTAAAATAAAAAATAACTGTTTATTGTTAAGCAATATTTAAATTGATTGTACATACGTTTCAATTTTATATATTTAACTTTTCTGTCAAAACATTTAAAGAATTATTATATTACCTATTATTGCTTATTATAATTAGATATAAATTGGATATTTTTAAGGTTTATACATTTTAATAGACAACCAATTGGATTATTTTTAAACATCAAGGACAAAATATTATTTTACTTTTACAAATTGATAGAATTAACTTTTTATTTTATCTGTCCAACAAAATTATGTGGTATAAAGTTGTACAAAAATGTTAATGAGTTGAATCCACTAACATTTCAATTTTTCGTTTACATATGGACATATTTATATAAAAAGTTATTCCAATCCCACATTAAAGTTTCATAAGTTCAACATGTAACGCGCTGAAGGCAGTGAATAATAATTAATTGGTCGGTGCACGAGTAAAGGGCACGAATGGAAAAGTAATTTTAAATTCAATGAATGAAATGGATAGCGAAAAACATGGACAGATTCATATTGCACGTTGGACGGACAGTTTTGTCGATGAAATCACATTACGAAATATGCATTTGTATATAGGATAGCTGTATTGAAATTGGAAATATTAATAAATGAGAATGACAGTTGTCTTTCTGATATGTGAACTAAAATATCCATACATTTTTCGTACGTATAATTTTTAAAGCAATTCAAAATTATTATTCCTAAAAATACCGAATAAATACGAGCAAATGCAAAGTAATGTATCGTCGGATATTAGATAAAGTTGCATGAGCTTCATCCTAAGCCTATATATACTGTACTTTAGTAATGAAACTACTAACGATCAACCCTTCTTTATTTACTCAGAGAATACAAAGGGAAGAATTTATGGGAGTGTGATCACCTGGCAAGTCAATACTTTTAATATTCTTTTCGCGATTGTCGATACTGACCTTCCTCATCGCACACACGTATATTCAATCCAAATTTATAAATTTAATTTGTTAAATTATTTACATAAACAAACAAAAAAAAAAAAAACTTAATTAGCAACTTAATATTACATTTGAAAATTAAAATAGATTAATTAATTTTTATATAATATAAAAAATTAGTTATAAAATATATGCTCCTTATTTGAAGATAAAAATCAGAATAGCTTAAAATTTTTTAAATGAGAAACCCTTGATTATATAAAAATTTATTAATTTTCATATTATTATTTTAATCTATCCTTGATTTTTCAAATTACTTTTTCAAGTAAATTCAAGTAATTGGTCGATGATTGTTCGTGAATTTTTAAACTCCTCACGTAACTGCAATAGGTTCGCACAAGCTTCCATTATTTTATGTACAGTCATGTATATTAATCTGTAATTTATGCTAATATTGCCTACAAAAATATGAAATTAATTATAAACCTTATTATTAAATAATCTAAACTAATAATAATTATTAATTTTATTCTAAGTGTTGTTTCACTTTAAAGATAATAAGAGAATTTAATATTCTGTAAAGTTTTAATAAATGTATTATTTTGCATAATATTGTAATGGTAAATATAATTAATTTAAAATTTCTTAATTTGTTCATATAGTTTTGAAAACAATATCTTTATAAAATAAAATAAAATATTTTTTATTTTTATTAATAAGCTTGCTACTTTTATTTTTTTCTTTCAAACAAAATTCATAATCAAGTCATTATTATTACTAAATAGTTAAAAACTTGAAAATCTCAAAAGTAAAATCATTAAAAGGTATAATCTAATAATTTTTTTAATGAAATTTATTAAAAATTTTTAATCATATACCATTTAACTTACTTAGATACAACTTGCATTAACTCACTTCAATAATACTTAAAATATTCAAATTTATTATAATCTATATTAATCAATAAGAAAAAAAAATCATCGTTTTAATACGCATAAATTTAATTTGTTCAAAATCATTATATTTTATTATCAAATAACTTGTGATATTACTTACATCATTCTAATGATAATGACATATATTTACAAATTTATAAAAAATAATGTTTCTATTCAATAATATCTGTTAAAAAAAAATATACATCTGAAATTATTACGAATTTTTTTTATAACGAGAGTACCTTTTACTTTTATTTAATTAAAGACTTGCACATTTTTAAATCATTTACAAATACTTACAACTATACAAACTTAATATGTTTATATAATTTGTTACGTTTATTTTTAGTATATTACTTACTAATATAATAATTAATGTAAACGAATTTTTCATGGAATTTATTTATTTTCAATATTCAATTCATTTTTGCCTTTATGTTTTATGCTATAATACTCATCATACACTGGCTTCCAAATATAAATTCCACCGATAGTGCCCATTAAACAGGCTAAAAATATTTGATATCTTGGAATTCTTGAATACATATTTTAATGTACGTTCCTCTTTTTACTATAAAAAATTATCTCTTTTATAATATATAAAACAAACTTCATTTTTGTTCTAGCTGTTCTAGTCGGTTACAATTATAATAAATAAAATTTCTTAATTAAAATTATAAAGAAGTTGTAAATGCAATACAGTTTACTAAATGAAAGCTATTCTTTCGAATAGAAAATAAAAAAGCATTTATACTTCTATTTAGCAAACGTCCTTTAATGATTCTAAATTTCACTATACTTACAGTATAATATATAGAATAATATATTATTTTACAGAGATATATTAAGTCCTCTGCATGTTTCTATTTTTAATCACTGAATACATACGACAAGATAGAGCAAAAGAGTTGGTACTAGAGCACTCTACAGAATTTTAAAAGTACTTATTAAATAATTATTTTCAAAACAATTGAATGAATTTACTATAATAAATGTGAATGTTTATTTGTTCTTTATTAGTCATTCGAATATATCACTTGAATGCACTTTCGTCTATACAGTCGTACATTATGACGCAAATGAAATAATAGTTAATTACATTTAAACGTAATATAATACGTATTTTATATAATTGATATTTATTATGGTAGATTGATTAAAACTGAAACTCATTACAGCGCTCATGCGTTTTTAATTTTTTGTATTTTATAGTTCTTAACTTATGATATCATACAACTCTATTAATTATTGCTTATATATATATATATATATATATATATATATATTTTTTTTTTTTTTTTTTTTTTTAATATAGTGTACCAACTTTATTCTTGTAAATTTTTATTTAAAAATTTTCAATGATATTATTTTGCAACAACCAGTAACCAATTAGCAATAAATAACAGTATATATTAATATAATATATATGAAGCCAAGGATTGATGAAATATCGTATATTTCTTTAAAACAATTTAATAATATACATTATTATTTTTAATTATTATACATTAATCTTTTCTGAAATCTAATAAATTTTATTAAAAAATTATAAATACATTATAAATTGAACAAGTTGTAAAGATATTTATTTAAACAAAATTCATTTAATAGTATAAAATACGATAAAATCCAAAATAATGATAGAAATAATAATTATACAACAAATTAAATTTTGCTTAACTTTATTATATTTTATGAATATCACAAATATTTGTACAAAATGAAATATAAATATGTAATTTTTTTAAGACTAAAATTATATCATTATTTCAAGCCCTTTAATTAAATGCATATGCGAATAAAATGTTATAAGTTATAATTAATATCTCTAAAATTATTAAAAATAACGATTTAATTCATAAATTAAACCTTACGTTAAATTATAAATATACAATAAACAATTTAAAATAATTATTTAATTTATCGATCTTAATAGTAAATTATGCGAGTCACTGTAAATATTTTACCAATTTCGAATAGATAATGTACACTATACGTCTTGGTTCCAAAAGAAAATTATTTAACTATAATATCGGGGACAATTGTCCTGATGATTCTATTTATCATTTCGTCCATTAGATGGCGCAATATAGCATTCATACAGATTGACAATTCCAACACGATTTTACTTAAAGGCATATAATTAAACTATAAATATTTATGTACCATTTTCTCAAAAACTGTCACAATGATTCAGAACATGAATTAAAAAAATATAAACTTATTTGATCCTCTAATATGCCAAATTATAGCTTGTTCGCATTTACTTTCTTTGTTATAACATTAAATATTTAATTCGAGTAATTCGGTATGCATGTCATTCGAATTAATGTTAAAAATGTATCATATATTATTTTAGCTATTCTTTCCATAAATATAAGGCAATCTCATACAGGCCATGGTGGTAAGTAACATTGTTACTTGATTTTTCTAAATTAATTGTTCAATAGCGATCGAAATTAAATAAATTACTAACTATTTATATTAATGCTGTAAATGTCGAAAAATAATTTATGAAATGTATATTGTATTAATTATATAAAAATTGAAATACTTTTCAATATGATAACATATCAGCTAATTTGGTTATTATTTTATTTGGTCAAAAGTTTTAGATTTAATTACCTAATATAAATTAAGTAATGTTGATAATATAAGAAATTAATAGGTAATAGATCAAATTAAAATAAATATTTAAATTTCTATAATACATTTATTTATATTTATTGCAGAAAGTATGTTAAATTATGCAATAAGCAGTAATTCCACACCTGCACTTGGAAATAAAAAGGTAATACATTTATAAAATTTATAACGTTAAGAAAATTGTTAACTGTAGAAAATTAATTTCTTTTTAGGATGAATTTTTATTTGCATTATGCGAAGCTGGTACGTTATGTTCTGAACTAAGTATGGAATGTCTAACATGTATATTAAATCAAAATTGTGTTTATGGATCTTTGTATACTGCTAATTGTACAGTAAAAAGTCAAGTTGATTGTGTGGTTAGTAAATGCATTCTATTTATGTATGTAGTCTAATAATTTTTATCTATATGATGTAATTCAATATTTAATTTTAATATTTTCATTTCAGTCTATTTTCTTAAAATTTTGTAATTTATTTTAAGATAAAATATTTTTTAAATATGAAAACCGATATTCAATCTTATGCAAGTATTTTTAATTTATTTTTATTTTTTATTTTTTTTTATAGGGTAAAACAAATTTTGTTAAAACTTATATATGTCGTTATTGCTATCAAACTGAGATTACCGAACATGATTGTCATCAGAAGAATTCGTGTAGTTCTGTTTCATCTCCACAACAATATTATCGGTTAGATATCTAATAAAATTTCATATAAATTTATAAATTTAATCCAAGAATTTGTAAAATATTTAATAAAAATTATTTTTGTTATCTAACATATTTTAATTTTTAGTACAAATTGTACAGTAAATAGTAATATTTTGTGTTTGGGAAGAAGAAAATTTTTAAAAAATTTGCCTTGCAGTTGGACAGGAGGTTATAAATGGTCTACTGCATTAATTTTAAGTATAACACTTGGAGGATTTGGAGCCGACAGGTATATTTAAAAAAATTTTTAAATATATAACGGTATCATATAGGTATAATAAAACAAATATCAATATAAATATAATTTTTACATTTTTTAATTGTAATGATAGAGTTTCTTAAAATATATTATTTAAATATTTTTTATTTATGAATTAGGTTTTACTTGGGTCATTGGCAAGAAGGTATTGGAAAACTATTCAGTTTTGGAGGCTTGGGTGTGTGGACTTTAATCGATGTTATGCTCATATCTATGAGATACTTGGGACCAGCTGATGGTTCATTATATATTTAATCGATATATAATAGATACAAAGACCAAAAATGGACAAGAAGCAAGATTATTATATTAACTTTATTTTTATAAATTTTAATAATTCAAAAATGATTAAATTGTAAATGAAAATGTGTTACGTTTTCTTATTAATTTAATATTTGAAAAACTAAGTATTTTCTCATTGAAAATATAATTTATATAATAGATATATATATATATATGAAGAAAAATTGAAAATTAAAATATTTTCTATTTAATTCACAAAACTATTTATTTCTATATATTTATGCAAATTTATACAAATTTTATTTCAGAAATAAAATACATGTAAAAGTAATGATATACAAGAACAAATAATATTACTGAAATGACTATAGTATTTGTTAATTTTTTGATACTATAGTATTTATTCATTTTCATCAAATTTTTATTATATAATAAAGTGAAAAATAATAGGTAATTGCATTTGTTTATATTATTCTAATGTAGTTTTTATAATTATAAGTTATAAAGTGTATGAAAAACATAGAAAATATTTAATTTTAAATTTATAAATATGTATCAGTAGTTTATTAATATTTGTAAATATTATTTACCTTCTGTAAATAGAAACGTATGTTTATAAAAATAAATCTGTTTTATAAATTAAGATTCAAATTTATTAATTATTTACCAGGAGTATTTATTTAATTCATTGCAATATTTTTTTATTGTTTTCTCAATGCTACACGAAATTTTTTTTATAAATTGTAATCCCCTAAAAATTTTAAAGTATTCTAAGAATAAACGTAATATTTATTAAAAAATGTATTTGAAAGTTTAGTTTCATATTATGCATATTTACACTCTACCAATCATCACATTCATATAATAATAAATAATATACTTATATTAAAGTATGAAAGTACCTTAGCATATCAATATTTTATTATATCATTTTAATATAAATTAATTGTTAATTAAATGAAAAGCATAAATTTGTCTAATTTAATATACTTGCTTTATAATACATTTATACAATAATTATGTCTGTCGAATAGTTCAAGATTTTTTAAGAGTAATAAATAACAAATAAGTCTATTCATATCAAACATAATTGTATTAAAGATTTTGTATTTGCTAATTGGAATAGACCTTACATAAAGCACCAATCGTATAATTTCGGCACGATCACATGGCCATATAACGTTCTTTTCGAATTGTTGCCGGACGTTAACAAACTATGACGCTTACTGTATGAAATATAAGGAATGTATATTTTTGCAATTTATAAAGTGAAAGACAAATGATCAAATCATAATTATTAAAAATGAAAACAAAAGAGAATATACTCGTCGTTAATAATGGAGGTAAGTAAAGTGCAGCAAATATATAGTAATTTTGCAATGTAAACTTATATTACTTTTAACCTTACATGAAATCATTAAATTTTTAAGAATTATTTTTATGTCAATTTAGTAACGTTTATTTAGAGTAACAATTCTATTAGATCTAAGTAAACTTTTCAAACTCGAAAAAAATTCTTAAATTCTATAAATATTAATAAAGCAATGAATACTTTTGCAATAGAATAATAAATATTTTTACTTTATAGACAATGATACACGAAAAACTGCAGAAGAAATGGATGAAATTAGGCAAAAAACTTTGGCATATGAATATCTGTGTCATTTAGAAGAAGCAAAAAAGTTGGTAACATTTAATCACAGTATAATAATTAATTATAATTTTCCTATAAATCCATCTATATGAAGTTAAATTTTCTGTACTTCATATTTATTTAATACATTGTATAAATTATTAATTGAATTAATATATTTATTGCTGTTTTAATTTTGGATAGTACTTTTAATGAGTAATTTTCTATATTTTCTAAAATTTTGTTTGTAAAAAATTACAAAAATCTAATAAACTTATATGTGTAAGTATAAGAAATATAATATATTAAATCACTTAATTTTCAACTATATTAAAATTAGTTTTATTTTTTTATATCACATATAATACCATAATAACATTATTGTTGTTATTTCTGTAAATAGATATAAATTCCATATATTTTATTTACTTATTGTATGAACAAATTTGAAATACAGTTCTAACATATAAATAAAAATAATAAAAATATTTTAGATGGCTAGAGGCTTGTTTAAGAGAAAGACTACCACCTACAACAGAATTAGAAGAAAATTTACGCAATGGTGTTTATCTAGCAAAACTTGGACATTTTATAGCTCCAGGAATTATGCCTTTAAATAAGATATATGATATTGAACAAAAAAGATATTCAATTGCTGGACTACAATTCCGTCATACTGATAATATAAATTTTTTTTTAAAATGTCTTAAATCGATGCAACTGCCCTTTGTAAGAATTTATATAAAAAATTTAACATACCTAATATTTATACATTACTTATTTAAGTTGCTAAAAGAATATTCAAATTAATTTATAAAGTAATTTTGTATTTTAGACATTTCAACCTGAGACAACAGATATTTATGATAAAAAAAATATGCCTCGTCTTATCTATTGTATTCATGCACTTAGTACACATTTATTTAAAATAGGAAAAGCTCCACAAATACAAGATCTATATGGAAAAATTAATTTCACTGGTATTTTACACTTTTCAATTTTATTTTATTGCAATAATAATTAATAATTTAGTTAAATTTGTATTGAATTTATAATGATAAAAAATTAATATTAATATTATTAAAAGTTAAAAAACATTATTAAAATATTAATATATAATTTATTAATGTAAATATTAAGTTTTTAAAAGATTGAATTTATATGAAACTAATTATCTATTATAGATGAGGAAATTAATATCGTCAGTCGGGAATTACGAAAAATGGGCATAGAAATGCCTCCTTTTCAAAAAATTGGTGGTCTTTTAACAAACAGTTTAGCAGGTAATACTGCTACTTTGCATGCCGCTGTAATAGCAATCAATCAGTCCTTAACTTCTAAGGTAAATCGATATTTTCAGTACTTCCCAACACTTTTATCATACAATAATTAACGTTATAAACTTAGTTAGTATAAATTATAAATTATCCTATTTAAATTTTATAGATAATATTAACTATTATTGTACTCTCATAAATTTTATTTATCTTAAAGGATTACAATGGACTTTTACCACAACTTCAAAATTCTGCAGTATGTTTGAAAGATATCAATTCAGATTATATAAATTTATATTTTGAAACTTTATTAGATGCAAAAGAAAGAAAGTCACAAGCTGCATTAAATAGAGTAATAATAAAATGGTCTAATTTTATAATTCGAATAATTATTTTAACATATGATATATTTTTTTATTTATTTTTACAGTCGCTAAATGATAGTTACATTCCTGATGCCTATGATGAACTTTTAACACAAGCAGAAATACAAGGACATATTAATAATGTTAACAGTATGTTAAACATATATAATTTACAATTTAAATTTAATTTATTATATTTCAAAATATAATTTTTTTTTAGTGCAATGTGCTTTTGAAATTTTGACTGATTGTGTTCTACAAGAAACGAAAAGAATTGCTTCAGCCTTAAAAAATTCAGCGTTAGCATTACAAAGAGTATCATATGAAAATAACAATCTTTATGGAAAAGAATTAAAGGCATTAATAAAAAGTAATGAATGGGATGAACGCTCATTAGAAAATTGTCAATATTGGCAAAATAAATTACAAACAATTATTGATAAAACTAATGAATTTGCCGTTAACTCCAAAAATCGTAAGTATAATGAATTAATTTTTTTATTCAATAAAATCTTCAATTATATTATTATTTAATTAAAAATTTCAATTACATTACATTACAAATAATTTATTATGTTTAAGTATTCAAAATAAATTTTATTTTTTTAGGAGAAGAAGCTGTGAGATATTTAAATAAAACTTTACAAAGCGATTCAGAAAAAGAATTTTATGAAGCTATGATAAATCCTCGATTAGGAATTTCTCATTTAATTGACAATTTTGCAATTCCACTTTATTTTGAAGAAATGAAAATTGATCGCATTGAATCTAAAGTAAGTTTTAATGTAGCATATTTGCGATTAGAGTTTTAAATAATAAAATTTTTCGTTATAATATTTAGATAAATATTTTTATTTACAAATTTAGTTTCATATACTTAAGAATTAAAAATAATTCTTTGATTTTTAATTTAAAATATTTTCTTTATAGACTGAATTAGCTTATAGTGACATTGTAGTTAGTATTAAAGTTCTATCTGCAATTGCAAATATTACTAAAAGTATTGATACGAGCAATCCCAATTTTGTTTTTGAAGCTTTAAGTTGTCAAGATGCACATATTGCTGTAAGTAAAATCTTTATCTATTATGAATGATTGTACTAATTTAAAATAATATATATTACTATTTATAGTTATATTTCATAAAATTCTAAAAATTTTACTATTTATTAATTTTTTATTATATGCATAAGTTTTTTTTTTTTGTAATAATATGAAGTTAATATTATATTTAAGAGAAAAGGTATTATTATATTTTTATGTTCGATGGATGTTTATTATTTTGCAAACAAATACATGCTCTGTATATATTATATATAGCAATAGTAATAGTGTCATAGAATATCGGACTATTAATCGGAATACTTAAATATTTTACTTAGAATCTCGAAGAAGAACACAAAGTAAAGTACTGTAGAGCATTAGCAGCAGTTCGTTATGAAAAACAAATTACTCAAGAGGCATGCCCTTTACTTACATATATTGATATACAAGAATGTATTGATCTTGTGAATGAACAGTGTGTAGAAGATAATAAAGGTAAATTAACTTGTCTTAGTTTAATAGTTTTATTGAAATTAATTATAATTATTTTGTTAATATGATTAATTATACAAATTTTTATCAACAGTAATTGATGTGTTAAAGAATCTAAATAAAGCTGTAAAAAAGAGTAGCCGTTCTGATATGATGGAGGCCTTAAAGCAAATTTCTTTAAAATTACAGAAAGTTACATCTCCAGATGATGCGTCATTGTACTTAAAATTATTTAAAAAATGTTTAGTTGAAAAACATTCAGATGGGTCTGAATTATGGTTAGAAGATGTTGAACAAATAACTCAAATTGTAGTATCTGAAGCAGAAAATGTTCAACTAGGTGATTCATATATAAATTAAAAATTTTTTTATTCAATTTTTTTTTGTTAATTTTTAAATAAATTTGTAAAATTAATGTACTTATATTAAATGATTTGGTCTAGCCTGTACTGTTTTATCTCAAATTAATATGGGTTTGGAACGAGATGATTTCATTTTTACTATTGATTGTTTATTGTGGGATAAATTAAAGTTATCAGAAAAACAGAAAATTCAGTGTTTTAAAGCTTTAAGTAAACTTAAAGAAACTAAGGTAAGAGTTTTCAATAAAATATTGAAATACTTTTTCCTTTATATTTATTAATTTTTCAAATATAATTTTAGCAACAGAAATATTCTTGCCCATATACACGATATGTAACACCAGATGGCAATGAATCATTCATCGATCTTGAAAAGTGTAATTATACATGGGATTGCCCAAAGAATATAAGTGAGCCTTGTTATATTACGAAAGATGATATCGAGGTGAATTATTTGAGTATAGCCTCAATATAACTATTAATTTATGAAATATACATAATAAAAATACAAGTTTTTTTTTTGTATTCACCTAATGAATGAAAACATTCTTTCAAATGTTAAAAATTTACAATTGAATGAAATGTTAAAAATTTGAAAAAATGTTTTCATTCGTTGGGTGAATTAAAAAAAAAATCTGTATTTTTATTCCTATGACATCTGCAAATACGTTTCTTTTTCTAAATAACTAATATATTAGTATTGTAACATAAACTGAATCCAGTACGATATAACATTTACATTACATATAATAATATGCTGCATAAATGTTAAAATTTTAAAAATGTTATATTTTATTTTTATTTATTTTATACTTATATATATAATATAAATATTAATATAAATATAATAAAAAAATAAATATATATAAAATAAATATACATAATATAAATACTTGTATTATATATATGTTATATATAATTTTACGATAATCTAAAACTGATAATTTAAGATTTTTTAATTATATTTATCAAAATGTTTACAGAATATAATAAAGGATGTTACGATAACAGAATTGTCGCAAGATACGAATAAAGACTTTGAGAACTTGATCATAAAGTTCCAGGCTTTTGTAAGAGGATATCTTTTACGTAAAAAAATTGCCAATTATGTTACAAAAATTGTTCAGATTCAGGCCTGGTGGCGCGGATATTCACAAAGGAAAAAGTATGTAACATTGTTAGAAAGCAGAATAAAGAATCGAACAGCGGAAGCCTGTCGATTTGCAAAAGTGAAGGCCAAATATCAACTCACCATGGATTACTACAGAGAACACGTGCGTCTAATTCTAATTAATTATTATTAATAATTAATGTAAATATAAAATATATAAGTATTCTATATTGATCAAAATAAAATTGAAGCACTTGGTTGTATAGCAATAGATATACAACAGCTGTGAATATATATATTAAACTATTTAATGAATTAATATGAAATTTACACTAATCTAAAAGAATAAAATAATATTAGAAAAAAGTATATAAATTAGAATTTTCATTTCTAATGATATTATCTTGTAATTACATCTTTATGTATTGAGAGAATTATCTTCAATGACTAATAAGTTAATTATTTGTACAATAATTAATTAGTTTATTTATCTTAAATTAAATTAAGATTGGATAATGTGAGGATAGAAAATAAAAGTAACATTATATTATTTATAGGAAAATAAAATAACGAAAATTCAAGCACTTTGGCGTGGACGAGCAGCAAGAAGAGCTTTTCATTCACTTTTACGTTTAGATAAACCACCATTTTCTATTGTTAGACATTTTTCTGGTATTCTTAATTTTAATGCCGAAGATTATGACAAAGATTTACAGCTTCAGGTAGATACGTTTTCAAGATTTATTCGTAAAAATAAAAAGTTAATTGAAATGAAATATATAATTTTAAAAAGTAACATCAAAAATTAAATTTCACTTATTTGAACTAATGAAAAATAGCGGTATAAAAGGACAAATACAGTAATATATTAATATATATATTAATTTTTCTTTCATTTCAATCATTAAGTGCATAAGTAAATCGAAGAATTTTATTTTTCTATTTTACGTCTGTTTTATACTAGTTTATTTTAATTTTAGCAATTGAAAAATGATGTAGTTCAATTGATCAAACACAATCAAAATCTATCTCAACAATTGGACAATATGGATATTAAAATAGGCCTTTTAATACAAAATAGGATTACACTCCAGGTAATTTATACATATTAAAAATTATTTATTTTTTTTTTTTTTTTTTTTTTGATTTGTAAAATGTTGAAAATATATTGATGCATCGCTAGATAATCGCTTGATTTTAATATATTGTAATATTTTGAAAAAACCTTTAATAAATATTATAATCATTTATAATACATATTTTAAATACATATGAATGTCGAAGTAATATATATTCTATTATTTTTAGGACGTAGTAGCTCATGGAAAAAATTTGGAAAATTTAACAAAAGATAAAACATCAAATAGGCTACGAAAAAATTCATTTATATCAGATGGTCACAGTACTCACAAGGGACTAAAGTCACTAACGAAAGAAGGTCGCAGAATGCTAGAAGGTTATCAGCACTTATTTTATACATTACAAACGAATCCGATCTATTTATCCAAACTTCTGTTCTTACTACCGCAAAGCACATCAAACAAATTTTTGCACAATGTAATTTTAACGCTGTTTAATTTTGGTTCAAATTCGAGAGAAGAATATTTACTATTAAAGCTTTTAGGCACTGCACTTCGAGAAGAAATAAGGTAAAAATATGTAAATTTCTCCTATGAAAGGATTTTTAATGAGAACTTCAATTGTATAAGATTCTGAACAATTTGATGTAATGTTTTTTGTAATGTTAAAGATGTAAGTTTCAAAAGCCTTCAGAAGTCGTAACTGGAAATCCTCTGGTTTTAAAAATGGCAGTGAACTATGCAAGACAATTAAATGGTCAAAGAGCGTTACGAGAAATATTAGGACCTATAATTGAAAAAATACTTGCTGATAAAACTATAACGATCGAAACTAATCCTGTGGACATATACAAATGTTGGAGGAATCAACTTGAAATGGAAACGGGAGAAACATTGTAAATATTTTTAAAAACTTTGTGAATAAATTTATTTATAACGATTCTATTTAAATTATTATTCTACATTAATTTAATTGCATCATTAATATTGTTTTGAAAAAATAATAACTTTCAGATATTTTAACTAGTTACTCGTAACTTCATAAATTATATAACAATATTGAATTTATTTTTTTTAATTACCTATCGATTATATAAATATGATTTTATAAAATCCACGGACAACGTATGTTTATTATAAGCAGATAATATTTAAAATATTACCCTACTGTTCGTCTTCATTACTTTTATTAATTTACAGAGATTTGCCTTATTCTGTAACAGAAAAACAAGCTTTGCAATACGAACAAGTACGAGTAAGACTGAACAATGGTATACGATTGTTGCAAACAACAGTTTTAGAATTATTAGATAGAATAAGGGCATCTAGAGATTTGATTCCCTATGGAATGTTGTATATGGCCAAAGTATTAAACGATACCTTGAGCGAAAAATTTCCCGAGGCTCTTGAGAAAGACATCTTAAAGGTCGTTGGCAATTTGATTTATTATCATTTTATCAATGCTGCAATCGTCGCTCCGGATGCGTTTGACATAGTCACTTTACCTATTGAGCGTTCACTTTCTAATGATCAACGAAGAAATTTGGCGAGTGTCGCAAAAATTCTTCAATTCGCTGCATCGAAGAAAGGAGTAAATAATTTATACATTTTTTTAATATTACATTCAATTCCTTATTAATGAATTTAATATTATATATTAATATAAATTCAACTCTTGAATAATTTTTAATAGCAAATTTACTTTATTATAATAATTTTTAACCGCAATTTTACTTTACTTTTTTTAAAATGCTGATATGAATTTTTTGAGTTTTAGTTTGGTGAGGAAGCAACTCATCTTGTATGTTTAAATCCCTTTATAATCGAATGCCACGAGAAATTCAAAATGTTTTTCCGTTACTGCTGCCAGATTGAGGAATTAGATGAGCACTTTAGCATACATGAATATACTGAGGCTACGCTTATTCAAAAACCCGAGATATCAATATCATTACAGGAAATTTGTGATACGCATTGTCTCGTACTTGAGTACCAAGATCAAATAGCTACGGATCCATTAGATTCTCTTCACGAATTACTCGATGATTTGGGAATTGCACCAACCGTTGCAACGCTTTTGGGGCTAAGTAAGAGACTTGTCTTTTTTTATAGAACTTTTAATAATTTTAATAACAAACATTTCAAAATAATTTTACTTATTTCCTTATAAATAATGAAAATAAAAAATATACAATTAAATAACGAAAGATATTTTACTGAAAAATAATCAATATTGTCTTATAGCTTTGTGCAATGTAAAATGAATTATTCACAATACTTTAGTGACATTCTAATGATTTGTTTCTACATATAAAAGTCTTAATATCATTCAATATCAAATGTTTTCAAATTAATTAAAATATAAAACAATATAAATTATATTAAAGAAGAATATCATCTACTATCACTGCTTACTTAACATATTTTGACATATCTTTTACTTTTAGCCGATTCCGTAAATGAAACAACAATAGCTCGTCTCGGTAAAACGGAAGTATGTCTTGTTCTTAATAACAAATTTGAAGTTCCTGAAAATGATGACACAAATTTGAGTAGATTGTTTATAAAAACGAAAGAACTATTGGTATCAGTGCTTCAATTTTTAAAAGGTGAAACGTTAGTTGAAGCATTAGAAACCTCATCTTCTCCAATTCAAGAAAAGTTGTATAATGTTAAAAATTTATCATTAGCGCCATTAGTGATGCTACATAAAAGGTAAAATTAAGATCCACTTATAGTTATTTAGTGCAATTGAACGATGTTTTATAAGAAATGTTATAAGAAATTTAATAATATAATCATCATATTGTAAGAAACCATAATTTTAAAACTTGTAGTTTATAAATTTATAAAAAAAATTGGCATTTCCATAAAGCATTTATATTTCGGCAGATATTTGACATTTTTAAGAAATAAAATACAATTTAAATAACATATATCAAGATTTGGAAACAAAAATATTTTAATTTTTTTTTTAAAGTAAAATTATTAATACTTTGGTTTTATACAATGTGATTATATTATTCTTTAATTATTTTTCATGCGTGTAATTTAACATTCTAAGGAAATAAGATGCACTTATAAAATATGCTTAATAATTAACGAAAAGTGACTGTTTTTCTCATTATAGCATATTCAATTCCTCGCTGAATGACTGCAAACTTCAACTACGAGCATACTTGAACAAACTGGAACTCGGCGGATGGGTCTGGCGAGACGATGGCTACCAAACAATAGTAACTGCAGTGGCTAAAGATCTATGTAACAAAGGCCGTTACAGAGTTTTGCGAAATAAGGAGTTGATGATGCTTCGCGTGACGAAGCAACGATTAGAAGAAAAATCAAATTATTATAAAGAACAAGTCGAATATTACAATGAATATATTAAACGATGCTTAGAAAATTTGAATGCAGGAAAAGGGTAAGAGCTTAACTTTGTTATTGATGACCAGTAGGATCATTATTATTTATAATGTATATAAATATTAATTAATGCTTAGCTTACCATATAGTTAAAAAAGACTGTACCATTATTGAGTTATTTAGTTTTATTTTTTGTTTTAATGAATATTTTACATGCTTCGATTATTTATGCCCAGGCACGGAAAATTGATTTATTTAAATTTGAATTATAATTGTATTTTTTATTAAATATTTCACCTTCTATAACAATATGATCGTAAAGTGCATTAACTGTTTTACAAGTTGCTAGAAATATTTATAAAAAATATTAATTGACAAGAATAAAGTATTTTTTATATATTGGATCTAATGGTATATTATAAAGATAAAACAATAGTGAAATATATACAGATTATTATTCCGAGGAAAAATAAATTTTACCTAAAGAATGAGAAACTGTATGTGTAGGTCCTTACATAGACTTAAAGGAAACCAAAAGAATGGCCACGGTAAATTGAAGTCCAAGGTAACTCTTAAATACTCAGCGGCCAAGCTTCAGGAGAAGGGCATACTGCTGGAAGTTGATGGGCTACCTCACTCCCAGTTCAAGAACGTAATCTTTGAAATATCTCCGACAGAACATAATGGCCTCTTCACGGTGAGGGGTAAATTCATGGGTGTGGAAATGGAGAAGGTCGATGTCGATGTTCAAAAGCTGCTTGAGCTACAATTTGAAGGCTCGCCTATAATGGATATGTTCGGCAAAGCCAAGATCAACGTTAATCTACTGCTCTACTTGCTAAATCGCAAGTTTTACGGGAAAAAATAGAATTGATGCCTTAAACCGCATAATCATGACATTATTTTAATTTATTTATTTATGACACTTATTGAAAATAATTTGACTTGTTTTTTTGCGTACCTTTAAAATTATTGAAATAAGTGAGCTTACCCTTTTACAGTACAGTATAGAAATTGCATTTTCTGAATGTAAACGACTTATTAAATTCATTTTTATTTTTTATTTAAGTATTTATTTTTTACAATAACGAAAGAAAGTAAAATTCTAAATTTTTAATTTAGATAATAAGTTTTATATAGAATATTGTCCTACAAGTATAGTAATATTTTGAAAATCGTTAGGTTTATTAGGCCACTTTATTTATACGCTAATTTTTTACATTTGAAAATTTTTATTCAACCCTTAACAATAATTTAAAATAATATTAAAAAATATAATTATATATTTCGATAATGATAATATCCGAATTAGTAAATCCTAAAGTCATTAAAAATTTCAATAGTCATTATTTGTTGAAGTTATTGTTTTATATCATCTATACGCGTAAACTTGATAATCAAAATTTTTTGAAAATATCCACTTTTATCGACACTTACTATTTAATTTGATATGTTTTATAATTTTACATAAAAAAAAAATCATAGCGTATTTAAATAACAAATAAAAAATCATTATATTTTTGTAAAAAAAAAAAAAAAAAAACTATTATTATAATGACTTCTCACAATAAGTGATTATAGTTGTAAACATGAATTAACTTGTAAATAAAAGTAAAAATTTGTTTAATAACGTAAATCAATTGACATAAGTAAAACAGCTGTATACAATAATTTGAATAGAGTTGGAAAAGGCTGAATACTAATGAAAAACTAACACCATGCGAATTTATATTAATAAAACTTATTATACGGTAAGATATATTGTCTATATAGCGTTAAAGCGTATTCATAACTATAAATGATTGTAAATTACTTTTATTCTAATATGTTATTAATTTTATACTTGTATTAATGATTAATGATACACTTCTGCCGAACTTCAATATAAAAAATAAAATTTCAATTTACTTAATTTATATTCTCAAAAATTATAATATATTTTAATTACCATTATTATTTTATGTTTTGTGACTTACATGACAATATACCGATTATTTATATATTAAAAAGCATGCCACCATAAAGTTTGAACTTTGCAGTTATTAGTTTATTAATAAAACATTTGCGTTAATTTTCGCTTGCACGCATTATTAAAATTGTGCAGAAGCTTAAAGCCTGTAAAAGTTCATAACGAAGTCCATAAAGTTCCATAACTGTAAAATAACTGGTCGATATTTTTTATTACACTTTAAATTTTATATTATTATTGAAGATGGTGATTAATTTTTTAAATGTTTGCAGTGTAAAATAAAAATTTTAAATAAATTCTTATAATAATATTTAAAAAAGACTTATAAAAATAAATGAATAATCAAATTAAAGTATGCTACATAAATGTCATACGATAAAATTGTCAAAAAATTGAGTAATAAATATCTTAATTTTAATGAAGGGTTTAAAAATAGTGAAAATCAACTTGTACACGTCTCCTTTTGTTTTATTATAGAAAAAGATATAATTTTTTTATGATTTATAATTCGTTAAAACAAGTGGAGCATTCTCTTTTAAATGAAGTAAGATCAGCGTATCGACTTTCTTTTATCTTCCCTTTATATTTAAATCGTTAGGAAAGGGCAAAATGGCGCTCAGATTTGAAATAAAAACTCTATTACAAAATTCATGATTTCTCCAGTATCATTCAAACTTTTCTCAATATTTATCTTGTAATTATTAATAAATTTTTTTTACGCTGCATCGTCCAAGTAAGGCAAAGTATACATATGTCAGTATGTGATTGAACGTGCGCAATATTGTGACGCTTTATCGCTTATATATGCCTTAGCACAGACCATTTGTTTTTATTTCTCATTTTTTCATATACTTTAAATAATATAATTATCATTATAATCATTATAATTATTGTAATTTTAAAATATAATTTAAACAGAGGAACATTGCCATAGGCTGACCAAATTTACAATTATATAGAATTATTTTATATACTTGTACTTTGTTCCAATCTGATAACACCGTTTCAAAGTTTATATTTAATATCGATCACTTAATTCAACAAAAGTTAGAATGTATCACGGTACACAACGTGATAATGTTTTACAATCGTCGGGATTGAATTTTCCGCTATTGGTAATAAATCCGATGTTGTGATCTGTAGTACATCGAGTGTCACAACAAATAGCCAACATTTTGCTTTTGATTTTGACAATCGATGATTCACCCCACGCGCAAAGAATCCATCAATTGCGTGAATGCAACCGAATAATGACTGCTTTCCGTCGTTCTCAATTCTCGTAAAGCTAGATTTTGACATCAGCATTCAAAATGTTCCTGACTTATTACCAACGAGCTATGTAAGGTGATTACATCACTGGAGGCTCAGTTCAGCAAGAATTGCTTTATTTATGTCTTTGTCTATTGCATAGCTGTTTTGTCGTTCGCCCGAATATATCACACATCGGACGAAACCACTGATCGTCTGCCATTTTAGCAGAAAAAACGTCCACCGAATTCCAAGTCGGCTGTTGATATCTGTACGAACTAAATGCATTGGTTATACATTAAATATCCTCGTTTCGTGGCTTGTTTGTACCGCTAAAACTTTCGTGGCAAAAACCTTTCGGATTAACAACTATGAACTTGTAGTATTGATGTCAGCTCATTAGTCGTTGTATACTGTATATGCTTATGTCAAATGTCTTATGGCAGATTCACGCTCAGAATCCTTTGATATATTTAACGATTGCTCTTGAGCTCCAAAAATTTATTAGAATGATATGCTTATGGGCAGGGAAGATCCTCAGCCCAAACATTATCACTTCGGACCTACGATTGCCGAATTCTTAATCCAACTCCAGAGTTGAAAATATCCGTCTTTCAAGAATATCGCAACGTTATCGTTTTTGGTATCGCACTAGTCGATAAAATATTTTGATATTCTATGAATAACTGTATCGCTAATAACAACTATGATGAGTTAGACGCTTGGCTGCCATGACTGGAATGGGTTTTCTTACATCTTTTAAAGGTTGGAGGGAGTCCGCGTAAATGCCATATGACATAAACCTTAGTGAGGAAATATGTGATACCGTGACATCAATCAAGTTAAACGAAGCCAGCGATGAACGTCTTTTGTATGTTTAAATATAAATATATAAGTTAATGTAAATAATAATTATAATTAATATTACTATTATTACTATTACTATTACACGGCCTAATATTTTTTAGGTTTTTATAAAATCTAACAATACATCATCTCAACGAAATCTGAAATCTTTGTTCATGACTTATTATTATTTCTCTTCTTGCCTTATCACTTACTCTATTTTATATAGAATCTATTTTACGACAGTTCAACGTGTAGATATGCTTTATCATGCATCAAACTCAAACACTGAATATACATTAGATATTTCTTCATCTTGTAAATAAACTTTACATATGAATACTTATTAAAAATGTATAACAAAACTAAAAACATTTTTATAAAGTCATAAATTCATCAAAGAAATAGAAATACTTAGAATACTCGTTGTTCTATATTACGAATTCAAAATTATTGCATCTTCGTGCTAATTATGTTAAAATTTGACACATAATAAGCATATTGAAAAAAGCATGTTGAAAATTCTCAATTGTATTATTTAATTGCAAACGATGCTCATCATAATAAATAGCACAGTAAAATTATTTTCACTTTGAACGTTCGCTGCTTTCTCACTTTCTCTCACTTTTTTTCTCACTCTTCCTCTCACTTTTCTTTCCGTGGTTCTTTATTTTCAAATTCAACATATTGTGCAGTAGGAAACTGACATTATATTCATTTCTAACTTATATATATATATATACTTTTTTTTAATTTTACCTCAATAATTAGTTGACAATTCTTAAAATATGAATTTTTCTATTTTTTTCATTGTTACTGAATTTCTAAAATTACAATTAATAACAAATTAAAGTAAATTAAATAGAATTTCTACTTTAAAAAATTAATGTTACAATGTCAGTCACGTTATTTGCAAAAGAAAAAAACTTAAGTAAACGTTGCTTTCTTAATAATCCAGTTGGTGAAAAAAAAAAAAAAAAAAAAAAAAAAATTACAAAAACTGAAAGGTGCAAGTTTCCTGTTAAAAAGAAAAAAAAAGATAAAGAGAAGCATCAACCGTGCGTAGCACGAGGCAGTCTTCATAAACTGCATTTGACGTGCTTTGTGAAATGATGACTTGTAAATAACAATGGCTTGGAGTAAGCGTTATCGATGATTGAGAACGTTGGAAAACTGTCGATATTTAGTTTGTAGCTCGGGCATTTGCGCTAGCCCCTCCTCCATCAGGTTTCGCAACTTCGCCAAATCCGGTAAATTATCACACGATTCAATGTTCAATAATTCCGTGAAGTACTTTTCCCAGACAGCCTTTTTAGCGTACCTGATGCAAATTAATATTACTTACAATTTTATAATTGTATCGTAAAGCATTTGAATTTTTAAAAGCTTCGTTTTTATAAATTACAAATAATTTACACAGACGATAACTGCATTAATAAATGAAGTCTTTTTCGATAATCATATTCGCTACAATGTTAAACTCCCAAACTTTTCACATTGAAAGGGTCCTCAAAAATTACTTTCAAATTTATAATGTATAATTCGTTAAATTTAGATTACAGAAAGACGGACTTTATAAATAAGGATCAATATTTTACTGTAGTTTGAAATATTAAAATTAAAATTATAAAATTCAAAATTACAGTAATATTTAAATAAAAATAAATTACCTGGGTAATTTTGAATTGATATACCACTTCTTTCCACTCATTGAGACTTTCATATAGTTTCCAAAAAGGAGACAATGACTAGAAGCTGCTAGACAGTACAGATCGGTTTGGTAGGTCCATGGCTTTCCGGTCTGCATTTCGATGCATGTAAACTCCTCGGTTTTTATAATTTGCGTAAATTTGGTACCATCGGGAAATAAACTCATATCTATACTGCAGCCAAAGTCTATCAATTGAATTGTTGGTCTTACATCTTCGGATGGCCTATTATAAAATTAAAATAAAGCAAAATTAAATATTAGATTCAAATTATAAGAATGATTGTGTATTTATAAATAAATTATATAAAATTGTGTAAAATTAATGAATAAAATAAGTAATTGTAATAAGATTAAAATGAGTAAACATAAATTACATGTGCATTAAGAGAAAATTGTCAGGTTTAATATCAGCGTGTATAATCTGACACTTGTGCAAATATTCTACGATCTGCAACATTTCAATTGTAAAGAATATGGCTAGTGGTTCGCTGAGGGGCTTTCCTGTTGAAATCTTAATTTTATTCGTCACTTCTAATAGGGTGCCATATTTGGAAAATTCCGATACTAAAACACTACCGTTTTCCGCTATGTAAGACGTTTGAACGTCCATGAAACCCCGCAACTGAAATGTATACAGAAGAATTAATAAAAGTATAAATGACAATTTGTGTCTTTTAAATTTATACCTAAATTTGATTTAAGTCATTTTTATGAATAAAATTATTTTTCATTTTTGTAGTATTTGAAAACATTGGTCTATTAATAACAAGAGATTACGAAAGATACAAACCATATGTGGATTTGTGAGTCGAGATTTAACTTCCCTTGCAATATAATATTCCCAAACCCAAGCTGGCTTCTGTGTTTTCAATGCCACGACCTTTCGGGTTTGCAAATTAGTACCCTTAAATACGGTTCCATACGTTCCTTTTCCAAGGCACTTGTCCAAATCATACATATCGTTCCCTGATTAACAAAACAAAATATGTTAAAACGTTAAACAAAATTCAAGATCCTCGTCGTGAGTTTAACGTAGAAACATACAATATTGATTTAAATAAAAAAAATTAAAATCAAATTCCGTTTGCTCAATAAATGTTTCATTTTATATACAATCTAATTTAAAGTATTCGCCGTAATATTCTAATTTCGTATTTATATAAATTTTTGCAAAATTAACAAATCATCACTATATTGGTTAACTATGAATTGGTCTGTAAAATGTAAAATTTATTTGATAGTCAAAAAGTTCTTTATAACTATCTAGTATAAAGTACTTTTATACATTTCTACGCTTTTAATTTAAAGTTGTCTTTATGCCTTTATGTGTAATTTATGTCTATATGTAATTGTAGTTATGAATTCAAATATCTATAAAATTTCATTAGAAGGCAAGAGTCTTTAATTATCAAGTTTCAATTTATCTATTTAGTTTAATCTAATTTGTCTTCAATTTATCTATAGTTACAATTATCTTCACTTACCAAGTGTCACAGTACTAGAAGGCACAAACTTGATTAGATTGCTAGTGAGCTTAGCGTAGCCATCCGCGTGGTGAGGTTTGGGAAACTTCATTCTCCTCAACAGACCAGCAATAAGGTCCTTGTCGAAGGGGTTGATGTCACCATCTGGCAATTCGAAGGGTGGCTCCTCTTTTGTCTCAACCTCCTCCTCGTCCTCGAGCATCCGTTCCATTGGCTCTTGGTACTCGCAGTCCATCGAGCTGTCCAACTGCTGTTGTTGCTGCTGGAGCTGGTGAGGCGGTGGTTGCTTTGCATCACTGTCATCCAAAGCTGGGAGTGACGGGTGATCTGGGGTAGTCGTGTCAGCCAGTGATCTGTTAAAGCTGATAGATTTATGTAAGTCGCAGTTAGTTTTGATTTCCGTAGTGATCTGGTCGACGTTCCGCTGTACAGTGCGTGGACTTTGGGCGTGAACAGCCTGTATGTGAGCTCGCATCTTTTGTTCATATGTGATGTGTTGCTGTTGCTGTTGTTGTTGCTCATAACCGCCGACGGTGCCACTGCTCGCCAAATAATGATCGTTTGTCGCGGTGTCTAGAATATAATAATAAGACGCACTGAGTTCATATAGCATATATGGCAATATTTAATATGGCAATATTTAATATGACAATTTGCAAACGAGATGTCGTGTCAAGATGAGTTTGTACATAGGTGGTAATTAATATGGTAAAAATTAATGTAAAGACATATCTTTTTTGTATCGTTTTTACGAATAAATTAGTTATATCAATTCGTCCTACTTCTTTTGCCACGATACTTTAGCAATGCATTTTACTAAGTTCCCCCTATATCTCATTAATGATACAAATTTAATCTAATAATTAAAAATTGAATAATAACAGAAGTGTATGAGATAATTTATTATAATTTCCATAAGCTGTAATTTATAAATAAATTATTTACCATTTACAGTTGACTGTTCTTTAATTGTCGGAAGATCATCACGAGTTATAGTAAATCCAGTTCGAGTAGTTCCACTGCTTGCAGAACTACTGGAGACGTATTCTCTGGTTGATTCCATTATTACACTTAATTTTTCGTCTAATTCTCCGGCAACTGGCATACCTTGAACACTAACAATAAAGAACTTAATAAATATTTGTACGTTTAATATGAATAATTACTAGTAAATATGGCTCACTGTATTTTCTATATTTAAAAACTTTGATGTATCTAAGTTATAAAAAGTATATAAATGACTTGTATTTTATTTGTAAAAGAATACAGTGTTACAGACATTAATTATATAATACATACAATTCAAATCAATTATTTTAAAACTCTTTTAATGTTTAAAAATAAAAGAATACAAAAGAACGTACGATGGTGTAACAGGTTGGCTCGAGTACTGCTGTTGATGATGGTGAAGATGATGCTGCTGTTGATGCTGAGGCTGAATTTGTTGTTGATGCTGAGACTGAATCTGCTGTTGATGCTGAATTTGTTGTTGCTGTTCATGTTGATGTTGCTGCTGATGCTGC
Source organism: Ceratosolen solmsi marchali (assembly GCF_000503995.2). Classification (NCBI taxonomy): domain Eukaryota; kingdom Metazoa; phylum Arthropoda; class Insecta; order Hymenoptera; family Agaonidae; genus Ceratosolen; species Ceratosolen solmsi. The sequence goes on along the minus strand of NW_011948416.1, from coordinate 1,384,291 downwards.
TGTTGTTGTTGTTGTTGATGATGATGATGATGATGCTGCTGCTGTTGTTGATGATGTTGTTGTTGTTGTTGTTGATGATGATGATGATGAAGCTGCTGCTGCACATCTTTTGGGGACTTGTAGGCCTTGAAATGATTAGTCACAGGAGTGGACGCAATGAGAGGTCGATTAAAAGTATCGGTGTAACAAGTCTCATTTACACCCGGTAACGGTGAAATGCCTAAGCTGTCATCTATATACAAATTATTCTCATCCTGATGTTGATGCTGCTGCTGCTGTTGTTGTTGTTGTTGTTGTTGCTGCTGCTGCTGCTGCGGTGGTGGTAGTGGTGGTGGTGGTGGTTGTTGTTGTTGTTGTTGTTGTTTGATGACACTATCCTCGACAGAAGTGTTGTAGTCAAGGCCCACAGCTGCGTTTTCTTTGTCCTCGGCACTTTCGAGATATTTCAGATCGCGCCGATTCATACCTGGTGATTTTATGTGAGGCAGCTCAGTAGGCATACGATAAGGCGAAGGCTTATTGTTGCCACTACCTTCGGCGCTGGGATCAACATACGGCGAGAAATGCACCTACATCATCAAAACCATTATCACTATATTGCTAGAGAAAATCTAGATACATTTAAAAAACAATTTCCACGATATCAATCAATCTGTCGTCTACATCAAAATATTTTCTGTAAAATACTTGCAAATAAATAATATACCATACAAAGATTGCCTTAGCAAATTTGGAACCTACTTACTTAATATATTTCAAAAATTTAAGTTGGTATATTAGTTTACATAATACATTACAATTTCCGCTTTTAAGTGCCATGTTAATGTTCATACTATAAATTGAATGATAGTATTTAAATAAAAACAAAAAACAAAAACAAAAAAAACTACATAAGTAGTGAGATTGAATTAGGCCAGGCCATTGTATTTATAGTCAATTTTATTCTCCAAATAATTGTATAAGTCTATAAAATATTAATTCATGCTTATTTAGTAATTTAAAGAAAATACATTTATTTCAAATATGCATAACATGGGGTTCATATCTATTTTGCTACAGAGTTTTAAATAAATATTATTCTTTATAAATAAAATAAAATATTTATAATTTTTGTAATATATGTATGTATATTATTAAGTTTACACTGAACAATGGTTCATATTTGGGAATTTACAATGATAAAAATTAAATTAAAATTATTATATATTTGTGACGTCTATGATCCATGATTTAATATTATTTTACTTTAAAAAATTGCTTAGGGCATTGATAAGATTGTTTTAACGGATAAAAATAAAAAATGTCTATTATTTTTTCAATTAAAATTGTACCTGTTTCTGCGACTGTTCAATACTAGAGTGAGCCGACTGGAGAGGTGAAGCATATGGTTGTGGATAGCCCATATTGTTTGGCACAACGTTATTGTACATATGATGCTGCTGTGCAACTTGTTGATGATGTTGAGGATGTTGACCAAGCTGCGAATGTTGAAGGTGGGACTGCTGCTGGTGAGGATGTTGAGGATGATGAGGATGGTGTTGAAGGTGTTGGGATGAATTGAGATGTGGCGGAGGACTCAAATGTTGGGATGCATTTATATGTGGAGAGGCATTGAGGTGTTGTTGTTGAGTGAGCTGGGGATGTTGCATGTGCTGTTGTTGCATATGTTGGACGGGCAGCTGCATATGTTGTGGATAATGATGCTGGGGAGGCGATTGATGGTGTATTGCATGTGGCGGGGTCTGATGCTGAGGCAACTGATGTTGGGGCGTCATATGCGGTGAAACTTGCTGATGATGATGTTGATGTTGATGCTGCTGCTGCTGCTGTAATAGTACTTGATGGTGATGAGATGACTGGAGCTGTTGATGGTGCTGAGCATGATGATGATGTGGCTGCTGTTGAGGTATAGATTGGAGATGCTGATCGTGATGTGGTTGCTAAAAATTATTTTCATATGGAATAGTGAATATTAAGTTTTTAGTATTACAATAAATACTATAAGCTATAATTTTAGTATTTGCATTGCCTTTAATTTCCAACAAACATTATTTTCTTATTTCAAAGTAAAATTTTATGAATTACATTGCGTTTTGATATTTAAAATATTATAAGATAAACTAATTATTTTTTAAAAACTACCCTTGATTAACTTATTTATACACTAACAAAATGAAGAGATATAATAACATACCTGCATGGAATAATGAAAAGTATTTTGGATCACCGAATGATTGCCAAAAGAATTTTGATGTTCATGATTTGAATAAGAATTATGAAAGTGATGATTCTCTTGATCGTTGTAAGCTTGCACTGAACCATAGTTCTGCTGTTGTTGTTGCTGTTGCTGTTGATGTAGCTTATTGTTTGCGACAACGTTTTGCGTCATTGAACTGTCCATGTGAATGTCGAATGAAATTTTGCCTCTGATATCACTACGCATCCTATGCACAATGGGACTGGGCATCATACGGCTTGAATTACTGTTAGGTGACTGCCAAAGATCTTGCACCGCACTAATAGCCTCTTTTGTATTCACGGTCATACTCTGGCTAAGTAAATGCTGCTCGTCCGTTGACGAATGATGCTGACTCAAAAATCCTGAACTTTGAAGACTCTGTTGTTGTTGTTGTTGTTGTTGTTGTTGTTGTTGCTGCTGCTGCTGAAGACGTTTCATCTCATTTTGTTCTACCTCATATAACATCTGACGTTTAAGCTCCGCCTCACGGAGACGCTGTTGTCGCTCAAGTTCTAATTGCTCATTCTGCAAACGCTGTTGCCGCTGTCTCTCTAAACATCAAGAAGATAATTGGTTTTTAATGTAATTGAATAATATTTTATACTTTCTCATATTATAAATATTTAAGATTAAATGAATACATCATTTTGATTAACGAAATCATTATGTACATCTTTTTTAAACAAGTATAATATCTCAATATAAGCTTATAATAGTTATTATTGAATTATATGTATTTATACGTAAATACTATTACAATAATATATGAGAACTACAAACTCAAATAAAAACTATAAAAACAATTCTAAACACATATAATATCAAATTCTAAAATTTGCAGTTAAAATGTTAATTCATTAATTAATTAGATTAAAGCATGTAACATCAAATAGATAGGTAAGAAAAAATATCAAGCTCAAAATATAAATTAGAAGAAGCTCTTAATTTAAAAATTAAAAATAATTAGCGAGATAAATTACGATGTAAAGATACAATGTTCAACAATCATTTTCTATATTATATAATACTCTCTCTCTCTCTCTCTCTGTAATAAATATATAAAAAATTGATAATGTTTAAATAACATAAAAACGATAGTTTTTAGAAATTTTTAACGATGTTTTTGTTGAGTCAAATTCATTTCAAGTCAATACACAATCACATATTACATTGACAGAAATGAAAAAGATTTAATTAATACATATGAATATTACAATACTAAATGTTAAAATAGATTTATTATAACAAAATTGTACTCAAAATTGATTTAACAGAGATTACCAATGCCTGCAAATATATATATATATATATATATATATATATATATATATATATAGTGTATTGTGTTAAAATACTTAAAATACACGACAATCTGAACAGAGAAAAACTTATTAATTATAAGATCGACGAATGATTGATATAAATAAATGGTTGATAGCCATTTTAACATAATATTATCAGAGTTAGAAATTAAAATATATTAAAATAGTAGATTTTCATAATTAAATCATAATGAAAGAATAGAAATAATTGAAACTTTCTTAAATTTCACATAAATTAGTAACCTGCATTAAGTTCAATTATGTATGACAATTACTCAGAGTAAGGATATCAGTCGCTCACTTATACAATTGCACAAGTAACAATACAATACGAGTATAGATGAAATATGAGAAATTTGGAATTTTTAATAGAAAAAATACAAACATGAAAAAAAAAAGAAATAAAATATGCCAAAAATAAAAATACTTATAAAATGGAAAAAATTAAGCACTTCGACATTATTATAAAATCGATTATTTCATCATGTCGTCATAAAACATAAAAAAGAAACAAGTGTTTCTGACGCAAAAAAGTTTTAATAGTGTTAGCCAAGGTCTTATAACAAAGTCTTACGATTATTATAACTGTATTTTAAGTGCCACTAGCTAGTACTTAAAAAAAAAAAATGCAAAAAAAAATGTTTGTTATACTTTAAAAGAAGATAAGATTGAATTATAAATTTATTCTTTTATTTACAAATAAATTATGAATTCATACCAATTTCAGCTTCACGTTGCTGTTGTTCAATGTGTCTTTGCCTTTCCAATTCAACTTCTCTCTGTTGCTGTTCTAATAACCTTTGTCTTTCTAATTCAACTTCTCTGTGTTGCTGATCAAGCCTTCGTCTTTCTACATTTTGGCGCTCTAATTCCTCTAAATGATTGTCATGGTGTATCTGATGTCTCAAATCATTTAATTTTGATATGGAATGTTGATCTAAGTTATTTACTTCTTCCATGTGCCCGTTTAAAGGCAGATTTTTGTGTCGCCTGGAAAAATTAAGTTTAAAAATGTAAATCCTTATATAATTTAGATATTTCATCAAATTTGAGCTCTTCTAATCAATTAATCAAATTAAAGGTTGATTAGAGGAATTATATAAAACATACCTTTCAAGATATTTTTGAGCTCTAATTTCTTCCAAGCTCCTGTCCATGTTATTGGCATAAACTAAATCTTTGGGATAATGAGGTTTTAATGTAATACTTGAATTAGGCACATCTGGAACAAATACAGGCACCATAAAGTGCTCGTTATATTTACTATCATCAAAAAATGAAATATGATTTGGAAATAGTCTTAGTTTATCCATATTAATCTCTTCGGTATCTTCATGTACTAAAACAAAAACATTTATATATGCGTTATACATGTTTGTGCATGCATATGAGGTAGATGTATATGAATGTGTATATCAAATTTGAAAATTGGCATTACCTTTGAACGACGGTTTAATTGCGGATGATATCAATGGGCACTTTCTTGAATTACTATTCCAGGGTCCAGGTTTAATGGTATTTTCTTTATGCACCGTATCTTGAATTGGAACATGATCTAATATACTAGAACCTTTCATTTCACCGGACGTTTCATCCTAAAGATTGCAATGAAATTTTAATTCTTTTATCAAATTACTTAATTTTGTTCGCATGATATATTACTAAATATAATAGAACACCATTTAATGTGAACAATCGATTGGTAAAGTACTATTTGAAATTATTTATATTTTGTGCAAAAAAAAAATACGTATTTCATATTAAAAGATCAAGGCAATTATCATGTTTAAATTACTTAAATTCAGAACTTAAAAGACCAAATATACTATGGTAGCCGTAAACAGTATAAAATCAAAAATATAAAATGCGAAATTATCCCGAGTAAAAATAAAAAACATAAAATGTTGATCATATGGTCGTCAATTAATTTGAGCTGCTGATCAATTAATGAAGTGCTAATTTAAACAAGAATTTTCGTACCTGGTATATTTGAATAACAGCATTTGGCTTTTGTGCGTGGTTCATTGAGCTCATCTGCTGTGGAATTGCACCTGGCATATAATCACGCACTCGATGTCCCGTTCGAACGCTGCCTACTCTTTTTCCAGCTTTGATAGCCTTCAAAGAACTGAAAGCTTGTCTTTGTTCGGCTAAAGAAATTTCGTTTCTATCGTCATTGCGTCCGAGCATCTTTCGGGCAACAGCTAGTTGAAAATTTCTATAATTGAATGAATATTGTTAAAAATAACGTCAATTCATATTGTAAACGTGAAAATGAAATACTGCATATCAAGCGATTGCAGACGTACTTGTGAGCGTAGTCTAATTCTTCTCTCGGTTCAGCTCGGCAGCTCATACCAATCATATATACTTCGTCTGCTCTTTTAAAATCTTCAACCTGCTCCAGTTCGAATGACCATGCACGATACAAATCGGCAACCATTGTACCAATCCCATTATTGTATAAAAGCTGATACATTTCTAAAGGATTTGTTTGCGCACTTATCTAAAACGTTTTCATAAAATCATTATCCCTATATTGTTTCGCATGAATAAAATTTTATTCTACGCGCATCTGTGTATACACTTACATAGTTTATCCATAATCGAATAAACCTTCGATCTTGATGATATTTTGTTTCTTTTTCAAAATTTGTTAAGCATTCTTGTAAAAGCCTTCCTAATGGGCTTTCATGACCACTTTTAGGATAACTTTGCTCTACCCACGAAATATAATCGTACCAATTTTCTAAAGGATCCTCTCCTACATAGTTTTTGATGGTATCTTCGTACATTCTAAAAAGATGATAATATTATAATATAAAAAAATTCCTTTTTATTTTATCGCATAAAACAATAAACACAAATTTTATCGACCGCTTTAATTCTGTATAAAAATTGTTTTCAATCACATAAAAATGTCAACCCTGTTTTCTTTTCATCTTTTTTTTTCTTCTTCTTCTACAACATAAAATTATTACTATCTACTTTTGTATATATTTTCACTTTTATTTTTTATTTCATCTTTTTCGAAATTGTTATTATTCTTATTATTACATAGATCAGAGAACATCGTTTTTTCTTAACAAAACGAAATTCTTAACTGTGTATACGTTTTATATTTATATTTATATTTATACATTTTACACTATGCTTTTTGGATCAATTTAGAAATGGAAATTTAAAGTATAGGATTAAATTCCAACATAAGAATACAGTTTATTGTCTGTTCGAAGTGATACAATTTATATATAATACGTATAAATTATTATTGTAAATCAGCTGTAATTAAAAGATATTATATTCAAATTTATTGTATTAAATTCATCAAAATATTACTAGATTGAACTAATCCTACGTATATGTACTAATGCCGAGCCAACAACTTGGAACATTTTCGTATCAGAAAATAAATAAATCAGAAAAAATAGTTAAAGTATTTTTCTTTAAAATGATAAAAAAGACTAATATGACATCGTAAATTTATTAGCAAATTATTTATGAACTACTATTCATGAATTATATAAAATAAAACTTTATTTTTTTTTTTTTTAAATTAGTATTCAAGCAGTCAGACAGACCTATATTTAAACTCAATACCAAACTGAGAAATGTTTGTTTAATTAAATCCTTTCTAGACAAACAAAGAGTCGATAAAAGTATTACTTTACGCAACTGTCTATGAAAAAAAAAACAAAAAACAAAAAATTTTGTAATTTAAAAAATAATTGTAATATTTTATTGGAAATTATTGTTTAGAAAATTCCGAAAAGGTCCTTTAAGATACAAACAGCATTAAAAATTAAATGCCATATGAATTATTAAGCAAATCATAATTCTATTAAATCTGAAAATGTATGTAAATCAATCGATGTTTTAGTCTTGTTTAAACGATTAATGTAGCGCTATTTATTTAATTTATATGCATGCATTTGTAGCCTAGATAAAAATAATATATATCACTAGTTTAAATATTTAATACGTATACATTCGCATACGTAATGTGCATTGCTGATTCAACTTTGTTAAAATATTACCAGATGCGGGAATGGCACGAGTATTTAAAAAAAAAATCCATACACAGTTACAGACATAATCAGAGCATATTCATTATAATAATACGAAATCTGGTCAATTTTACGTGCACCGTGTGTACCCGCCATATTTAATAAGGTAAGAATATCATACAAAGTGTTAAGCAATACGTGTACCACAATCACATAAATTGTTATCACAAGATTAGTTAGAATTTCTTTTTGTATGATAACGATAATCTATTGTAAATTAATTAATTTAAAAACCGCTGTGCTACGTGGTTGTATCTCAGCAAAAGATGACGGTCTGCTATCTGCTCGTCAGTTGTTATTAACTCGATATATCAGAGATATATAGATTGTGCATACTCAACAAGAATAATGGAATATTTTTCATGTAAAAATCAAAATTTGTGATAATGGTTTTTACTATTTACTTTTACTGGGCATTGTAACCGCACTTACATAAATGCATACATTCAGGTAAGCAGCATGCATGCATTAAAAAAAAAAAAATTGCAAATACGACAAGACTAGTATAGATGAATTAGTTTGCGTAAATATTGTAAAATGTGCTCTGTGTTTAATTTATTAGATTGAAATCTTTCTAGCATTATTTACAGCCTTCATTAAACCAATAGTGATGAAATTTACCTGATTTACATCCTGTAATCCTTTTTAAAATACCGATTATTTCAGTAAAGCTTAGATTAAAAAGTGAATTCTTTTGTCCTATACCTTTGCTTTAAATAATTATTATAACTATGAAATAAATATTATAACTATCGAATTTGCCAAATATATAACAAATATGTTTTAATTACCTGGGCTACCATTTACAGAACAATACGCGCAGAATAATACATAGTACTTGTGTGAATATACTTTAAGTATTGTATATGCTTGAGTTACTTAAAGTCTGCAAGATAATAACTAGTATAAGTTTCATAGTTAACGCAAGAAAGATATATGGCAAATAAGAAAGTTCAGGCTGTTAAAATTCGACTCAAAAATAAACGGTCAGTGGAAAATACGAGAAACAAAACGTATGTCACCTTATACATTATTTTTCATCTTAATTTGCTTTTCAATACATGTATGTAATTCCAATTTCTAATGCACTATATATTATTTACCAATGTAATATTGTATAAAAACTTGTAATATTTTATAGTTAATATGCGAAATTACGTTATTTGTATGTTTATTTGTAACTGTATTATCAATTCGATGATATAATTCATATTTAAAGTTTATATTGTTGATTCTCTTTAAAAAAAAAAGACTATTTTCATAATGAAACAAATTCTATTTTATTTTACCATAAAAAGACAGTTATTATTATTATTATTATTTTCAATTAAAAACTATTTTAATAAAGTTAAAGGAAATTTCATTTTCAATTATCTTTAATTTGATATTTTATTATCATTAAAATTGTACTCACTGTCTTTCTTGTTGGAGCAACTGTTGAGCTTCGATATCTTCTTGGGCACGAAGAGCAGTACCAAGCTGAGTTGCATTTCTTCCATGTCTCAAAGGTTGAATGTTCTCTTTATAAAGAGCAATAACTGTCGCTGGATCCATTTTTCTACTTTATAATTTTCTTTACACATCCTGTAAATAATATAAATAAAACAAAAATTAATTTACTAAGTTTTTATACTAAAATTGAGTCAAATTTATAAATTTTAAAATAACAATATTATATTTTTAGACTATTTTGTACTGTATAAAAAGTAATATCTTATTTTAAAAAATTGGAAAAAATCATTTAATTTATCAGCCATAACAATTGTATAATAATAAATTAAATTCAAGTAGATAATATAAAAATAGGTTAATTCAGTTATTTCTTCAAATACTGCATAATAAAATTAATATTTTACTTATCAATTTAAATATTTTTTATAATTTTATAATTAAGAATACTAAATAGTTTTAATACAATATTTTTATAAAATAACTATAACTTATCAATAATTTATTTGGAAAGTACTTGTATGACTAATATAAATAGTTACGTAGTTCTATGCATCTTAATTAAATTATTAACTTTTTTTAACAGATCTATAATAAAGAAAAATAATCAACATGAATCAAACACACATTTAATACTATGGTTAAAGACTATTTCAATTACTACATATAAAGACAGTTTTTATTACCGCATAAATCATGCTTTTATCATTGAATATTTAATTTTAATATTAGAAAATTATGTGTACTTAATTATTTCTACTAAAATATTTAACTAAGCACATTTTATGAATTTATAGTGCATTTATCATTTAACTTTTAAATTAATGATATTACTGATAATTGGTTCGTTTTCAGAATTAAACAAATAATGTAATTATATATCAAGTTTGTAAATAATAATAAACGAAATAAAATTTTTAAATGTTTTTTTGATAAAGATCTTACAAATATGCTTTAAATTTATATTCGAATAAAAATTACAAATTATATAAGTTATTAAAAATCTAAATTTCTTATATTTAAATAACTATTTTTCTATAATCTCTAAATATAATTTATTGTAATTAAACCTAAATATTTTATATAGTAGCTTATCCAAATATATATAATTTATAAACTTTTTATTAAATTCTAATTTAAAAATACTTATAGCATAAGTTTTTTGATAATTAATATAGAATAAAAAAAATTGATTATTACATTGTGCTTTGCTTCATTTCTGAAATATACAATATAAGTAACCATTAAAGGCTAATTAAAAGATTGATAGTATTATCTTGAAATTGATATAAATGAAAATTGCAAATGGTATCAAATAGTAATAAAGCAACATATATAATTGCATTCAAAATTCATAATGACTTCCTTGTCTAAAAAAAGACCCAAGAAGTCATTTTGAATTTTAAATAGGATTTTGTGTGTGTGTGTGTGTGTGTGCGTATAGGCAATATGCATATATATGCATATGCATTTAAGTAGACACGTAAGCACGTACTCAACATTCATTTTTATATGCGTATATACAATTAATATATACGAGGTGGATAATTCGACGTACAGGAAAAAAATACATAATTTTCCATATCAAGAAATATTAAGTTAATATTGAACATCCATTAATGTGTAGGAAAAAAAAGGTTATGATTGAACGATGAAGCACCTGCCAATTATATTAAAAAAGTATTACGCGACTGTCAAGTCACTAAACCAAAGAACATATGCAAAGATCTTTAAAACTAAAATTGTTTTAAAATACCCGCACTAGAGTAACACTTTATAAAAATATAATAATGGTAGATGTACAAATTTTTGATGAAAAATTCATCCGCATCAAAAATTAACTGATAAAACTTTCAATTCTATACGACACATGACACGGGCACAAAAAAGGTACCTAGGCCCTCTCGACCCTTTTACACTAAATATTTAATAATCAACTTCGCTACTATTAAGTTAGAGAAATTGAGCGCAAGACTAATAAAAGTCAATGTTACTTATTATTTGAGAATAAAGAGCTTCATTTAACGAAACCTTATTATTCCTCTAATTCTTTCCCTTTAAATGTTTAAAAACTTCCATGATCGACAATAGAAATAGTGTGTAATGGTCCGATCGAGCAAACACGAGCAAGAAAGGCAGACACACACACACACACAACCACACAGAGGAGAAGAGTTAAATTCACAATATTTATGTACAGTAATCACGCGATTAAAAAATAGTGACAAAGATATGTGATAGACGGTCGGGAAGTTGTCGAGAAGAGGCATCCAGTCAAGGGTGGCAGGCATACTATGCCAAAAAGATATATTATAAAACGGCCGATGCACGATATATATACATGCAGTTTGCACGCGCGCATACACTCATGCGCGCGCATCAATTCTAGCTGGCTCTGACTCACCGCGTTCCCTGGCATAATGCACTGCAGTTTTCTATATCGCACGCGTATCGCCGCCGCCGACGACGACGACGATGAGGACGACGACGACGACGACGACGAGCTTTTCACGGCAGCGACTCCAGCAACCCAGGGCTCACGGCAAGGGGGGAGACGCTACGGGGACTAGGTTAGGACACGCGATCTCACTTCGCCCCACGCACACGTCTCGAGAACACTGACGATGCGCTCCTCTCGCGTGCGTCGAGTGTTGCGCCTGCGCCAACTCTTCTTCTCTCGTCAAGCTTTAACGGCCATCGCGGCGACAGCCGACCAGTCATTCAACGGTTTTAAGTCTCTTCTGCTACGTCGCCTCCCACTCGGACTCGCGCTCCCAGATCCCGGCGCCACAAACCTTCCCTCCTGCCCTCCCGAACCCGTTGCTGACGGCTGCACTCCTTATTCTCCTCCACCGTTACTTTCTTGCCGTAGCCGTAGTCGTTGCCACTCGCACGTCCCTCTGCATCTGTAGCCTTCCGTCGGCAGTCTTGAGCGTTTCACGTACCATTTTGTGATGCTGTTGTGCCTTGCAAAACATCGGCATGGAGCACGAACATTTTCATCCGCGATAGTTCCAGCATAAATGAAATTGTCCGCTTGCTTACAGTAAACCCATTCGTTACTTTGCAAATACACCTTATCCCGCTTTATCCGTGTTTTGTTATTCTCATTATTTTCCTGTCCTCGTTGAAATTGTTAAATTAGAATTTACCCCCTACGTAGTCCAGTCCTTAATTTTAATTTCTTGTTATCGTAATTATTGCAGTTAATGTGGAAATTATTATTCAAAGGAGTATTGGGATCTCTATAATACTATTCTAGTTGCATCTGAATTTGCTCGACTACGGCACAAGTGCCTCCTAAATTGTGTTTTGTATATTTAGGAATGAACAAAAGTTCAATTATTCGATTGATTGTTTGACCATGATGTCGATGGATCATATTGGCGTCATAGCACGTGGCAGCGTGCGAATTTAAACACTTTTTTACGTCCTCTTATTAATCGAAAAAGAAGAGTATATAGAGGATCTTTAAAATTGTGAAAGTAAGAGACGAAGGCATTGCGAACGGCTATGTAACAATACCATACTGTTTTGTATTCTGTTTCCTTATGATTTTGAAATACCAGTATACCGATCTCTAAAATTGGTTTCACAGCCAGTGGTTCTCAAGCGTTTTTAAATAAGCAAGGTTAACTAACATTATTATTGAGGAGTTTTAAAGATTTGATTTCACGTTTTCTATCCTACCCGTTCAATTGTGTAATTAAATTATTATATTATGATATCATAGTGTTTTACATTATTTATTACGTAATGATTTTTTATATAAAGATATAAGGAAAAATGATATGCAATTGCATATTTTTATATTTATTAAGTAAAGAATACATTAATGAATTCGAAAATACAAACTAATGACAAAAATAATTATTTCCAAAATACGGAATAAATATACAGAACATTTACGAAAATAAATATTAAAATTATTATTAAGCATTGAAGAATGAACAACAAAGTTTTTATACATTTTTCATAACTAGTTTTATCAATATTTTAATATAAAATATATCTTTCTGTTATATATATATATATAGATTAATTTATTTATTTATATCTTACTTTATATACATTTTCTATATTTACAGAAATTTCTTTCATAAAAAAAATACAAGTATTAATAAGCTAAACAAAAGATTTAATATAAAAAAAGAGATGCATTCCATAAAGGAGACAATTAGATTATTTATTTATATAACTAGATTTACAAAACATTTTAATTTGAGATCAGCATATTATCTATTTCTTAGTTATTATATTCTAATGGAATTAGAAGCACTTTTAAAAATGCAATTAAAACTATACTGCATTCCAGATGAAATTTTTTCACATTTAATAATGAAGCATAGAAAATGTGAAACTTCTTGTATAGACAATAATTTATATGTAATCTGTAATTTTAATCCTACTAAAAAATATAAAAATTGGTGCTATTTGTGTTCTAAAACCTCTATAAAACGATATAAAGTATGGGTTATATTTGCAAATGATGTAAAAAATCATATTTATGTATCTGAAAGCATGAAATTAAATATAAATAAACATTTGAATTTAGAGGATTTAAATGATCCTACATATTTTTTCAGTAAGTTTTATATTTAAAATATTAATTATTCCCAAATTATTATTCTAAAACTATTTATTAATTTTTTAGTACCAATATTGGATGAATCTATGGTATATGCTACACATGTAACAATATCTTTAATTTCAAATCCTCATAATTGCTCATTTGACTTTATTCAAAATTTGTTACAACAATTTTTCTCATCTCCAAAATATCTACGTTCAAATGATATTATTAGTGTCAATGTACAGAAATATGTGCCGGAGATAAAGTGCAATACAATAGCATCAACATGGAATACACTACATTTTAGAATAAATAAAATATACATTAAAAATAAGCAATTATCTAGAGATGGAGGTTTTGCTATTTATAGCATAACACGCATAATTCAAAATGAAAATAAAAACAGTTATTTTCCACGTAAATGCCTATGTGATATTGCAATTCACATAGAAGAATCCTTAGTAAGTAAGTGGGTACCAATCTGGAACAAATTAATTGAAGAAATACAACTTTGCGTTTCTCCATTTTTACAAAAAGGTAGATTTTTATAATTAAATTATTAATTTATTAAAAGCATAAATTTTTTATTGGTGATTTATTGTGTATCTATAAGAGATATAATAAATGGAATCCTATCTGTTTTTTAATTTTGTTATATTATTATTTATAATAATTGAATGTATAAATAAATACATTTAAAAAAATTATTTATTTAGATATTTGTATCCATGTAAAACCAATATTTCTTATGGAAGGTCCAGCTGGTAGCGGCAAGTCTTTGCGTATCAAAATTCTTGCAGAAATATTAGGACTACATTTATTGATAGCAGACTTTGTTAATATTCAATGCCCGACATTTGTTAAAACTGAACAAAATTTGCAGCAAATTCTAAGCGAAGCTGAAAAATGTAAACCATGTATACTAATGCTACAAAATATTCATGTAATTTTTATAAAGCAAATTAATATTTTATCTTTACTTTATAAGCATTGTTAAATAATGAATAATTTGCATATTTGTTTCAATCGAATATTTATAATATATAATTCGATATTTTACGCAGATATTTGGTGTTAATTCTCAAGGCCAAAAGAATGAAAAAGTTCTTCAGAAATTTGAGACTGAAATTGACCTATTATACAGTGAAAAAAGAGAGTATCCAATTATTATAATAGCAACATCGGATATATCTGAAATTCCAATAGATACTGAAAAGATATTTACTGAAATAATTGCTGTTAAGGATTTAGAAGAGGAAGATAGATATCAATTGTTATCTTGGTTTATAGAAAGTAAGGGTTTAAAACACCAGGCAGACTTACAACAAATAAGTAAAATGTGTTCAAATTTTGTGTTAGCTGACCTCGAAGCCCTTGTACTATATGCCACAAAAAATCGTTATAAAATAGTTAATTCTTCAAATGAAAGCGATATTTTAGAATTATTTAACGAAGACTTTATTTTTGCATATGGTAAAAATTTGTTTTGATTAGTTTTTATTTGATTGAAACATTGATTTAATAAATTAATTTAAAAATTAAATTTTTTTAGAGTATATGAAATCTTTATTTTCTAATGAAATTGGTTCACCACATGTTCCAAAAGTTCATTGGGAAGATATTGGAGCGCTGGCCGATGTAAAACATGAAATCATACGTAGAATTAAAATGTCTTCACTGAATATTTCAGGCCTAAATAAGTCTGGTATTCTTTTGTATGGACCACCTGGAACTGGCAAAACTTTATTAGCAAAGGCAGTGGCCACAGAATGTCAGCTTCATTTCTTAACTGTAAAAGGGCCAGAATTATTAAATATGTATATTGGACAAAGTGAAAAAAATATTAGAAAAGGTGAGAATTTAAAGAGAAATCTTTTAAAAGCTTATAGATAATTGATAAATCTTACTGATTTTTTTTTTTAAGATAGAAAAAATGATAAATTTGTATTGAATAGCTATGGTCTCTAAGTCGATGCATAAATATTATGATTTAATAAAATTATATTTTTGTTGTGTTATTAAATGTTATTTTTCTAAAAGTAATTGTTTCACAAAAAATATTCATAATTTAAACATTTTGCTGTAAATAATATGCTATAAATACATGAAATTTATAATTTTGAATAAAAAGTTTATTATTAGACTTATAAATTTTAAAAGATACGTATAATTTTTTAAATATTGTGTTTAGAATATGTATATGAACTAATACAGTGATATATATTTTTGTTTAGATCAATCAAGGTATTAAATGTAATAAATTATTTTAAATAAATATTTAATATTATTTAGAAATCTTATATTTTATTAATTTTGATGCTTTTATCGCTTGAAACACAATTCGTGCAATTGGAGAAAGAACTAAATTTTACTTATATAATTAAAGAGAAAGGAGTATCTTGATTTTCTAAATAATATAATCTTTATAAGTTATTTAATGATTTGCGTATATTATATTTAATTTATGTTTTAAAACAATATAAGCTCTTAGCTAGCTCTTATAAAGTAATGCGTAAAAGAAATATAATGTATTCAAATAATGTAATGACATAGATGACCCACTTAAAATAATCTAGGCCTATGAAATAAAATCAAAATAAACGGATTGTCAAAATCCGTTTATTTAGTAAAACATTGTTACTTATATTTTTTATACCATTAGTGTTCGAGCGAGCGAGATCAGCAGCCCCATGCATAATATTTTTCGACGAGCTAGACTCCTTGGCGCCAAAGCGAAGCGAAAAGGGTAACAATACGTCCATGCATCGGGTTGTCTCGCAGCTACTCGTTGAATTGGACGGGCTCGAGGACGTAAGCAGAATCTTCGTGATAGGCGCGACCAATCGTCCGGACCTCATTGATCCAGCTTTATTGAGGCCAGGTCGTTTCGACAAGATGCTTTATGTAGGGGTGTGCTCAGATCCTGACTCGCGTTTGAGTATCCTGAAGGCCTTGACGCGGCGCTTCAAGATGGAAAAGCACGGCCAAGAACTGGAAACCCTCGTACATCAGCTACCGGACAATTTAACCGGGGCCGACCTCTCCTCAGTCTGTTCGAAAGCTTGGTTAAGAGCTGTGCACAGAACTCTGGCAAATGCGAATTCCAATGAGAAACTTATCGATGATGTGATAGTTAGACTGGATGATTTCGTGCAGGTTAGTGGGGAATTAGTGCCTTCGGTTAGCAAAGAAGAATTGATACGCTATAAAAAACTTGAGAACCAATTATCCTGGAAATGATTTGTCGATTCGATCTGTGCGTTTGTATTGTGTACAATGTATTTGTCTGTAGGACGTTATATATATTATAACTTCAGGATGTAATTAAAATGAATGGGAGATATATATATTATAAAAAGTAATTTCACTCAAGCTTTTCATAAATATCTTCAACGGATAGCTTTAAATTATATTTAAACACGAAGCCTATGTGATAATATATAATACTTATGGAAAAGTTCAAAACTATCGCTCAAAGCATATTATTGTGTTCTGTAAACTAAAATAAAAAAAGCTCGATTTGAATAATCATTGATTATCATTATAAAAATTGCAACTAATAATTTAAAAAATATTTTGTAAAGAATTTATAAATAATTATTCTTCGGCTATTTTATTTTAACACATACAAATGTTAAATAATGTTATATCTGTTTGAAATTGTTAGATTGAATCACATTTAAAAGATTTTATTATAATAATTCTATATGTTAAATTGAATATTTATATAATTTAAATTAAAATAAAGTACATAAAGTAATTTAATATTTGTAATTATACATATCATATTTGAATTTTTAATCCTATTGGATTAAAAAGATCATACCTTTATTTTGTTAAGAATGTCTTCATTTTTGTATAAATTATGTATAATAATATTGTAATATTAAATCATGTCGATAGGTTTAAAATTATAATTAAAATTCCAGAATGAAAAATACGAATTTTTAACTAAACAGTTAACCAAGAGTAATTAAATTTAAAAAATTGTAATAATAATTACCTGTAATTACTCAACAGGTTTCCTTGCATTTTACAAATGTAAAATAATAATAAAATTAAATTAATATATATGTAAGGCAGTAAAAATATAATGAATTAAGTTTTAAAGTATTGAGTCCTCAAAATTAAAATTATTATTTATTATTTATAATAAAGTTTTTAACAGTGTTTTAAAATATTTATCTCATTGATATAGAGTACTTGTAATTTAATATTCAAAATTTTAACTTAGCTGTTTACAGCTATAAATTGCTATATAATAAATAATTATTTGAATTTGTCAATCATTAATTCAGTCAATTCAACATTAAGCCAATAACTATTAATTTAAATTTTATTTGAGAAATACATAAAATAATTTTTATAGATGATAATTAATCAAGGGTTCTAAATTATATATTGCACAGTGTACGTAATAATTATTTTAATTTATAAATTACAATACTGACTGACTATTGCTATCATTTTTCCTTCTACCCTCCAAAACATTCACGGCTTTGAATAATACTTTTGTATTTGTCATAATTTAATTTTTTTAACACTATGTAACGTACTTACACTTGAATAACACATTACAGAATACGATATAACGGCAATATTGAATGTAGAAAAATAGGACGTTACATTTACTAGCTGGTTTATTGACCAGAAATTTAAAGCTTCAGTGTTTAATACGAAAGTATTATTTATTTATTCGTATTTCACATAACGTACTCACAATTTAAACATCTATGTTGTTATCAAATATAACAATGTCTAATATTATAATATTATATTTACGAATCTAATATTATACAAACCATAATTTCCGTAAAAGAATATAGGATCAAAAGTACTTTTGTATTAATAAACGTGTCGATTAATGAAATTCACATTTTTTAATTTTATAATATAATAATGCTTACGTGAATTTATAATATTCATGAAATAAAAGCTTTCTTTACAGACATGGGCATCTTAAGAAACTTTGAATAGAATATTTTTTATGTTATATATAAATTAAACTGTAAAATCTCGATAAATCTAAAATTTTAGTTCTATAATTTTTACAATTTAATTGTCACTATTACAATTGCGTTAATTCTAAATTAATTTTTTAATTTATTTACATACAATGCACTTAATGTAGCTAATCTTCACTTTCTACAATTTTATTTAACTTAACGCTCCACAGTAATAACTATTAACGATATTCCATTTTTGTTATATTTTGATATTTACATTTATAAGAGGTATATACGAAGCTCTTTTTTATGCAATAAATGAAAAAAGAGAAAAACTCTAAATTTAAAGATACTAAAGTTGACCATGCCTGACTAGACTAAATATTAATGATTTTTCTATAACATCGTATTATGCGTGTATTATTAACAACTTACATACAAGTAATTACGTACAACAAGCTGATTTCCACCACTGTCGCTTATATTTTTCAAGCAGTTTAGAAAAAGATTGTGTATGCGTTATGCGTGCGCGCGTGCGTACGTATGTATTGTGTGTATTAAACGTATAGATATTTTTAAGAGAAGTAGAAAGCGAAATGTTTTCAGACCTTGCTGGAGTTTAATTATATTATTCCGTACGAGACAAATAAAATCTGTACCATAAAAATTGCAATTAGAATTTACTATATAGTTGTAACATTTTAAACTGGATAATTACTTGATACAGGACTGAAATATTAACTTTCATTAAAGCTGTACATTGTTCCATGTAAGGATATTTTTTCTAATAAGTTTTCATTCTTATATACCAAAAATATGTATTTATTATTTACAAATTCATTTGTAAATATTTGTATTAATCATTTTTTTGTAAAAATACATCGACGAACTATTTTGATAAACAATCATCACTACATTAATAATTAATATATTTTATATCCACATGTCTTCTTTGGTACGTATTAAATAAAAACGAATGAAAAAATAACAATAGCATGAAAAATACAATTAACAATTATCACATCAGTTTCATACAAATAAAAATAAAAAAATATAGGGTAATCATATAATTCTAATTTTGTCGGTGCTACTCTATTCGCATATATTCTTCAAATACTATTAAATAATATCAAATAATCGTATCTCCGAATTGTGTAATGAACCTATTCCTGAATGAAAAATTAACTTTGTATATTAGTTTTTTTCAACTATTAATATAAATGGTTTTTTTCTTCAAAAGTTAAGAGTACATATATTTCCGATTTGAATGAATATTAAATTTAACATAATAAAAGATAGAACGGAAAGGTAAATTTATCGGAAAATAAAAAATTTTTTTTACCAAGATTTCAATAACGGATTTAAAATTATAAACAAACTTAAAATGATATTGTGTGAGCAAGAGTTAGCAAATGCACCGGTTTCTATTAATTCGATGATAGTAAAGTAACATTTTTTTCTTAACAACATTCGAAAATATATAAAACTTACGTACACACCTATTACAACTTAAATATCACAATATTTTATATAATAAAATATAAATGATAAACAAATCCTCTGTGTAAATAAATAATATTAAAAATGTCTATAACTTCGTGTAAATTTACTTTTATGATATGTGAATCGATAAAAACTCAAAAATTCCTATTAAAATACTATTAAAATATACATTTATAATTATATTAATAGGTACCATAAAATCTAAAAAAATGAACTTATCTACAGATAAATAAATATACATTTTAATAAAGAAAATAAAGTGAAATAATAAGTTTCATTATTAATATTTGCACACAAATTTTTATGGCCGTAAATTTAGTTAAACTGGATGCGAGTATTATCAAACAGATTGCACAAAATTTTGTTTTTTATCTAAAAACACAAGATTCTTTATGAGATTTTTTTTTTAAATAAATTTTTTTTAAAATAATAAACGCTAAGCTTTTTTTTTCATAATTCATAATTGTCTCTATATCCTTAGTATTATTGATAAAACTTTAAAATGTTATTAATAAAACTAATGTTCGAAATTTCTACGAAATATATCGTTTAAATAGTAGTCAGAGAAATCTATGGTAGTAAGATATTTATATTCTGCTTAAGTGGTTAATATGTTATATATGGAAGTAATATTGAAGTGTTGAACAATGCTTTCAACGTGGAATTTCTCAGATTATTAATTATTATCTGTTTGAAATTTATAAAGGCCATTTCCATTTATTAGTTCCGCTAGATGATTGTGCATTATGAGGAAACTATGAAAAACTTAACCAGGAATTTATAAAAATGATTATATCTGTTTTCATACTTCAGTTTATCCTGATGTTCTAACAATAATATTGAAAGATACTTCAAATAAATTAAACTGAAGTTGTTATATCTAATTATTTGTTAATATTAAGCATACTGTTACTATATTTTGTTTAACAAACTATAAAATTAAAGTTAAATAGTTTGCCAGTATGTTAGAAAATAATATTAGACAATACAGTAACAACTATTTCATAGAATCTTAGTAAAATATTGCATACTAATTGCATATACACTTGTTTTAATATAAATATCACAATACGTTTGAATTTATCAACTAAATAAATATTAATCATGCAATTGTCGTTCTTTGTAAATAAATAGTGTTTCATTTATTAAGTATATTAAATAAATTATTTATTTGTCTATACAATTGCCAACTATCAAAAATATGTTTACTGCGAATATTTTAAGAATTCAGTTTAAATAAAAATTAAAAACTATTACATATTTGTGTGATGCATTTGCATAAAAGTTTAAACGTGAAATAAATTTGATGAGAAATTGTATGAGAGAATTCATATTGAAATGATATACATTTAATTATATACAAAAAGTAGAAAAATCATGTCTATGCATTTAAATCTTAAATCTAATAAATTAATTTTTTATGAAATTATTTAGAAGAATTCAACAAGTATTAAAAAAATATTATAGAAGGTATTCGTGTAATAAGTAAATTGTTAAAAATGTATATCATTGGATATGTTTTATTACTTCTTTTATTAATTAAACTGCAGATTATATTGCTTAGAATTTTTTATAATTTTGTAAAATATGATTTTTGAAACTTGAAGTTTGAAAATATTAATAAATTAATGTATGCTTGAATCTGCGTTTTCTAATTACTTGTAATAAAATTATAAACAGATATAATAAATACGAGAAATCATATTCATAGAAGTTTCTAGCTATTGATACTTATGACCGCATGACTATTATACTTATGACTGAAAATTTTAGTACTATTAATGGCTACTGCTTAGTGGTAGTAAAATTTAGAAATAAAATTTTAAATAGCTTCATTGCTTATTAATTTTCATGACTTTGAATAAATATATTATTGATTGACCAACTTGAGCACAAAAAATATAACTTATATCTTTAACAAAAAACTCAGTCTCATCCTCGTGTATCGGAGAAAAATAACCCCATGTCAAAGCTATATTTATAATATAGTTACTTTCACGCACACATCATAATGCACAATACTCTGTTAATTTGCGTTCGTTGATTTTCGTCGACTTTTTAAAAAATAGAAAATAATCTTAGATACAGACATAAAAATCGAATCTAAATAAATATCAACAAAAAAGCTCTATCACGCAATTCATTAGATCTTCTATTCTGTCATTATTATGGTTCTCTTTGTTTCTTTTTAAAAGGCTCATACGTTAATGGTCTGCATGCGTTTGAGATAGAAAGTTCCGGTTTTTCCGGATACGATTTCCCCGTCAAATATATCTTCTGGCAGGTAAAGGTGGTCCTGAGTCGTCATCGTCCATCTCTGAAAGATAAAAAATAAATTTTGCCATTTAAACGTAAGATCAATCATTCGTGTCGTTAATTAGACTAATTTGTTACTTTTAAAACATCGTGTCACATAGCTATATGTACAATAGCTATACTTGACACCTTCATATGCAAATGTATGTATTGATACGTAATACAAACTTCTTTTATGATGTCTTAAAAATTTCAAATAATTTTTACAAGCTCACGTTCAACATAATATAATAATAAAAGCTAAAGACGCGTACGTTACTTATTTAAATACTTTTAATACTACATTATATATCTCTTCAAAAATAATAGAAAAAGTTTATTTTATAAAAGCTTATAAAAGTTATATATATTACAGTATTCTGATAAAAACCGACTTTTAATTTCATACGAATCGCCCTAATAATTATATTATTATTAATGTCATAAAAAAAAAATTGATTTTTAATTAATTTGGTTCCTTTGCAATTTTCAATAATTTTATAAATAAGAAGTCAATTAAAAATATTTTTACAAATTGCAAACTTATGATAAAGGGTGAACATAATTGAAAATTTACTATGTCTCTTAAACCAATAGATTCTGTAATTTTTTAAACCAAAATTAATAGTTTATATAGACATTTTTTCATTAATGAAAGGATGAAGAAAATATTCAAAACATTTATTGATTCCGAGGGGATATTTTTAACATTTTTTCTCAATAACAAAGACGATTACGTTTTATTCTCTTATCCTTTATGTATACAACTATTGCGCATAACTTATTTTTTTATAACGATTGATTTACCTGGTCAGGATGACTTCTGAGCGAATTCGTGAAGAATGTCACAAGCCATTTCGAGGTCGTTCCTCGTAATACCGAGTGCCCGTATCACGGCGTCCTGGGCAAAACCTAGAGCCATTAGTCTGGAGATGTGTTCGACATTGATATTTTCGTAGGCAGCGGAATCGGTTGTCTTCGGTACCGGCCGCCCGTTATCATCCTTGTCTCTCATTAGTGACGTCAGTCGCGCCTTGTTCATTTATAAACGGTTAAACTTTTTGTCACACTTTTAAGAGAGAATTTTATATCTATCTTATCAAAGTATATTATCGAAATATATTAATATCTAACTTATCGAAGCCATGGAAACGCGGCCATCGAATTACAAGGATTTTTAATTTTTGCAAAAGTATTTTTCTTATAAATTCCGAAAGACAAATTCATAGAAAGTATAATTAATTTCATCAGCTAATTTATCTCAGTTTTTATAATAGAAAATTAAGAAAATAGCAACAAATTATTTCAATACTTAATTCTTCAATCTTTAATTTTAAAAGTTACCGTTAATTATTTTCTGATAAAACTGATATATCGTAGGTCTTTTGATAGGGGCACTCGTACTGACTAGCGATTATTTATATTCAACATGTATCAATTTGTTCATTATCGTTATCATTCAATAGCTTCGAGGGTGTAAATGAAGCTCGAGGAAATCAATTAAGAGTGTGGTGTCCAAGTATCGTTGGTCGACTTCATAAAGTTTGCCTTTAATTTCAAAAGGAAAGGATAATTTGAATTATAATCTCTGCGATCAAACATTTACCTCGACGTTGATGTTCTTGACGACGTGTTGCTTGGTCCCGGGGATGTTAATCGTGTTCTCGTAGAGGTGGTCGGGTTTCGGACAACCGCTACCCTCTTTGGGGCCCTTTGGTGGCTTCGGAGCAGTTTGAGGTGGGAGTACCGGTGGTATGGAAGAGCTCGATGATGTCAGTCGGGCGGATGTTTTTTCGGGTAAAGCCGGGGGTATCCGGTGTAGACCCCTCGTACTGTGGGCTCGAGGCACCATAGGTGGCACTGCCGAAGGTGAAGAGGCCCGATGCAGCATGTCGTATCTCGCGTCGGTATTTGCTATAAAAGAATAAAAAGAAATTGATCTTCATGTCAATTTTATTTAATATTCAGATTTGTTAGTTGTTAGTTATAAGAATCATATAATCATAACGATTCGTTATAGTATCGATCAATGAAAATAAGTTTTCTCCTTGTCCATACAAATTATTATAGAAATATTGTTCGAGATTGACGCAGTTTCCACGAATTTAAGAAAAAGGTGGGTCATACGCGCTATGCGCCGCACGGCACGCGCGCTCGGCCCGGGACGCGCACTCGGGCGAATGTTTATAAACAAAACTCGGCAAGTCCGAGCAAGTTTTACGGCATGAAATCTAATATATTATAAGATCAGACAAAGGCATTACGCCCTACTTTTCTTTCGTCGAACATTCTCGAAGGTTCTCGATTTTTCCTTCAACGCCTCGTGTAATAATTAGTGCAACAATGACGATGCTTTGTTGCCAGCTAAGTGAGCCGCCGCGTGGCTATATAAGGGACGCACGCGGCGCGTCTCTCTCACTCTCTCGCTGAAAATCTCTTTTGCTGAAAGCTTCTTGCTTGCTGACCGGCTCCTTTGCCGAACCACCCTCGCTCAACTGCGCTTGCGGCTAACATCTTGCCGTGATCCGACAGCAGTGACACCGACCATAGTGGACCGATCTAACCATCTATCAGTAG